>NC_091291.1:146407772-146717814 GCF_032444005.1 Ranitomeya imitator
TCTTAATTTTTTTATTGTCCCTACCTATGGGGGTGACAAAGGGGGGGGGGGGTCATTTACTATTTTTTTTTATTTTGATCACTGAGATAGGTTATATCTCAGTGATCAAAATGCACTTTGTAACGAATCTGCTGGCCGGCAGATTCGGCGGGTGCACTGCGCATGCGCCCGCCATTTTGCAAGATGGCGGCGCCCAGGGAGAAGACGGCCGGACGGCCACCGGGAGGCCGGGTAAGTATAAGGGGGAAGGGATGAGGGCACGGGGGGGGGGGGGGCGTCGGAGCACGGGGGGGGGGGGGATTGGGGCACGGGGGGGGGGGGGCAGCCACACCGCAGCGGTTCTGCACCACAAACCGCAGAAAACCCGCAGATATTTTTTTCATCTGCGGGTTTTACTGCGGGTTTGACCTCACAATGGAGGTCTATGGGTGCAGAACCGCTGCAGTTCCGCAAAAAGAAGTGACATGGTCCTTCTTTTTTACCGCGGCTATTCAGTGCGGCTTTTTTCGCGATTTTCCGCAATGTGGGCACAGCAGTTCCTGTTTTCCATAGGGTACATTGTAATGTACCCTGTATGGAAAACAGCTGCGGACCCGCAGCAGGAAAATCGCGGCGATTCCACATGAAAAAAAGGATGGTGTGAACATGGCCTTATACAGCTCCGGCAAAAATTAAGAGATCACCACACCAAATCCCTGTCATGGGCAGCCCACTCCATACCTGAACCCCATTGAAAACCTCTGTAATGTAATCAGGAGGATGATGGATCGTCACAAGCCATCAAACAAAGAAGAACGGCTGACATTATTGTACCAGGAGCGGCATTAGGTCACCCAGGAGCAGAGAGACTGGAGGAAAGCTGCCAAGACGCAGGAAAGCCGGGATTAAATATCATGGTTATTCCACCAAATATTGATTTCTGAACTCTTCCTGAGGTAAAACATTAGTATTGCCGTTTCTAAATGATTATGAACTTGTTTTTTTTTTTTGCATTATTTGAGGTCTGTAAGCAGTTTTTTTTATTTATTTTTTATTTGGACCATTTCTCCTTTTCAGAAAAAATAAACAAACTGTATTGCTTGGAACTTCAGAGGCATGTTATCAGAAGTTTATAGACTAAACAAGCAATTTACATTTTACTCAAAAATATACCTATAAAGAGAAAAATCAGACAAACTGAACATTTTGCTGTGGTCTCTTCATTTTTGCCAGCGCTGTGTATCGGGCTGATAATCGTGAACACTCGTTTTCGATTATCGGCCTAATTAATTGGGTCTGAGAGGCTTCTTTACTGGGGAAGATTTTTACCCTTAACAAGCACTTACCTGCTATATGGGTAGGTTCAGGGCGCCTCTATCTTGTACGCCCCTCCACACCTCCCTACACAATATCTAGCTGTCGGGATTGCTCAGCCCACAGCTATCGCTCCTGAGTCTTTCATACACCGGAGCGCTCAGCTTGCCTAGGGGACCATCGGAGTAATCTTTTAGAAAACAAAAGGGACAGCCATCAGAAATCCGATGTGTTCGATCTTTCTCTCCCCCAACATTATCTGTCGGAGGAGAGTTGGGAGGTCCGCCACACCAACATCAGTGGGCGCGGACTACATTACTGTTATGTATTTGGGGGCTAGAATAACATAGTAACATAGTAACATAGTTAGTAAGGCCGAAAAAAGACATTTGTCCATCCAGTTCAGCCTATATTCCATCATAATAAATACCCAGATCTACGTCCTTCTACAGAACCTAATAATTGTATGAATAAATACATTCTGATTCTATGGCGGCTGAAGACATGTGGCTCTGACCTATTATTTTCGTTTTGTATACTCTCCTTATATTCAGATGCAATGTGAGGACGTCTGACGGTGTCCTGTTATTAGGTTAATTCCCCCCGAGTTGCTCGCTCCCCATTACACCAAGCGTCATTTCCTTACATCACTGGTCCCTGGCTTATATATAAGGTTGACTTTCAGCGAACGCAGTTCACCTTCTGAAGAAGTTCCATGTGTTACGTTGTGTCAGCGCCTGAAGGTGAAGGTGTGTGTAAAACTGATGTGATGCATCAGCGATGTGTGAACATGGCAAATTAGTGACGCCGTCACATCGGTGGAATGTCCGATCGCGTATTCAAGTCCCGGGGGCTCAACAGGTCTGCAATGAAGTCACTCGCACAGACGTCTGCAATTAAAGTGGCTGTGAATGTCAGTCAATGAATTAGTCATCTAATTAAAAGTTTAATTTTCCAGTGTATTACAGATGACACTACATATAATAGTAATGTAATGTTTATTTGATTTTTTTTTTTTTTTGCAAGGCCTAGGTTTAAATCACAATGGCACATAAATATTGAGAGCTGATTTTATAGCATTACTTTTCATACATTGCATCCATGTTAAGCCTCCGTTCTGCAGCGACTTTAAAGCTAGGACTAAAAGGTGACACTGAAATCGCGGCACATATTGCAACGTTTAATGTGACCATTTCCAGTGACGTTGCCTCGTCACCACAACACAGTCTAATGTTTCCAAATATGTTGGATTTTTCATTCCTGGTTGAAAATCGCACGCAATTCACTTTGTATAAACTTCGATGCAAGTCGCATGTGACGTGTGTGGAACTTGTCTGCCACTTGGTGGTTCTTACAGAAAAATCCGAGCTACTTTCTGGAGACTTGCAGTCACGTAGCCCAAGCCTTACAGTAGAAGTCTCTGAAGAGCCCATTGCAGAAGCCTATGGGGTCTCACCATACAGTATTTCTTTGGCCTCCCCTATAATATACAATGGAAAGCATTTGGATTTTCTTTTCCTGTGGAGCGTATATTGCAGCCTTTATGTATATGTATTAAGAAAATACTGATGATTCACGTGGCTAATGATGGGTCTACACTGCTGATGTCTATAGATCTGGAAGTATTTTGCTTTCTTAATTGCCTTTTACTTTTTATGTTATAGTGCAACTTTAGAAAAGGATTAGTGACAATCCCTCGTTCCGCTCTTCTCCCTGCAGGACATAGTGTAACAGAGTTGTGCATGCGGCAGGATACTAAAGTGCTAAACAGAGGTTTGAGTCCTAAAATGTATATCCCTTGGCAGCAAATATCTGCTCACTGTATCTTTAAGGGACTGTGAAATGAATAGGACCAGCGAATATATGAATATATACTGCATTATACTACATGTAAGTATACCATACGAACACTATGTATGCAGATGTCAACATATTCGGCTTAGTGTTATACATAAATTGTGATTTTAGTGCTCTGCTTACATTATTGTGGTAATAGTATGAAAAATACTTATCCTATAAAAGATATAATTTTTACACGTAATATATGTCGGTAAGGTAGTTACTGTATTGTATATTTTTTTGCAAGCCATCTTTCTCTTTTCGCCTATCTGTTTAGTTGACGGATGTTTAATGAGACATTTGAGGACTTTGTATATTTTTCTTTCTCATAGAGAAGTTTTACAAATAATCAATCCATGTGGACTCTTCATGGAAAACCCATATTCCCTCCCAGAAATAGAACAACCAAGCCTTTACATTTTTGTTTCACTTGCTCCGTCGGTCTCTGATATCTCTGTGACGCTGAAGGCAGGGTTGTCGTAGCCCATCTTACGCTTGATTTTGGCCTCCCTCTCGTTGTACATACAGAATGCACAGTGTGGAGTCTCCACCTCGATAGTCTTGCTGAAGTTACTGAAGTCTACGCGATACTTTCCTTCCTTGGTTTTTGAGACGATTGGGGCAAATCTAAACCCCCAGAGCACTTCCTCAGGGATGTAAGAAGTTCGGACCTGGCAGGTGGCACTTGTCGCCTCCACTGTGCCATCTAAAAAGACCACAATCTCAAAATCATGTTGTAATAAAGTCTCTGCTGACATCTCGAAGAAAGGGCTGCTCTTATCAATCACATGGTAAATTGTCAGCGGAGACACAAAAAAGAGGTTCTCGTTTCCTGCATCCACTACGAACTCAATATTGACTTGATCCAGTATGATCGTTTCCCCCTCTGGGGTGAGCGTCGTTTTCAGCAATTTTCCATAAATATGGCTCCCGATCAGAAGGCTTTTCCTGAGATTTGCCACTCTGATAAGTAGACACAGCTTTCCACCTCTCTTACTAATTACCGCATTCTTGCTGAAAGTGATCGTCTTGCCTCTCTTTTTGGGTCTCGAGATTTTAGCTAGGATGGCTCCACACATGAAAGAGTTAATAATGACCCCCAAAATTGACTGAGCGACCAGCAGGAATATAGCTGTCCCACACTGCTCCGTCACACAGCGAAAGCCATAGCCGATGGTGACTTGGGTTTCCAAAGAGAAGAGAAATGAAGAAGTCAGTCCATTAATATTTTCAACACATGGCGTGTGATTAGCTGGTGGGTCAAACTCCGGAAGGTCTTTATGTAAGTAGGCGACGGCGTACCACAGCAAGCCAAACAGGAACCAGCTCCCCAGAAAGGCTGAGATGAAGATGGTCATCTTGTACCTCCATCTCAGGTCTAGGACAGTAGTCCAGATGTCCGCCAAGAACGCCACCTGTTCTTCCACATTACCAAACTCAATGTTGCACCTTCCATCTTTAGACACCAGTCGTGCCCGGCGACGCTTGTTTTCTTTGCGGTGGATGTTGAATATCTTCCTCAGGTAGGAGAGCATCCTGCAATGACAGGGATAGGATCAGTGTGACAAGTTGTTACAGGCAGACAGGACTGTGATGTGATGGATCAGCGGTTATATATTACATGAAGAAAACTACTGGGATTGATGCCAGAGGTTGGTGCTGGCTATTGCTGCTCTTCCTGTTTATCCACATCAACATTCAAATTAACATTGGCGATCTCGACCTGTAGGGATGATGCCCAGCATCGCTGACAGTATAACAGGGATTTCTAGGTACATACCATACAAATGTAGTTTCCTGTACTTATTTCTCCAAGTTCTAACATCATCGCTGAAGTTATATTTTTCCTTCTTGTGGATGGGACACTGGTGATGACCTGGTAACCGCTTTTTGATTAACATTTACTGTACATTTAATGATTGCAGAGTCGTGTTAATGGTTATTTCAGTCCTTGCTGGGCGTGTTGGTGAAAGAGTAATCGTCCTGCCGCTGATATGAGACATATCTGGCCTGCACTCTGCACTATTATTCCGTGTTGGCTATGCCATCCTTTCTCTACTGGTGATCCTCGTTGGCTGTAGATGCTTTGACCCTATAAATATCATTATATACAATGCTGTATTGACCTTACTATCTTTAGATCTACTCTGTCATGCCCTAACTGAGTAACTACAGAATATTACCGCCGTGTCCGCCCACGCTCCAGTGTCCTGACGGGCTGCTGGGATCGGGGCGCGCCGCACTGTCAGCCTCCCCAGGTCCCTTGCTGTCCGCACATGCGCACTCTTAGGCCTCGGCCGCGTGCTAGCCGGATGCACTAGGCTTCTGCCAGAGTCCTGACCCGGAAGTGATCTCGCCGGGCACCCGGTGTCAGGTATATCAGATGGCTTCAGCCATATCTCGGCACCTGATTATTACTTCCTGCAATTGCCTGTGTAGGTGCTCTTCCAGGTCCCTGTACACTTCCAGTGTGTGCTCTGTTACGCTCTGTCCCTGTACTCGTTCCAGTGCGTGCTCTGCTCTGTCCCTGTACGCTGTACGTACATTACTGATCCTGAGTTACCTCCTGTATTGTACCCCAGAGCTGCACTCACTATTCTGCTGATGCAGTCACTGTGTACATGCATTACATTACTGATCCTGAGTTACCTCCTGTATTATACCCCAGAGCTGCACTCACTATTCTGCTAGTGCAGTCACTGTGTACATACATTACATTACTGATCCTGAGTTACATCCTGTATTATACCCCAGAGCTGCACTCACTATTCTGCTGGTGCAGTCACTGTGTACATACATTACATTACTGATCCTGAGTTACCTCCTGTATTATCCTCCAGAGCTGCACTCACTATTCTGCTGGTGCACTCACTGTGTACATACATTACATTACTGATCCTGAGTTACCTCTTGTATTATCCTCCAGAGCTGCACTCACTATTCTGCTGGTGCAGTCACTGTGTACATACATTACATTACTGATCCTGAGTTACCTCCTGTATTATACCCCTGAGCTGCACTCACTATTCTGCTGGTGCAGTCACTGTGTACATACATTACATTACTGATCCTGAGTTACCTCCTGTATTATACCCCAGAGCTGCATTCACTATTCTGCTGGTGCAGTCACTGTGTACATACATTACATTACTGATCCTGAGTTACCTCCTGTATTATACCCCAGAGCTGCGCTCACTATTCTGCTGGTGCAGTCACTGTGTACATACATTACATTACTGATCCTGAGTTACATCCTGTATTATACCCCAGAGCTGCACTCACTATTCTGCTGGTGCAGTCACTGTGTACATACATTACATTACTGATCCTGAGTTACATCCTGTATTATACCCCAGAGCTGCACTCACTATTCTGCTGGTGCAGTCACTGTGTACATACATTACATTACTGATCCTGAGTTACATCCTGTATTATACCCCAGAGCTGCACTCACTATTCTGCTGATGCAGTCACTGTGTACATGCATTACATTACTGATCCTGAGTTACCTCCTGTATTATACCCCAGAGCTGCACTCACTATTCTGCTAGTGCAGTCACTGTGTACATACATTACATTACTGATCCTGAGTTACATCCTGTATTATACCCCAGAGCTGCACTCACTATTCTGCTGGTGCAGTCACTGTGTACATACATTACATTACTGATCCTGAGTTACCTCCTGTATTATACTCCAGAGCTGCACTCACTATTCTGCTGGTGCAGTCACTGTGTACATACATTACATTACTGATCCTGAGTTACCTCCTGTATTATACCCCAGAGCTGCACTCACTATTCTGCTGGTGCATTCACTGTGTACATACATTACATTACTGATCCTTAGTTACATCCTGTATTATACCCCAGAGCTGCACTCACTATTCTGCTGGTGCAGTCACTATGTACATACATTACATTACTGATCCTGAATTACATCCTGTATTATACCCCAGAGCTGCACTCACTATTCTGCTGGTGCAGTCACTATGTACATACATTACATTACTGATCCTGAATTACATCCTGTATTATACCCCAGAGCTGCACTCACTATTCTGCTGGTGCAGTCACTGTGTACATACATTACATTACTGATCCTGAATTACATCCTGTATTATACTCCAGAGCTGCACTCACTATTCTGCTGGTGCAGTCACTGTGTACATACATTACATTACTGATCCTGAGTTACATCCTGTATTATACCCCAGAGCTGCACTCACTATTCTGCTGGTGCAGTCACTGTGTCCATACATTACTGATCCTGAGTTACATCCTGTATTATACCCCAGAGCTGCACTCACTATTCTGCTGGTGCAGTCACTGTGTACACACATTACTGATCCTGAGTTACATCCTGTATTATACCCCAGAGCTGCACTCACTATTCTGCTGGTGCAGTCACTGTGTACATTACATTACTGATCCTGAGTTACATCCTGTATTATACCCCAGAGCTGCACTCACTATTCTGCTGGTGCAGTCACTGTGTACATACATTACATTACTGATCCTGAGTTACCTCCTGTATTATACCCCAGAGCTGCACTCACTATTCTGCTGGTGCAGTCACTGTGTACATACATTACATTACTGATCCTGAGTTACCTCCTGTATTATCCTCCAGAGCTGCACTCAGTATTCTGCTGGTGCAGTCACTGTGTACATACATTACATTACTGATCCTGAGTTACATCCTGTATTATACCCCAGAGCTGCACTCACTATTCTGCTGGTGCAGTCACTGTACATACATTACTGATCCTGAGTTACATCCTGTATTATACCCCAGAGCTGCACTCACTATTCTGCTGGTGCAATCACTGTGTACATACATTACATTACTGATCCTGAGTTTCCTCTTGTATTATTCCCCAGAGCTGCACTCACTATTCTGCTGGTCCAGTCACTGTGTACATACATTACATTACTGATCCTGAGTTACATCCTGTATTATACCTCAGAGCTGCACTCACTATTCTGCTGGTGCAGTCACTGTGTACATTACAGTACTGATCCTGAGTTACATCCTGTATTATACTACAGAGCTGCACTCACTATTCTGCTGGTGCAGTCACTGTGTACATACATTACATTACTAATCCTGAGTTACATCCTGTATTATCCTCCAGAGCTGCACTCACTATTCTGCTGGTGCAGTCACTGTGTACATACATTACTGATCCTGAGTTACCTCCTGTATTATCCTCCAGAGCTGCACTCACTATTCTGCTGGTGCACTCACTGTGTACATACATTACATTACTGATCCTGAGTTACCTCTTGTATTATCCTCCAGAGCTGCACTCACTATTCTGCTGGTGCAGTCACTGTGTACATACATTACTGATCCTGAGTTACCTCCTGTATTATCCTCCAGAGCTGCACTCGCTATTCTGCTGGTGCAGTCACTGTGTACATTACATTACTGATCCTGAGTTACATCCTGTATTATACCCCAGAGCTGCACTCACTATTCTCCTGGTGCAGTCACTGTGTACATACATTACATTACTGATCCTGAGTTACCTCCTGTATTATACCCCAGAGCTGCACTCACTATTCTGCTGGTGCAGTCACTGTGTACATACATTACATTACTGATCCTGAGTTGCCTCCTGTATTATACCCCAGAGCTGCACTCACTATTCTGCTGGTGCAGTCACTGTACATACATTACTGATCCTGAGTTACATCCTGTATTATACCCCAGAGCTGCACTCACTATTCTGCTGGTGCAATCACTGTGTACATACATTACATTACTGGTCCTGAGTTTCCTCCTGTATTATACTCCAGAGCTGCACTCACTATTCTGCTGGTGCAGTCACTGTGTACATACATTACATTACTGATCCTGAGTTACATCCTGTATTATACCTCAGAGCTGCACTCACTATTCTGCTGGTGCAGTCACTGTGTACATTACAGTACTGATCCTGAGTTACATCCTGTATTATACTCCAGAGCTGCACTCAATGTTCTGCTGGTGCAGTCACTGTGTACATACATTACATTACTGATCCTGAGTTACATCCTGTATTATACTCCAGAGCTGCACTCACTATTCTGCTGGTGCAGTCACTGTGTACATACATTACTGATCCTGAGTTTCATCCTGTATTATACTCCAGAGCTGCACTCACTATTCTGCTGGTGCAGTCACTGTGTACATACATTACATTACTGATCCTGAGTTACCTCCTGTATTATCCTCCAGAGCTGCACTCACTATTCTGCTGGTGCACTCACTGTGTACATACATTACATTACTGATCCTGAGTTACCTCTTGTATTATCCTCCAGAGCTGCACTCACTATTCTGCTGGTGCACTCACTGTGTACATACATTACTGATCCTGAGTTACCTCCTGTATTATCCTCCAGAGCTGCACTCACTATTCTGCTGGTGCAGTCACTGTGTACATACATTACTGATCCTGAGTTACATCCTGTATTATACCCCAGAGCTGCACTCACTATTCTCCTGGTGCAGTCACTGTGTACATACATTACATTACTGACCCTGAGTTACCTCCTGTATTATACCCCAGAGCTGCACTCACTCTTCTGCTGGTGGAGTCACTGTGTACATACATTACATTACTGATCCTGAGTTACCTCCTGTATTATACCCCAGAGCTGCACTCACTATTCTGCTGGTGCAGTCACTGTGTACATACATTACTGATCCTGAGTTACATCCTGTATTATACCCCAGAGCTGCACTCACTATTCTGCTGGTGCAGTCACTGTGTACATACATTACATTACTGATCCTGAGTTACCTCCTGTATTATACCCCAGAGCTGCACTCACTATTCTGCTGGTGCAGTCACTGTGTACATACATTACATTACTGATCCTGAGTTACCTCCTGTATTATCCTCCAGAGCTGCACTCACTATTCTGCTGGTGCACTCACTGTGTACATACATTACATTACTGATCCTGAGTTACCTCTTGTATTATCCTCCAGAGCTGCACTCACTATTCTGCTGGTGCAGTCACTGTGTACATACATTACTGATCCTGAGTTACCTCCTGTATTATCCTCCAGAGCTGCACTCACTATTCTGCTGGTGCAGTCACTGTGTACATACATTACATTACTGATCCTGAGTTACATCCTGTATTATACCCCAGAGCTGCACTCACTATTCTGCTGGTGCAGTCACTGTGTACATACATTACATTACTGATCCTGAGTTACCTCCTGTATTATACCCCTGAGCTGCACTCACTATTCTGCTGGTGCAGTCACTGTGTACATACATTACATTACTGATCCTGAGTTACCTCCTGTATTATACCCCAGAGCTGCATTCACTATTCTGCTGGTGCAGTCACTGTGTACATACATTACATTACTGATCCTGAGTTACCTCCTGTATTATACCCCAGAGCTGCGCTCACTATTCTGCTGGTGCAGTCACTGTGTACATACATTACATTACTGATCCTGAGTTACATCCTGTATTATACCCCAGAGCTGCACTCACTATTCTGCTGGTGCAGTCACTGTGTACATACATTACATTACTGATCCTGAGTTACATCCTGTATTATACCCCAGAGCTGCACTCACTATTCTGCTGGTGCAGTCACTGTGTACATACATTACATTACTGATCCTGAGTTACATCCTGTATTATACCCCAGAGCTGCACTCACTATTCTGCTGGTGCAGTCACTGTGTACATACATTACTGATCCTGAGTTACATCCTGTATTATACCCCAGAGCTGCGCTCACTATTCTGCTGGTGCAGTCACTGTGTACATACATACATTACTGATCCTGAGTTACCTCCTGTATTATACCCCAGAGCTGCGCTCACTATTCTGCTGGTGCAGTCACTGTGTACATACATTACATTACTGATCCTGAGTTACATCCTGTATTATACCCCAGAGCTGCGCTCACTATTCTGCTGGTGCAGTCACTGTGTACATACATACATTACTGATCCTGAGTTACCTCCTGTATTATACCCCAGAGCTGCGCTCACTATTCTGCTGGTGCAGTCACTGTGTACATACATTACTGATCCTGAGTTACATCCTGTATTATACCCCAGAGCTGCGCTCACTATTCTGCTGGTGCAGTCACTGTGTACATACATTACATTACTGATCCTGAGTTACCTCCTGTATTATACCCCAGAGCTGCACTCACTATTCTGCTGGTGCAGTCACTGTGTACATACATTACTGATCCTGAGTTACATCCTGTATTATACCCCAGAGCTGCACTCACTATTCTGCTGGTGCAGTCACTGTGTACATACATTACATTACTGATCCTGAGTTACATCCTGTATTATACCCCAGAGCTGCACTCACTATTCTGCTGGTGCAGTCACTGTGTACATACATTACATTACTGATCCTGAGTTACACCCTGTATTATACCCCAGAGCTGCACTCACTATTCTGCTGGTGCAGTCACTGTGTACATACATTACTGATCCTGAGTTACATCCTGTATTATACCCCAGAGCTGCGCTCACTATTCTGCTGGTGCAGTCACTGTGTACATACATTACATTACTGATCCTGAGTTACATCCTGTATTATACTCCAGAGCTGCACTCACTATTCTGCTGGTGCAGTCACTGTGTACATACATTACATTACTGATCCTGAGTTACATCCTGTATTATACCCCAGAGCTGCACTCACTATTCTGCTGGTGCAGTCACTGTGTACATACATTACATTACTGATACTGAGTTACATCCTGTATTATACCCCAGAGCTGCGCTCACTATTCTGCTGGTGCAGTCACTGTGTACATACATTACATTACTGATCCTGAGTTACATCCTGTATTATACTCCAGAGCTGCACTCACTATTCTGCTGGTACAGTCACTGTGTACATACATTACATTACTGATCCTGAGTTACATCCTGTATTATACTCCAGAGCTGCACTCACTATTCTGCTGGTGCAGTCACTGTGTACATACATTACATTACTGATCCTGAGTTACATCCTGTATTATACTCCAGAGCTGCACTCACTATTCTGCTGGTGCAGTCACTGTGTACATACATTACATTACTGATTCTGAGTTACCTCCTTTATTATCCTCCAGAGCTGCGCTCACTATTCTGCTGGTGCAGTCACTGTGTACATACATTACATTACTGATCCTGAGTATTATAGCAGGGGTGTGGAGTGTCCGTTTTTGTGGAGTCCATATCGGTATAAACGTAACGACTCCCATCATCTGTAACACCCTGGGTTCAGTAGTTCAGTGCAGGATGTGAAGGTTTTCTTATGAATGTCCTATAAATGTCAGTTCTGCTCCTGATCTCAGGATCGCGGCTCCGTGTCTGTCATTAGTAGTGAGGCAGTGCTGAGGGAGATGAAGAGTCGGAGGTTTGCTTTCGCGGCTCCACAACCCTGTATTATCCTCCGGAGCTGCAGTTACAGTTTGAGGCTTCAGAGCTGAAATTGTTCAGCATTTTCTTTGTCTCTCTTAGAATAGCTCTAGATATCTGTTTTAATATGGAGGTTTGAGCTGGCCAGAAACGTGTGGTTGCCGTCAGCCATAACTTTCTCTTAAACATATCTGTTTTGTAGAGCTGCTGCATTTATTTGCAGGGAGGATGGAGATCGGCAGATCCTTGATTTCCCGCTAATGATGGCGTGTTCAGGAGAGGTAGCTGAGGTGTGGGGCGCGTAGTACGGATTCTGGTATTTCTGGCGGATAATATATCAACATCAATAACAACAAGTTGTTTACAAAAAATAAATCTGTGAATTTTCTTGTTTTTTTGTAGCCTGACATTCTGCCTCCATAATGCCCTCGGTCCTCACATACAAATAAGATATTCTATCCAATGGCTAATTGTAACAGTCATATAAATCCATTATAACCGCAAACCCTGGAGGGGGAATGTCAGTAACCAGGACACTTATTAACCTGGTTAATGTTCCATGCACTTTCTTTTACTAAGAAGACATTATTTTGAGTTCTGCATGGAAAATTTCTTCTGCGGCAGTTTTGTTTTCCTTCTGTTTCCTCCTCTGAGCGGACTCATTTCAGGCCTGTACTGTGGGCGCGCCAAGAAAATAGAAAAGGAGCTGGAAAAACAATGTTGTAATAGTGTCTTATCCCAATAACAAAAGATGTCGGTAGCAGGGAATGTGCTCCCTGGGAAAGTTGTTTGATGGTAATGGCTGCTGAAGACCCCAGAGATGAGCCCCGATGAATAAATGAGGAGTAGGGGGCTTTCTGCGCTGCCAAGAAGTCCAATATTGAAATTGCAGATCGTGGATGAACAGAACCAGGAGAAATTCATGGGGGTTTTATTGTCCACACATTTGGAAGTTCACGTAGTTCTTCTTCTAGGACAAACTACAATCACAGCGGTTTCTTCTGAAGAAGTCTGTGAACTTCCAAACTTGCTGGCAATAAAAATGCACTTGAATTCCTCCTAGTTTCAGGGGTCTATTCATTCACTTTCTCCATTCTCAATATTAAACTTCTGGTCTGCGCAGAAATAAAGCCGATTCCTTACAGATTTATCCTGAATTTGGGTGTGACATTTTCATGTATGTATTTAGCATTTGCTCAAGTTTCAAGACTTTTATCAAATATGAGTCCAACGGTGGCAACAAAAGTTGTTCCCCCTCGATGTGTCCATCCACTGAAGTTGGGAGCCTGTATTACCTCCTTTCTTTCAGTGTCCACCTACTTGGCACAACATATGCAATGCAGTGGTGCCACTCACAATAAATGGACACTGATAAAAGGAGGTGAATTATGGAAATAATCTCTGTATTTATATGATAAATGTGAGGACCGTTTATGTGCCTTGCCTGGCTCACCCGGGGGGCCGGCATCTTGCTAGACCTGCCTTCCACCATTGTGAAAATAAATGACTGATTCTGTAAGGAGTCCTGTTTCTGATCGCACGCTGCGAACATGTCCTGATTGCCACAATAAAGGACTTATAATCCTGGAAATGGTGAGTGCGGCTTTTTTCTCTGTCTATGGAATGGATCAACTACTATCTTTGTTGTCCTTGCACCACCGTATTCCATTTTATCGACATAGCAAGCTGTTCTATCAAAGGGGAATACATTCTTTTTTAAAAAATAAAAAAAGCTGTGGTCTGGAGCCGCCGACTATTTGTTTCTGATAGTACAATACGTGCAAACTCGACTTAATACCACACTGACATCACCATTTTAAATCTATTAAAACGGAGTGTGAAATATTAGAACATGTCACCTACAGTTACAATGACGCCCTGCAGTATTTATCCTACTAGTCGTTGTCGCTCTGCCAACTAATCACACTAGATACATGGTCTCACCACTCCCTATTTATTCTGTGACACAATTTCAGCTAATATTGGAAATGTGAGTAATTAGTCCAATAATTTCCCACATCTGTAAATCTAATCAATGACTCCTGTAGCCAGGAAGAGCAGTATTTTTAAACAAAGTAGTTTTTTCCTGGAAATCCTTCTTTTTGTGGAGGTTTTAAAGGGAAACCCACCCATCCCCAGGCTTTCCCTATGACAGCTGTTGCTGCTCTGCGGTGCAGCCTTTGATGTTTTAGATCACTGGGAGCCTCGGATATCTTATTACAAATCTGAAGTTGTGCTGCTCTGTATTATGAGCACCAAACAGTCCGATGGCGTCTACGGACCGCGCTCGTGTCGCCTCTCTGGTCTGTAATGCCGTCCCTCCTCATCCATGTCATTGCCATCACTTCTACAGGTATATGGGCAGCTTCTGTTCTATCAGACCAATATCATTCTACGGCCCCATTACATAAGCGCTCCTTCCTGCGCACTACTTCTGGGAGAGGGGCAATGGGGGCTTTGTATATTTGGTTGTGACACCTGACATGTTCACTTATTGCAATGAGGCAAGCTGTGTCTAAGAACATGAAAGATTTTTGGACTCCCGTTAATCACATTTTTCACCCTGTGGTTGAAGAGTCAGAAGTTGTTTATGGGATGACGCCGTGAAGTCGAAATGAACATTAACCTTCCTATTCTCACATATGTGGTAGACGTTTATTGTAAGCGGTTTTTTTCAGGGTGGTTTTGTGATATGGTGAGAGAACTATAGGTACATAGTATACATCTAGGTACAGTACGAGGGCAATGTCCTGTAAGTCTCACATCCCTGGCTCAGTGGTTAGCATTGCAGTGTGGCTCAGTGGTTAGCGCTGTTGCAGTCAAGTTGCAAGGAGTTGACATGTTCTCACCGTGTTTGCGGTGGTCTCACACACTACAAGGACATGGTGGTGGGATGTAGACTGTGAGCCCCATTATGATGTCTGTGAAGTGCTGGAGAATTAATGCCGCTATATAAGCAAGTGATAATAAATCCGATCCCTGTAAAGCGACCTTCACTAGTGCTATTGGCATTCAAGGATCACATTATAAAGTCTAGGGGTCGGCGTCTTTACAGGTCCTATAGAGGGGTGAGCTGATTATCAGCGTCTGACCGCTCCACCTGCACCAGTCGTGAATTTACCGCATTCCCACCAGCAGCAGCGTAAGTATATAAGAGCCTTCACATCTCCTGGCGTGGGGGTGACCCCGGCAGATCTCTGGGATCCTGGGGAGGATGTTTTTGCCTGATAATTTTATATTTTTGAAATGTGGCTGTAAAGAATTGGAGAAGAGACCCGCCATGTTTGTCCATGATGGAGTGGGGTATGCTGACAGTAGCGTGGGGCGAGGCTGTAGCCTCTCACTGTAAAGTGCACCGGCCAAAATCTGCTTTCCTCAAGTGTCGCCAGCCTCAAATCGGAAAGCAAGTCAGACGTTGTTCCCGGCACAGTTTCCTCACAACTGTATAAACTAACGGATGTGGGTCCCCAGTCTCTGTTAGGCCGTACATTAGTGATTTCTGGGGACTCGAAGGTAAAATCACAACCTGCCAGTTCAGCCCCGCTGCGACCTGTGGCACCGTCTGCCCTTCCACTGATGAGGTGCCATCTATATGGTTTTCTAACATGGACGATCTGCGTTAGTGCCGGGGATCATGGATCAGCACAGACAGTGGCCAGTAAATTGTTGCCTTTTGCACAGTGTAAAATAAGCTATGGCCGACTCAACACTGCACCCAAATCATTAATTCTATAGATTAAGATTGGAACCACTTCTGCGGCTTACGGTCCAATGTTTTCCTTATACTTTTTCTCCTCTCAAGATTCATTTCTGGCAATAACAATATCCATGATTTCCCACACAGTCAGTTAACACTTTCTTGTGACTAAGGGTACCGTCACACAGTGGCATTTTGATCGCTACGACGGCATGATTCGTGACGTTCCAGCGATATATCCGTGACGTTCCAGCGATCTCGCTGTGTCTGACACGCTCCTGCGATCAGGGACCCCGCTGAGAATCGTACGTCGTAGCAGATCGTTTGAAACTTTCTTTCGTCGTCTAGTGTCCCGCTGTGGCGGCATGATCGCATGGTGTAACAAAGGTGTGCACGACATTGTATACGATGTGCGCATAGTAACCAACGGCTGGGATGTGTTGTACAGCGGGGTTAGGTGATCACACGGACCTGCTGACAGGTCACGTTATAGAGAAACCTCATTGTAAAAGTTTTATTGTAACATGGTGATCCCGAATTTAATCAGGCAGGGTCATCACACAGGCTAATCCAGGGTGGCGCCAGCTGGATGATTGCCTTGGTGACTGTCCTATTTCTAGGGTGAATATAAAAGCTCTGGTTTGGAGCAATCAGTTCATGGAGGGTTGTGGCATCTTCTTGACCATTTGTGACCTATCGGGAGGACTTGCCGTAAATGTCAGGTGCAGGTCGCTCCTCGCCCAGGCGTGCTTGGCAGGTTTTGGGACGCCCTTTGCAGTGAATGTAGGAAGCCACACATGCGGTGTCTCCTCTTGATTCCTCGTGATGAGAGATGGGACCCTGTTCTGGATAGGTGCAGTTCTCTATGGGACCCACAAACATTCTTAATGGTCAGAATGGGAATCCTATGTTAAGGGCTCATCCACAAAGCAGTGTACAAGCCGGGTTGTAGAGAGCCATGACCTGGCGTGTGCAGAGGTCAGCAGAGCTGGACCGAAGCTTCAGGGGAATGGGATCTTCTAACCTGAAGTCCTACAGAGGCATTGTCTGGCAGCGGGTGCTGTGTACGAGGCGTGACATCGGCGGTGATTATAGGCTGCCTGGCCTCATCAGTGTCATCACACATGAAAGCAAGCAATCCTTGCCATGCTGTCTCCCCACGACTGTAATGATGGCCTTCAACCCTCTGCTGGAAACGTGGCTTGTGTCTGTTCCATCGGATTACTAATAGGAACGTACATAACATGAAGCCTCTTATGCCAGCACACATGGATTGTCTAAGCTAATGTGCCCTAGTCATCATCCACCACCATCCCATCATCATCCAGTCACCTGTCTTTTCCTGCATTGCTCGCCTGCTTACATCACCGTCACATTAACAGGAGCAGCGCTCATCCACTGGCCCAAGGCTCCAGCAGGACTCGCTCACACCTTGCACATTTTATCAGGATCTCAAAGCCAAAATCAGGAAATATTGCGAAGAAGAGAAGCCCTATAAATCGCTCCATGTTATCTCCTCGTGTTCTAGAATCCCGGCAAATTGTAACTGCAGAGTGTGAATGAGAGCTTAGGCTGCGGCACACGCACACCGCCAGGAATTGGCCAGAAATTCCTCAACGCCCCTTGAAAAGAAGACTTTTTTTATTTTTAGTGACCAAAACAAGTAAAAATCGCTGCTTCTGATTTTTCTTTTTTCGGTGGAGGATGAGGAATCTTGTCAGATTGTAATTCTCCGCATATCCCAGCAGTTCTTTTTGTATCAGAATTCCTCTCCCTATATTTCCAATGCGTTACCATGCAGCTGTATGACTTTCCTGTGCTCTATTGCAATGATAATAAATGCCTTGTATACGCACCTGTTACTCCGTGTCTACAGACCCGGTGGGAACTATCGCCCTGTCCTAGGGCCGTCCTTATATACAGGTGTCGGCGGACTCGGGCTGCTTTATATGCTGGTCCATGCTCAAAAAGAGAGGGTGGAGGTGAAGGGCAGTAATAAATGTTATGGCCTCCACGTTAACCATTTCATTGTTACAGGCTTCACTGTTCATCATTTATTGATCTGGAAATGGGAAACCAGTGGATGGATTGATCATAACTGCCTTGGCGCACCGACTGGGGACTATTCTATGGAGCAGTCCCTAAATGACAGAAATATTTCCTTTTTTTCTGTGCCCACCTTTACTGTTGTATGTAGTACCCCTATAGGTGGGAATAATGACTGGAGATCCTGAACTCTTCATTACGTTCTGCCCTGAAAGATGTTACACACATGACTGCGTGTGATAATTGTATCTGCTCAAAAGTACCACCGACTATTGAGAAATGTAGTAAAGAACCCAAAGTGCTGGACTGCAGAGGGCAGGGGCTGACTGCCCTCTCTATACGCACCCGTCGCTGGCATAGAGGGCAAGAATAGGCAGAGGACGCTTCACTTGATGTTTAATGTAAGCGGAGCGCCTCCTCCAATTGCTGCCGTCCCACTGATTGAGACCTCTTTATCTTCTGAGCCCCCCCAATTCCAAAGTTATGGCCTCTGAAGATGCAAGGTTTCCCTTCAACCAACTGGGCGTATACCACAGAGTTTCTTCTATATGGTATTATATCAATGGTGCTATATAAATAATAATAATAATATGGGACTTTACTTTTTTTATCTCAACACTGGCTATTCAAAACACAGCTGTGCCACACAGACGTTCTGTCGTCTTATATAGGAACAGATGAAAAATGGTTCCAGAGTTGGTAGAGCAGCGGCAATTGGGGGCGTACTAGGCCCCTAAATTGAAAGAATCCAGTGACATGTCCTTCATAAAAGTGCTGAAACCCTTCCCCTCAAAGTTTGGAGAAAAGGGGTTAGGAGCAGAATGGGATATTAATACAGGAGCTTCTCACAAAATTAAAATATCATCAAAAAGTGAATTTATTTCACTTCTTCAATACAAAAAGAGAAACTCATTCTATAGAGTCATTACACACAGAGTGATCTATTTCACATGTTTATTTCTGTTAATGTTGATGATTATGGCTTACAGCCAATGAAAACCCAAAAGTCATTATCTCATAAATTAGAATACGTTATAACACCAGCTGGAAAAATGATTTTAAAACCTGAAATGTTCCCTACTGAAATGTATGATCAGTAAATGCACTCAGTATTTGGTCTGGGCTCCTTGTACATCAATTACTGCATCAGTGCGGCGTGGCATGGAGGTGATCAGCCTGTGGCACTGCTGAGTGGTTATGGAAGCCCAGGTTGCTTTGATAGCAGCTGTGGTGAAATATGTGTGTATGTATATATATATATATATATATATATATATATATATATATATATATATATATATATATATATAATGTAGTGACATATGTCTAGGGTTATATGTGTAACTGGTGATAATGTAACATCTGTCCTGAAGGCAAGTCGCACCTAGGTGTTAATAGGTACTTCCTTGGGACTAGTAGAAATTCTGTCTCCATATCTCACCAGGAGGTCTAGCTAGAGCCAAGAAGAACGTAACATTTGGCACCTCTTAGGTCTTGGAGGGGAGATGCTAATTGCGGCCTGAGGTGATCTATTCCTGAGAAACTTTTCACAAGTGTCTCAAAAGAGAAAATAATATATTCATTAGTAGAGCGGCCGTGGCCAATCAAACAGCCCGCAATTATGATATTAACCTGAGGGGCCGGTCTAGAAACCTGACCTCAGACCAAAGTTATAAATTTAGGATGCCGACAGAGAATTGTGTTCACATGTGATGGCAGCCTGAGAAGCTGGTGTGTTCCACAACTACATTCATCCCCCCCCCCACCCCCCCCCCCTCAGGAAGTAGAAAGCAGACTACCAGTTAGATAATTTCTGTAAGTTTTCTCCTGTTTATTTTGATACTGTTTTGCATAAGTTGTATGTCTTTTTATTATCATATTTTTTATACCTTTTCTTATTATAAGCACTGGCCCTTTTGTTATTAAAGTATAAAACTTTAACAAGTTGAACCTTGAATGTTCTAAAAGAATCCATAGCCTAAGGTGTGTGAGCCTTGAGTGATAGACATATTTTTATTAGTATTATTGTTTCTGGGGCTCATCACCCGTGTATTCGGTGAGTGGTGGCAGCGCGTATGAGCGGGTGTGTGGCCTGGGTCGGTGTGTGATTTATGCTCCCATTACAGCATAGGACAGAGGTTGAATGCTGGACTGAGAGTGGGGAGATAGATTAACCCTTGCAGGCACGTGACAAATAAGTGACACCACGGAGTAGGGATCCGTGACAGCAGCGTTCAGCTCGTCTGCATTGTTGGGTCTGGTGTCTCATCTTCCTCTTGACAATACTCCATAGATTCTCTATGGGGATAAGGTCAGGTGAGTTTACTGCCAATCCAGCCCAGTGATACTGTTGTTTGTACACCAGGAATTTGTACTTTTGGCAGTGTGAACAGGGGCCAAATCCAGCTGGAGAATGACATTGGTCTTGATAACACACACAGTGGCCCTACACCAGCAGATGACATGGCTCCACAAACCATCACTGATTGTGGAGACTTCACACCAGACCTCCAGCAGCTTGGATTGTGACCTCTCCACTCTTCCTCCAGACTCTGGGACCTTGATTTCCAAATGAAATGCACAATTTACTTTCATCTGAACACAAAACCTTGGACCCCTGACAACAGTCCGGTTCTTTTCCTCCTTGGCCCAGGTAAGACGCTTCTGACGTTGTCTATTGGTCATGAGTGGCCGGACACAAGGAATGTGACACTTGTAGTCCATGTCCTGGAGACGTCTGTGTGTGGTGAAGCAATGACCCCAGCAGCAGTCCGCTCCTTGTGAATCTCCCCCACATTACTGAATGGCCTTTTCTTAGCAATCCTTTCCAGGCAGTGGTTATCCCAGTCGCTTGTGCACCTTTTACTACCACACTTTTTCCTTCCACTCCACTTTCCATTAATATTCTTGGATACAGCACTCTGTGAACAGCCGGCTTCTTTACCAATGACCTTTTGTGGCTTCCCCTCCTTTGTGGAGTGTGTCAGTGATGCCTTCTGCACATCTGTCAGGTCAGCAGTCTTCCCCATGATTGTGGAGCTGCTGACGCAGACTAAGGGACCTTTATAAACACTTAGGAGCCTTTGCAGGTGATTATTGTTACTTATTCTAATTTATTGATTGGCAGCTTTCTGCATACAACCCCGCCCACACCCCTGTGATTGACAGCTTTCTGTATATAACCCCGCCCACACCTCTGTGATTGACAGCTTTCTGTATAACCTCGCCCACACCCCTGTGATTGGCATCCTTCTGTGTATAACCCTGCCCACACCTCTGTGATTGGCAGCTTTCCGTGTATAACCCCGCCCACACCCCTGTGATTGACAGCTTTCTGTATATAACCCCGCCCACACCTCTGTGATTGACAGCTTTCTGTATATAACCTCGCCCACACCCCTGTGATTGGCATCCTTCTGTGTATAACCCTGCCCACACCTCTGTGATTGGCAGCTTTCCGTGTATAACCCCGCCCACACCCCTGTGATTGACAGCTTTCTGTATATAACCCCACCCACACCTCTGTGATTGACAGCTTTCTGTATATAACCTCGCCCACACCCCTGTGATTGGCATCCTTCTGTGTATAACCCTGCCCACACCTCTGTGATTGGCAGCTTTCCGTGTATAACCCCGCCCACACCCCTGTGATTGACAGCTTTCCGTGTACTCTGTGCACTGTCACCAAGCTGCTAGTCTGTGCTGGGGATTGGGATAATAATGAGCAGGTGACCAGGAGGCCGGAGACTCCGAGTCCTGCAGGGATCATCTGCAAAATTCAAACCGTATTTGCCTATTGTAGGAAGCCGAATGTTCCACAATAGAGACCTTGCATCAAAGTGTTAAACTCGGCAATGGAAGTGGAGACCTATTGTTCTTCTCCAGCAAAACCCACCCTGATGTAATAACACAAGACATACATAAAACATGAAGATCTGCACTGCAGCCCTGTGTCTCCATCTGGGGGATGGGTGGAGGTAAAGGTCTCAGGTCAATGGGGGCAGATACCTTCAGTGGGATCCTCATCCATTTATGCCATGTGGAGCCTTCTGGAGGGGAGTAGTGAGTGAAGGGTTAATCACATTGCTAGAGACGGGATGGGGAATGTCAGAGCAGTAGAGACTGGAATCACCGGGAGGAAGGGACTTATTGTGTGAAGGCACCGCTGGCACCTGCTGATGTGAGGGCACCGCTGGCACCTGCTGATGTGAGAGCACCGCTGGCACCTGCTGATGTGAGGGCACCGCTGGCACCTGCTGATGTGAGGGCACCGCTGGCACCTGTGATGTGAGGGCACCGCTGGCACCTGCTGATGTGAGGGCACCGCTGGCACCTGCTGATGTGAGGGCACCGCTGGCACCTGTGATGTGAGGGCACCGCTGGCACCTGCTGATGTGAGGGCACCGCTGGCACCTGTGATGTGAGGGCACCGCTGGCACCTGTGAGGGCACCGCTGGCACCTGCTGATGTGAGGGCACCGCTGGCACCTGTGATGTGAAGGCACCGCTGGTACCTGTGATGTGAAGGCACCGCTGGCACCTGTGATGTGAAGGCACCGCTGGCACCTGCTGATGTGAGGGCACCACTGGCACCTGTGATGTGAGGGCACTGCTGGCAACTGTGAGGGCACCGCTGGCACCTGTGATGTGAGGGCGCCGCTGGCACCTGTGAGGGCACCGCTGGCACCTGTGATGTGAAGGCACCGCTGGCACCTGTGATGTGAAGGCACCGCTGGCACCTGTGATGTGAAGGCACCGCTGGCACCTGCTGATGTGAGGGCACCACTGGCACCTGCTGATGTGAGGGCACCACTGGCACCTGTGATGTGAGGGCACTGCTGGCAACTGTGAGGGCACCGCTGGCACCTGTGATGTGAGGGCGCCGCTGGCACCTGTGAGGGCACCGCTGGCACCTGCTGATGTGAGGGCACCGCTGGCACCTGCTGATGTGAGGGCACCGCTGGCACCTGCTGATGTGAGGGCACCGCTGGCACCTGCTGATGTGAGGGCACCGCTGGCACCTGCTGATGTGAGGGCACCGCTGGCACCTGCTGATGTGAGGGCACCGCTGGCACCTGTGAGGTGAGGGCACCGCTGGCACCTGTGAGGTGAGGGCACCGCTGGCACCTGTGAGGGCACCGCTGGCACCTGCTGATGTGAGGGCACCGCTGGCACCTGCTGATGTGAGGGCACCGCTGGCACCTGCTGATGTGAGGGCACCGCTGGCACCTGTGAGGTGAGGGCACCGCTGGCACCTGTGAGGTGAGGGCACCGCTGGCACCTGTGAGGTGAGGGCACCGCTGGCACCTGTGAGGTGAGGGTACTGCTGGCACCGCTGGCACCTGCTGATGTGAGGGCACCTGTGCTGTGAGGGCACCTGCTGATGTGAGGGCACCGCTGGCACCTGCTGATGTGAGGGCACCGCTGGCACCTGTGATGTGAGGGCACCGCTGGCACCTGCTGATGTGAGGGCACCGCTGGCACCTGTGATGTGAGGGCACCGCTGGCACCTGTGAGGGCACCGCTGGCACCTGCTGATGTGAGGGCACCGCTGGCACCTGTGATGTGAAGGCACCGCTGGTACCTGTGATGTGAAGGCACCGCTGGCACCTGTGATGTGAAGGCACCGCTGGCACCTGCTGATGTGAGGGCACCACTGGCACCTGTGATGTGAGGGCACCACTGGCACCTGTGATGTGAGGGCACTGCTGGCAACTGTGAGGGCACCGCTGGCACCTGTGATGTGAGGGCGCCGCTGGCACCTGTGAGGGCACCGCTGGCACCTGTGATGTGAAGGCACCGCTGGCACCTGTGATGTGAAGGCACCGCTGGCACCTGTGATGTGAAGGCACCGCTGGCACCTGCTGATGTGAGGGCACCACTGGCACCTGCTGATGTGAGGGCACCACTGGCACCTGTGATGTGAGGGCACTGCTGGCAACTGTGAGGGCACCGCTGGCACCTGTGATGTGAGGGCGCCGCTGGCACCTGTGAGGGCACCGCTGGCACCTGCTGATGTGAGGGCACCGCTGGCACCTGCTGATGTGAGGGCACCGCTGGCACCTGCTGATGTGAGGGCACCGCTGGCACCTGCTGATGTGAGGGCACCGCTGGCACCTGCTGATGTGAGGGCACCGCTGGCACCTGCTGATGTGAGGGCACCGCTGGCACCTGCTGATGTGAGGGCACCGCTGGCACCTGTGAGGTGAGGGCACCGCTGGCACCTGTGAGGGCACCGCTGGCACCTGCTGATGTGAGGGCACCGCTGGCACCTGCTGATGTGAGGGCACCGCTGGCACCTGCTGATGTGAGGGCACCGCTGGCACCTGTGAGGTGAGGGCACCGCTGGCACCTGTGAGGTGAGGGCACCGCTGGCACCTGTGAGGTGAGGGCACCGCTGGCACCTGTGAGGTGAGGGTACTGCTGGCACCGCTGGCACCTGCTGATGTGAGGGCACCTGTGCTGTGAGGGCACCTGCTGATTTGAGGGCACCTGTGCTGTGAGGGCACCTCTGGCACCTGTGATGTGAGGGCACCGCTGGCACCTGTGCTGTGAGGGCACCGCTGGCACCTGCTGATTTGAGGGCACCTGTGCTGTGAGGGCACCTCTGGCACCTGTGATGTGAGGGCACCTCTGGCACCTGTGCTGTGAGGGCACCTCTGGCACCTGTGCTGTGAGGGCACCGCTGGCACCTGTGATGCGAGGGCACCGCTGGCACCTGCTGATGTGAGGGCACCGCTGGCACCTGCTGATGTGAGGGCACCGCTGGCACCTGTGATGTGAGGGCACCGCTGGCACCTGTGAGGGCACCGCTGGCACCTGTGATGTGAGGGCACCGCTGGCACCTGTGAGGGCACCGCTGGCACCTGTGATGTGAGGGCACCGCTGGCACCTGTGAGGGCACCGCTGGCACCTGTGATGTGAGGGCACCTGTGAGGGCACCGCTGGCACCTGTGATGCGAGGGCACCGCTGGCACCTGTGATGTGAGGGCACCGCTGGCACCTGTGATGTGAGGGCACCGCTGGCACCTGTGAGGGCACCGCTGGCACCTGCTGATTTGAGGGCACCGCTGGCACCTGTGAGGGCACCGCTGGCACCTGTGAGGGCACCGCTGGCACCTGTGAGGGCACCGCTCGTTCCCATAAGGCTGGGTGAGGAGCGGTATCATTAACTCCTTGTATGCTGTGTACAGTAGAGATGTGCACAGACCTAGTGATGTGAATGCTGACCCATGAGATGAGGTTCATCTGTGAGGGGAGAACTCTCCACCCTGATAACACCCCCCTTGTGTTGTGTAGTTTCCAGCTCCTTCAGGATTGGTGACACAGTGTGTCGCCCTGATGGGAGTAGTAGTAGTTTGGCACTCCTCTCAGGTTGGCTTACTCTTTCTGTGTAGACATATTTGGTGGCGAGGACGGGCCCTGGTGATATCACTGCTTCTGTGCGGGTGATGGGGCAGATGGGTCATTTCCAGTCCTCGGTGACTGCTTGGTATCCAGTAATGGGAACTTTGCTCGTGTTTAACGTCAGAAGATGATTATTCCACAGTGATCCTCGTGTTCTATAGGACCCGCGATGAAAAGCTTCTGCCCACAGAGCGCTCGTCTCCAGTAAACCGATGGAGGTCTGTGTGATGGAGCATAGCCACAGAACAGATCCGATCTATGTCCACATGTGACACCAAGAAATCCATTGTGAATGCTAACCTTTTGTCACGCATCTGCTCCACACTTCCAGGCATTACATGAGGATTTTGATGCAGATTTGCTCCAGATTTCATCCAACTTATTGCAAAGGGTGAAATCCAAAGTCAGAATCTGCAGAAAGAATTGACATTAAGCAGATTTAGAAAACCTCGTTCAGTTTACCATTGTAGCAATACACTGTGGATATTCTTCCTGCAAATCCAGGACAATCTGCAGCATATCCTCTGTGTGTGAACATGCCCTAATGCTGGACCCATCTGTCATTTGCTGGAATTTTCCTCATCTTGTCAGTGTGAGTGGATTTGTTGGGGATTGCTGAGATTAGATGGAGAAGGCGGCTATGCTCTAAGCACTACGTGTCCTGCACCGTGGGGAGTTCAGGGTGTTTTGGGGCACTTGGCCATATCTATGTAAGTGATGGAAGGATGATGCCTAATTGGTCCTGATAATGAGGTTTGTCATTGTGTGATCTACAAGAAGGTGCCATGTATATATCTGTTCCAGAGATCGTGGTGCGCGGATCCAGCGTGTGCGCAGATCCCTACATGCCCCATGCTTGGCGTCCTTGGGAGATGAAGCTGCAGGGCGGATTATCTCTGCAGTTAATGTGAATCTCTGCAAAGATGTTTAGTCACCGGTCATAATAGAAAATGCTTCTATTGCGTGCATGATTTCCCATGTGTTAGGCTATGTGCACACAATGCGGATTTAGTGCGGATCCGCAGCGGATTTTTCCACGCAGAAACGCTGCAGATCAGCAAAGTGATTTACAGTACAATGTAAATCAATAGAAAAAATAAACCCTGTGCTAATGGTGCGGAAAAATCCGCATGAAAACTGCTGCGGATCATAAGAAGGAGCATGTCACTACTTTTGTGCGGAACTGCAGCGTTTCTGACTCCTTCCATTATAGAAATCCGCAGGGGTAAAAAACACACAAATCTGCTTAAAAAACGCATCAAATCTGCGCCTGGGTTTTCTGCCAGGAGATGCTGATTTAGTGCAGAAAATTCTGCACCTCAATCCGCAACTTGTGCACATAGCCTATAGGTGACACTATGATATCCTCCTTACTCAGGTTCTCCTTTATTTCATCAGTGACATTCGCTGCTCACACTGTACATCGTTGTCTCTGATCACCTGTAGTTCTGTGCTATGTAATCTAGAAAGCATGAAGCCTCTGCTGGCTGCAGTCTGTGTTGTGGAGTCCAAGCCTGAACAATATAGGATGACACTATACCATTACAACATCTCCAGGCTTCTCATATTCATCCAGCAAATAAATGGAAATCTGGCGTTATAAAGTAATAATGGTGCGGAATCCATCTCTTAGTTATGGAGAGCGCTGCCGTCCTGTTACATCCATCATCTGCACACCTGAGAACCCACAGATAAATCCTAATGTGTGAAATGCATCTTCCTGTTGCCTTTACATTCTGTGGATAATTATATATATATATATATATATATATATATATATATATATATATATATATATATATATATATATATATGTATATGTATGTATGTATATATATATATATATATATATATATATATATATATATATATATATATGTATATATATATATATATGTATATATATATATATATGTATATATATATATATATGTATATATATATATATTATTATTATTAGATATATACATATATTATTAGATTATATATGCACGGTGGGATTTCAGTGCTTCCTGACATTTATTGATTGAAAAGAGCAGATCTGTAATTTTTGCTCCTACTTTTGTTTCTGCTTTTTTATGTCCGTTTATTTAGCATTGTGTTTTAATTTGAGTTAATAGTTTGTGTGTGATAGACTGCAGCCTGCGTGTTTCTCAATGGTTTCTGGGAGTTTCAGCTTGGAAATAAGATCTAATGTTGGTATAATGAACGCTGCTTTTAGATATTACTAAAGGGGTCTTGCAGCATTGTTTTCTTCCATTGATGTGACCTTATGTCGCTGGCCGGACCTGGACACTGCTTTACTGTCCTGATTGCTTCATCTTCAGGATACATAGAACTAGATTTGTCTCCCTGTCACTGGTGAGGGGTGTCAGAACTGGAGAAATTCGGAGACTCTGATACAAAATGTAAAACAAAAAAGTGATGCCCTGTAGAGCAGCTGCGGCCCAGTTATTCCATCAGTTACTGGATGACTTTGTGTTTCGCTCCCTTTCCTATGTATGTTATAGGAATGTGATGCCCTGTAGAGCAGCTGCGGCCCAGTTATTCCATCAGTTACTGGATGACTTTGTGTTTCGCTCCCTTTCCTATGTATGTTATAGGAATGTGATGCCCCTGTAGAGCAGCTGCGGCCCAGTTATTCCATCAGTTACTGGATGACTTTGTGTTTCGCCCCCTTTCCTATGTATGTTATAGGAATGTGATGCCCTGTAGAGCAGCTGCGGCCCAGTTATTCCATCAGTTACTGGATGACTTTGTGTTTCGCTCCCTTTCCTATGTTTGTTATACGAATGTGATGCCCCTGTAGAGCAGCTGCGGCCCAGTTATTCCATCAGTTACTGGATGACTTTGTGTTTCGCCCCCTTTCCTATGTATGATATAGGAATGTGATGCCCTGTAGAGCAGCTGCGGCCCAGTTATTCCATCAGTTACTGGATGACTTTGTGTTTCGCTCCCTTTCCTATGTATGTTATAGGAATGTGATGCCCTGTAGAGCAGCTGCGGCCCAGTTATTCCATCAGTTACTGGATGACTTTGTGTTTCGCTCCCTTTCCTATGTATGTTATAGGAATGTGATGCCCCTGTAGAGCAGCTGCGGCCCAGTTATTCCATCAGTTACTGGATGACTTTGTGTTTCGCCCCCTTTCCTATGTATGTTATAGGAATGTGATGCCCTGTAGAGCAGCTGCGGCCCAGTTATTCCATCAGTTACTGGATGACTTTGTGTTTCGCTCCCTTTCCTATGTTTGTTATACGAATGTGATGCCCCTGTAGAGCAGCTGCGGCCCAGTTATTCCATCAGTTACTGGATGACTTTGTGTTTCGCCCCCTTTCCTATGTATGATATAGGAATGTGATGCCCTGTAGAGCAGCTGCGGCCCAGTTATTCCATCAGTTACTGGATGACTTTGTGTTTCGCCCCCTTTCCTATGTATGATATAGGAATGTGATGCCCTGTAGAGCAGCTGCGGCCCAGTTATTCCATCAGTTACTGGATGACTTTGTGTTTCGCTCCCTTTCCTATGTATGATATAGGAATGTGATGCCCCTGTAGAGCAGCTGCAGCCCAGTTCTTCCATCAGTTACTGGATGACTTTGTGTTTCGCTCCCTTTCCTATGTATGTTATAGGAATGTGATGCCCTGTAGAGCAGCTGCGGCCCAGTTATTCCATCAGTTACTGGATGACTTTGTGTTTCGCTCCCTTTTCTATGTATGTTATAGGAATGTGATGCCCCTGTAGAGCAGCTGCGGCCCAGTTATTCCATCAGTTACTGGATGACTTTGTGTTTCGCTCCCTTTCCTATGTATGTTATAGGAATGTGATGCCCTGTAGAGCAGCTGCGGCCCAGTTATTCCATCAGTTACTGGATGACTTTGTGTTTCGCTCCCTTTCCTATGTATGTTATAGGAATGTGATGCCCTGTAGAGCAGCTGCGGCCCAGTTATTCCATCAGTTACTGGATGACTTTGTGTTTCGCCCCCTTTCCTATGTATGTTATAGGAATGTGATGCCCTGTAGAGCAGCTGCGGCCCAGTTATTCCATCAGTTACTGGATGACTTTGTGTTTCGCCCCCTTTCCTATGTATGATATAGGAATGTGATGCCCCTGTAGAGCAGCTGCGGCCCAGTTATTCCATCAGTTACTGGATGACTTTGTGTTTCGCTCACTTTCCTATGTATGTTATAGGTATGTGATGCCCCTGTAGAGCAGCTGCGGCCCAGTTATTCCATCAGTTACTGGATGACTTTGTGTTTCGCCCCCTTTCCTATGTATGTTATAGGAATGTGATGCCCCTGTAGAGCAGCTGCGGCCCAGTTATTCCATCAGTTACTGGATGACTTTGTGTTTCGCCCCCTTTCCTATGTATGTTATAGGAATGTGATGCCCCTGTAGAGCAGCTGAGGCCCAGTTATTCCATCAGTTACTGGATGACTTTGTGTTTCGCCCCCTTTCCTATGTATGTTATAGGAATGTGATGCCCTGTAGAGTAGCTGCGGCCCAGTTATTCCATCAGTTACTGGATGACTTTGTGTTTCGCTCCCTTTTCTATGTATGTTATAGGAATGTGATGCCCTGTAGAGCAGCTGCGGCCCAGTTATTCCATCAGTTACTGGATGACTTTGTGTTTCGCTCCCTTTCCTATGTATGTTATAGGAATGTGATGCCCCTGTAGAGCAGCTGCGGCCCAGTTATTCCATCAGTTACTGGATGACTTTGTGTTTCGCTCCCTTTTCTATGTATGTTATAGGAATGTGATGCCCCTGTAGAGCAGCTGCGGCCCAGTTATTCCATCAGTTACTGGATGACTTTGTGCTTCGCTCCCTTTCCTATGTATGTTATAGGAATGTGATGCCCCTGTAGAGCAGCTGCGGCCCAGTTATTCCATCAGTTACTGGATGACTTTGTGTTTCGCTCCCTTTCCTATGTATGATATAGGAATGTGATGCCCCTGTAGAGTAGCTGCGGCCCAGTTATTCCATCAGTTACTGGATGACTTTGTGTTTCGCTCCCTTTCCTATGTATGTTATAGGAATGTGATGCCCTGTAGAGCAGCTGCGGCCCAGTTCTTCCATCAGTTACTGGATGACTTTGTGTTTCGCTCCCTTTCCTATGTATGTTATAGGAATGTGATGCCCCTGTAGAGCAGCTGCGGCCCAGTTATTCCATCAGTTACTGGATGACTTTGTGTTTCGCCCCCTTTCCTATGTATGATATAGGAATGTGATGCCCCTGTAGAGCAGCTGCGGCCCAGTTATTCCATCAGTTACTGGATGACTTTGTGTTTCGCTCCCTTTCCTATGTATGTTATAGGAATGTGATGCCCTGTAGAGCAGCTGCGGCCCAGTTATTCCATCAGTTACTGGATGACTTTGTGTTTCGCTCCCTTTCCTATGTATGTTATAGGAATGTGATGCCCCTGTAGAGCAGCTGCGGCCCAGTTATTCCATCAGTTACTGGATGACTTTGTGTTTCGCCCCCTTTCCTATGTATGTTATAGGAATGTGATGCCCTGTAGAGCAGCTGCGGCCCAGTTATTCCATCAGTTACTGGATGACTTTGTGTTTCGCTCCCTTTCCTATGTATGTTATAGGAATGTGATGCCCTGTAGAGCAGCTGCGGCCCAGTTATTCCGTCAGTTACTGGATGACTTTGTGTTTCGCTCCCTTTCCTATGTATGTTATAGGAATGTGATGCCCTGTAGAGCAGCTGCGGCCCAGTTATTCCATCAGTTACTGGATGACTTTGTGTTTCGCCCCCTTTCCTATGTATGTTATAGGAATGTGATGCCCTGTAGAGCAGCTGCGGCCCAGTTATTCCATCAGTTACTGGATGACTTTGTGTTTCGCCCCCTTTCCTATGTATGATATAGGAATGTGATGCCCCTGTAGAGCAGCTGAGGCCCAGTTATTCCATCAGTTACTGGATGACTTTGTGTTTCGCTCCCTTTTCTATGTATGTTATAGGAATGTGATGCCCTGTAGAGCAGCTGCGGCCCAGTTATTCCATCAGTTACTGGATGACTTTGTGTTTCGCCCCCTTTCCTATGTATGTTATAGGAATGTGATGCCCTGTAGAGCAGCTGCGGCCCAGTTATTCCATCAGTTACTGGATGACTTTGTGTTTCGCCCCCTTTCCTATGTATGTTATAGGAATGTGATGCCCCTGTAGAGCAGCTGCGGCCCAGTTATTCCATCAGTTACTGGATGACTTTGTGTTTCGCTCCCTTTCCTATGTATGTTATAGGAATGTGATGCCCCTGTAGAGCAGCTGCGGCCCAGTTATTCCATCAGTTACTGGATGACTTTGTGTTTCGCTCCCTTTCCTATGTATGTTATAGGAATGTGATGCCCCTGTAGAGCAGCTGCGGCCCAGTTATTCCATCAGTTACTGGATGACTTTGTGTTTCGCCCCCTTTCCTATGTATGTTATAGGAATGTGATGCCCCTGTGGAGCAGCTGCGGCCCAGTTATTCCATCAGTTACTGGATGACTTTGTGTTTCGCCCCCTTTCCTATGTATGTTATAGGAATGTGATGCCCCTGTAGAGCAGCTGCGGCCCAGTTATTCCATCAGTTACTGGATGACTTTGTGTTTCGCCCCCTTTCCTATGTATGTTATAGGAATGTGATGCCCCTGTAGAGCAGCTGCGGCCCAGTTATTCCATCAGTTACTGGATGACTTTGTGTTTCGCCCCCTTTCCTATGTATGTTATAGGAATGTGATGCCCTGTGGAGGAGCTGCGGCCCAGTTATTCCATCAGTTACTGGATGACTTTGTGTTTCACTCCCTTTCCTATGTATGTTATAGGAATGTGATGCCCTGTGGAGCAGCTGCGGCCCAGTTATTCCATCAGTTACTGGATGATTTTGTGTTTCGCTCCCTTTCCTATGTATGTTATAGGAATGTGATGCCCCTGTAGAGCAGCTGCGGCCCAGTTATTCCATCAGTTACTGGATGACTTTGTGTTTCACTCCCTTTCCTATGTATGTTATAGGAATGTGATGCCCTGTGGAGCAGCTGCGGCCCAGTTATTCCATCAGTTACTGGATGATTTTGTGTTTCGCTCCCTTTCCTATGTATGTTATAGGAATGTGATGCCCCTGTAGAGCAGCTGCGGCCCAGTTATTCCATCAGTTACTGGATGACTTTGTGTTTCGCTCCCTTTCCTATGTATGTTATAGGAATGTGATGCCCTGTAGAGCAGCTGCGGCCCAGTTATTCCATCAGTTACTGGATGACTTTGTGTTTCGCTCCCTTTCCTATGTATGTTATAGGAATGTGATGCCCCTGTAGAGCAGCTGCGGCCCAGTTATTCCATCAGTTACTGGATGACTTTGTGTTTCGCCCCCTTTCCTATGTATGTTATAGGAATGTGATGCCCTGTAGAGCAGCTGCGGCCCAGTTATTCCATCAGTTACTGGATGACTTTGTGTTTCGCCCCCTTTCCTATGTATGTTATAGGAATGTGATGCCCTGTAGAGCAGCTGCGGCCCAGTTATTCCATCAGTTACTGGATGACTTTGTGTTTCGCCCCCTTTCCTATGTATGTTATAGGAATGTGATGCCCCTGTAGAGCAGCTGCGGCCCAGTTATTCCATCAGTTACTGGATGACTTTGTGTTTCGCTCCCTTTCCTATGTATGTTATAGGAATGTGATGCCCTGTAGAGCAGCTGCGGCCCAGTTATTCCATCAGTTACTGGATGATTTTGTGTTTCACTCCCTTTTCTATGTATGTTATAGGAATGTGATGCCCTGTAGAGCAGCTGCGGCCCAGTTATTCCATCAGTTACTGGATGACTTTGTGTTTCGCCCCCTTTTCTATGTATGTTATAGGAATGTGATGCCCCTGTAGAGCAGCTGCGGCCCAGTTATTCCATCAGTTACTGGATGACTTTGTGTTTCGCTCCCTTTCCTATGTATGTTATAGGAATGTGATGCCCTGTAGAGTAGCTGCGAACCAGTTATTCCATCAGTTACTGGATGACTTTGTGTTTCGCCCCCTTTCCTATGTATGTTATAGGAATGTGATGCCCTGTAGAGCAGCTGCGGCCCAGTTATTCCATCAGTTACTGGATGACTTTGTGTTTCGCCCCCTTTCCTATGTATGTTATAGGAATGTGATGCCCTGTAGAGTAGCTGCTGCCCAGTTATTCCATCAGTTACTGGATGACTTTGTGTTTCGCTCCCTTTCCTATGTATGTTATAGGAATGTGATGCCCTGTAGAGCAGCTGCGGCCCAGTTATTCCATCAGTTACTGGATGACTTTGTGTTTCGCTCCCTTTCCTATGTATGTTATAGGAATGTGATGCCCTGTAGAGCAGCTGCGGCCCAGTTATTCCATCAGTTACTGGATGACTTTGTGTTTCGCTCCCTTTTCTATGTATGTTATAGGAATGTGATGCCCTGTAGAGCAGCTGCAGCCCAGTTATTCCATCAGTTACTGGATGACTTTGTGTTTCGCCCCCTTTCCTATGTATGTTATAGGAATGTGATGCCCTGTAGAGCAGCTGCGGCCCAGTTATTCCATCAGTTACTGGATGACTTTGTGTTTCGCCCCCTTTCCTATGTATGTTATAGGAATGTGATGCCCTGTAGAGCAGCTGCGGCCCAGTTATTCCATCAGTTACTGGATGACTTTGTGTTTCGCCCCCTTTCCTATGTATGTTATAGGAATGTGATGCCCTGTAGAGCAGCTGCGGCCCAGTTATTCCATCAGTTACTGGATGACTTTGTGTTTCGCTCCCTTTCCTATGTATGTTATAGGAATGTGATGCCCTGTAGAGCAGCTGCTGCCCAGTTATTCCATCAGTTACTGGATGACTTTGTGTTTCGCTCCCTTTCCTATGTATGTTATAGGAATGTGATGCCCCTGTAGAGTAGCTGCGGCCCAGTTATTCCATCAGTTACTGGATGACTTTGTGTTTCGCTCCCTTTTCTATGTATGTTATAGGAATGTGATGCCCCTGTAGAGTAGCTGCGGCCCAGTTATTCCATCAGTTACTGGATAACTTTGTGTTTCGCCCCCTTTCCTATGTATGTTATAGGAATGTGATGCCCTGTAGAGCAGCTGCGGCCCAGTTATTCCATCAGTTACTGGATGACTTTGTGTTTCGCCCCTTTTCCTATGTATGTTATAGGAATGTGATGCCCTGTGGAGCAGCTGCGGCCCAGTTATTCCATCAGTTACTGGATGACTTTGTGTTTCGCTCCCTTTCCTATGTATGTTATAGGAATGTGATGCCCTGTAGAGTAGCTGCGGCCCAGTTATTCCATCAGTTACTGGATGACTTTGTGTTTCGCCCCCTTTTCTATGTATGTTATAGGAATGTGATGCCCTGTAGAGCAGCTGCGGCCCAGTTATTCCATCACTTACTGGATGACTTTGTGTTTCACTCCCTTTTCTATGTATGTTATAGGAATGTGATGCCCTGTAGAGCAGCTGCGGCCCAGTTATTCCATCAGTTACTGGATGACTTTGTGTTTCGCCCCCTTTCCTATGTATGTTATAGGAATGTGATGCCCTGTAGAGCAGCTGCGGCCCAGTTATTCCATCAGTTACTGGATCACTTTGTGTTTCGCCCCCTTTCCTATGTTTGTTATACGAATGTGATGCCCCTGTAGAGCAGCTGCGGCCCAGTTATTCCATCAGTTACTGGATGACTTTGTGTTTCGCCCCCTTTCCTATGTATGTTATAGGAATGTGATGCCCCTGTAGAGCAGCTGCGGCCCAGTTATTCCATCAGTTACTGGATGACTTTGTGTTTCGCCCCCTTTCCTATGTATGTTATAGGAATGTGATGCCCTTTAGAGCAGCTGCGGCCCAGTTATTCCATCAGTTACTGGATGACTTTGTGTTTCGCCCCCTTTCCTATGTATGTTATAGGAATGTGATGCCCCTGTAGAGCAGCTGCGGCCCAGTTATTCCATCAGTTACTGGATGACTTTGTGTTTCGCTCCCTTTTCTATGTATGTTATAGGAATGTGATGCCCTGTAGAGCAGCTGCGGCCCAGTTATTCCATCAGTTACTGGATGACTTTGTGTTTCGCTCCCTTTCCTATGTATGTTATAGGAATGTGATGCCCTGTAGAGCAGCTGCGGCCCAGTTATTCCATCAGTTACTGGATGACTTTGTGTTTCGCTCCCTTTCCTATGTATGTTATAGGAATGTGATGCCCCTGTAGAGCAGCTGCGGCCCAGTTATTCCATCAGTTACTGGATGACTTTGTGTTTCGCTCCCTTTTCTATGTATGTTATAGGAATGTGATGCCCCTGTAGAGCAGCTGCGGCCCAGTTATTCCATCAGTTACTGGATGACTTTGTGTTTCGCTCCCTTTCCTATGTATGTTATAGGAATGTGATGCCCCTGTAGAGCAGCTGCGGCCCAGTTATTCCATCATTTACTGGATGACTTTGTGTTTCGCCCCCTTTCCTATGTATGTTATAGGAATGTGATGCCCTGTAGAGCAGCTGCGGCCCAGTTATTCCATCAGTTACTGGATGACTTTGTGTTTCGCTCCCTTTCCTATGTATGTTATAGGAATGTGATGCCCCTGTAGAGCAGCTGCGGCCCAGTTATTCCATCAGTTACTGGATGACTTTGTGTTTCGCTCCCTTTTCTATGTATGTTATAGGAATGTGATGCCCTGTAGAGCAGCTGCGGCCCAGTTATTCCATCAGTTACTGGATGACTTTGTGTTTCGCTCCCTTTCCTATGTATGTTATAGGAATGTGATGCCCCTGTAGAGCAGCTGCGGCCCAGTTATTCCATCAGTTACTGGATGATTTTGTGTTTCGCTCCCTTTTCTATGTATGTTATAGGAATGTGATGCCCCTGTAGAGCAGCTGCGGCCCAGTTATTCCATCAGTTACTGGATGACTTTGTGTTTCGCTCCCTTTTCTATGTATGTTATAGGAATGTGATGCCCTGTAGAGCAGCTGCGGCCCAGTTATTCCATCAGTTACTGGATGACTTTGTGTTTCGCTCCCTTTTCTATGTATGTTATAGGAATGTGATGCCCTGTGGAGCAGCTGCGGCCCAGTTATTCCATCAGTTACTGGATGACTTTGTGTTTCGCCCCCTTTCCTATGTATGTTATAGGAATGTGATGCACTGTAGAGCAGCTGCGGCCCAGTTATTCCATCAGTTACTGGATGATTTTGTGTTTCACTCCCTTTCCTATGTATGTTATAGGAATGTGATGCCCTGTAGAGCAGCTGCGGCCCAGTTATTCCATCAGTTACTGGATGACTTTGTGTTTCGCTCCCTTTTCTATGTATGTTATAGGAGTGTGATGCCCTGTGGAGCAGCTGCGGCCCAGTTATTCCATCAGTTACTGGATGACTTTGTGTTTCGCCCCCTTTCCTATGTATGTTATAGGAATGTGATGCCCCTGTAGAGCAGCTGCGGCCCAGTTATTCCATCAGTTACTGGATGACTTTGTGTTTCGCTCCCTTTCCTATGTATGTTATAGGAATGTGATGCCCTGTAGAGCAGCTGCGGCCCAGTTATTCCATCAGTTACTGGATGACTTTGTGTTTCGCCCCCTTTCCTATGTATGTTATAGGAATGTGATGCCCTGTAGAGCAGCTGCGGCCCAGTTATTCCATCAGTTACTGGATGACTTTGTGTTTCGCTCCCTTTTCTATGTATGTTATAGGAATGTGATGCCCTGTAGAGCAGCTGCGGGCCAGTTATTCCATCAGTTACTGGATGACTTTGTGTTTCGCCCCCTTTCCTATGTATGTTATAGGAATGTGATGCCCTGTAGAGCAGCTGCGGCCCAGTTATTCCATCAGTTACTGGATGACTTTGTGTTTCGCTCCCTTTCCTATGTATGTTATAGGAATGTGATGCCCTGTAGAGCAGCTGCGGCCCAGTTATTCCATCAGTTACTGGATGACTTTGTGTTTCGCCCCCTTTCCTATGTATGTTATAGGAATGTGATGCCCTGTAGAGCAGCTGCGGCCCAGTTATTCCATCAGTTACTGGATGACTTTGTGTTTCGCTCCCTTTCCTATGTATGTTATAGGAATGTGATGCCCCTGTAGAGCAGCTGCGGCCCAGTTATTCCATCAGTTACTGGATGACTTTGTGTTTCGCCCCCTTTCCTATGTATGATATAGGAATGTGATGCCCTGTAGAGCAGCTGCGGCCCAGTTATTCCATCAGTTACTGGATGACTTTGTGTTTCGCCCCCTTTTCTATGTATGATATAGGAATGTGATGCCCTGTAGAGCAGCTGCGGCCCAGTTATTCCATCAGTTACTGGATGACTTTGTGTTTCGCTCCCTTTCCTATGTATGTTATAGGAATGTGATGCCCCTGTAGAGTAGCTGCGGCCCAGTTATTCCATCAGTTACTGGATGACTTTGTGTTTCGCTCCCTTTTCTATGTATGTTATAGGAATGTGATGCCCCTGTAGAGTAGCTGCGGCCCAGTTATTCCATCAGTTACTGGATAACTTTGTGTTTCGCCCCCTTTCCTATGTATGTTATAGGAATGTGATGCCCTGTAGAGCAGCTGCGGCCCAGTTATTCCATCAGTTACTGGATGACTTTGTGTTTCGCCCCTTTTCCTATGTATGTTATAGGAATGTGATGCCCTGTGGAGCAGCTGCGGCCCAGTTATTCCATCAGTTACTGGATGACTTTGTGTTTCGCTCCCTTTCCTATGTATGTTATAGGAATGTGATGCCCTGTAGAGTAGCTGCGGCCCAGTTATTCCATCAGTTACTGGATGACTTTGTGTTTCGCCCCCTTTTCTATGTATGTTATAGGAATGTGATGCCCTGTAGAGCAGCTGCGGCCCAGTTATTCCATCACTTACTGGATGACTTTGTGTTTCGCTCCCTTTCCTATGTATGTTATAGGAATGTGATGCCCTGTAGAGCAGCTGCGGCCCAGTTATTCCATCAGTTACTGGATGACTTTGTGTTTCGCTCCCTTTTCTATGTATGTTATAGGAATGTGATGCCCCTGTAGAGCAGCTGCGGCCCAGTTATTCCATCAGTTACTGGATGACTTTGTGTTTCACTCCCTTTTCTATGTATGTTATAGGAATGTGATGCCCTGTAGAGCAGCTGCGGCCCAGTTATTCCATCAGTTACTGGATGACTTTGTGTTTCGCCCCCTTTCCTATGTATGTTATAGGAATGTGATGCCCTGTAGAGCAGCTGCGGCCCAGTTATTCCATCAGTTACTGGATGACTTTGTGTTTCGCTCCCTTTCCTATGTATGTTATAGGAATGTGATGCCCTGTAGAGCAGCTGCGGCCCAGTTATTCCATCAGTTACTGGATGACTTTGTGTTTCGCTCCCTTTTCTATGTATGTTATAGGAATGTGATGCCCCTGTAGAGCAGCTGCGGCCCAGTTATTCCATCAGTTACTGGATGACTTTGTGTTTCACTCCCTTTTCTATGTATGTTATAGGAATGTGATGCCCTGTAGAGCAGCTGCGGCCCAGTTATTCCATCAGTTACTGGATGACTTTGTGTTTCGCCCCCTTTCCTATGTATGTTATAGGAATGTGATGCCCTGTAGAGCAGCTGCGGCCCAGTTATTCCATCAGTTACTGGATCACTTTGTGTTTCGCCCCCTTTCCTATGTTTGTTATACGAATGTGATGCCCCTGTAGAGCAGCTGCGGCCCAGTTATTCCATCAGTTACTGGATGACTTTGTGTTTCGCCCCCTTTCCTATGTATGTTATAGGAATGTGATGCCCCTGTTGAGCAGCTGCGGCCCAGTTATTCCATCAGTTACTGGATGACTTTGTGTTTCGCCCCCTTTCCTATGTATGTTATAGGAATGTGATGCCCTTTAGAGCAGCTGCGGCCCAGTTATTCCATCAGTTACTGGATGACTTTGTGTTTCGCCCCCTTTCCTATGTATGTTATAGGAATGTGATGCCCCTGTAGAGCAGCTGCGGCCCAGTTATTCCATCAGTTACTGGATGACTTTGTGTTTCGCTCCCTTTTCTATGTATGTTATAGGAATGTGATGCCCTGTAGAGCAGCTGCGGCCCAGTTATTCCATCAGTTACTGGATGACTTTGTGTTTCGCTCCCTTTCCTATGTATGTTATAGGAATGTGATGCCCTGTAGAGCAGCTGCGGCCCAGTTATTCCATCAGTTACTGGATGACTTTGTGTTTCGCTCCCTTTCCTATGTATGTTATAGGAATGTGATGCCCCTGTAGAGCAGCTGCGGCCCAGTTATTCCATCAGTTACTGGATGACTTTGTGTTTCGCTCCCTTTTCTATGTATGTTATAGGAATGTGATGCCCCTGTAGAGCAGCTGCGGCCCAGTTATTCCATCAGTTACTGGATGACTTTGTGTTTCGCTCCCTTTCCTATGTATGTTATAGGAATGTGATGCCCCTGTAGAGCAGCTGCGGCCCAGTTATTCCATCATTTACTGGATGACTTTGTGTTTCGCCCCCTTTCCTATGTATGTTATAGGAATGTGATGCCCTGTAGAGCAGCTGCGGCCCAGTTATTCCATCAGTTACTGGATGACTTTGTGTTTCGCTCCCTTTCCTATGTATGTTATAGGAATGTGATGCCCCTGTAGAGCAGCTGCGGCCCAGTTATTCCATCAGTTACTGGATGACTTTGTGTTTCGCTCCCTTTTCTATGTATGTTATAGGAATGTGATGCCCTGTAGAGCAGCTGCGGCCCAGTTATTCCATCAGTTACTGGATGACTTTGTGTTTCGCTCCCTTTCCTATGTATGTTATAGGAATGTGATGCCCCTGTAGAGCAGCTGCGGCCCAGTTATTCCATCAGTTACTGGATGATTTTGTGTTTCGCTCCCTTTTCTATGTATGTTATAGGAATGTGATGCCCCTGTAGAGCAGCTGCGGCCCAGTTATTCCATCAGTTACTGGATGACTTTGTGTTTCGCTCCCTTTTCTATGTATGTTATAGGAATGTGATGCCCTGTGGAGCAGCTGCGGCCCAGTTATTCCATCAGTTACTGGATGACTTTGTGTTTCGCCCCCTTTCCTATGTATGTTATAGGAATGTGATGCACTGTAGAGCAGCTGCGGCCCAGTTATTCCATCAGTTACTGGATGATTTTGTGTTTCACTCCCTTTCCTATGTATGTTATAGGAATGTGATGCCCTGTAGAGCAGCTGCGGCCCAGTTATTCCATCAGTTACTGGATGACTTTGTGTTTCGCTCCCTTTTCTATGTATGTTATAGGAATGTGATGCCCTGTGGAGCAGCTGCGGCCCAGTTATTCCATCAGTTACTGGATGACTTTGTGTTTCGCCCCCTTTCCTATGTATGTTATAGGAATGTGATGCCCCTGTAGAGCAGCTGCGGCCCAGTTATTCCATCAGTTACTGGATGACTTTGTGTTTCGCTCCCTTTCCTATGTATGTTATAGGAATGTGATGCCCTGTAGAGCAGCTGCGGCCCAGTTATTCCATCAGTTACTGGATGACTTTGTGTTTCGCCCCCTTTCCTATGTATGTTATAGGAATGTGATGCCCTGTAGAGCAGCTGCGGCCCAGTTATTCCATCAGTTACTGGATGACTTTGTGTTTCGCTCCCTTTTCTATGTATGTTATAGGAATGTGATGCCCTGTAGAGCAGCTGCGGGCCAGTTATTCCATCAGTTACTGGATGACTTTGTGTTTCGCCCCCTTTCCTATGTATGTTATAGGAATGTGATGCCCTGTAGAGCAGCTGCGGCCCAGTTATTCCATCAGTTACTGGATGACTTTGTGTTTCGCTCCCTTTCCTATGTATGTTATAGGAATGTGATGCCCTGTAGAGCAGCTGCGGCCCAGTTATTCCATCAGTTACTGGATGACTTTGTGTTTCGCCCCCTTTCCTATGTATGTTATAGGAATGTGATGCCCTGTAGAGCAGCTGCGGCCCAGTTATTCCATCAGTTACTGGATGACTTTGTGTTTCGCTCCCTTTCCTATGTATGTTATAGGAATGTGATGCCCCTGTAGAGCAGCTGCGGCCCAGTTATTCCATCAGTTACTGGATGACTTTGTGTTTCGCCCCCTTTCCTATGTATGATATAGGAATGTGATGCCCTGTAGAGCAGCTGCGGCCCAGTTATTCCATCAGTTACTGGATGACTTTGTGTTTCGCCCCCTTTCCTATGTATGATATAGGAATGTGATGCCCTGTAGAGCAGCTGCGGCCCAGTTATTCCATCAGTTACTGGATGACTTTGTGTTTCGCTCCCTTTTCTATGTATGTTATAGGAATGTGATGCCCTGTGGAGCAGCTGCGGCCCAGTTATTCCATCAGTTACTGGATGACTTTGTGTTTCGCCCCCTTTCCTATGTATGTTATAGGAATGTGATGCCCCTGTAGAGCAGCTGCGGCCCAGTTATTCCATCAGTTACTGGATGACTTTGTGTTTCGCTCCCTTTCCTATGTATGTTATAGGAATGTGATGCCCTGTAGAGCAGCTGCGGCCCAGTTATTCCATCAGTTACTGGATGACTTTGTGTTTCGCCCCCTTTCCTATGTATGTTATAGGAATGTGATGCCCTGTAGAGCAGCTGCGGCCCAGTTATTCCATCAGTTACTGGATGACTTTGTGTTTCGCTCCCTTTTCTATGTATGTTATAGGAATGTGATGCCCTGTAGAGCAGCTGCGGCCCAGTTATTCCATCAGTTACTGGATGACTTTGTGTTTCGCTCCCTTTCCTATGTATGTTATAGGAATGTGATGCCCCTGTAGAGCAGCTGCGGCCCAGTTATTCCATCAGTTACTGGATGACTTTGTGTTTCGCTCCCTTTCCTATGTATGTTATAGGAATGTGATGCCCTGTAGAGTAGCTGCGGCCCAGTTATTCCATCAGTTACTGGATGACTTTGTGTTTCGCTCCCTTTCCTATGTATGTTATAGGAATGTGATGCCCTGTGGAGCAGCTGCGGCCCAGTTATTCCATCAGTTACTGGATGACTTTGTGTTTCGCTCCCTTTCCTATGTATGTTATAGGAATGTGATGCCCTGTAGAGTAGCTGCGGCCCAGTTATTCCATCAGTTACTGGATGACTTTGTGTTTCGCTCCCTTTCCTATGTATGTTATAGGAATGTGATGCCCTGTAGAGCAGCTGCGGCCCAGTTATTCCATCAGTTACTGGATGACTTTGTGTTTCGCTCCCTTTCCTATGTATGTTATAGGAATGTGATGCCCTGTAGAGCAGCTGCGGCCCAGTTATTCCATCAGTTACTGGATGACTTTGTGTTTCGCTCCCTTTCCTATGTATGTTATAGGAATGTGATGCCCTGTAGAGCAGCTGCGGCCCAGTTATTCCATCAGTTACTGGATGACTTTGTGTTTCGCTCCCTTTCCTATGTATGTTATAGGAATGTGATGCCCTGTAGAGCAGCTGCGGCCCAGTTATTCCATCAGTTACTGGATGACTTTGTGTTTCGCCCCCTTTCCTATGTATGTTATAGGAATGTGATGCCCTGTAAAGCAGCTGCAGCCCAGTTATTCCATCAGTTACTGGATGACTTTGTGTTTCGCCCCCTTTCCTATGTATGTTATAGGAATGTGATGCCCTGTAGAGCAGCTGCGGCCCAGTTCTTCCATCAGTTACTGGATGACTTTGTGTTTCGCCCCCTTTCCTATGTATGTTATAGGAATGTGATGCCCTGTGGAGCAGCTGCGGCCCAGTTATTCCATCAGTTACTGGATGACTTTGTGTTTCGCTCCCTTTCCTATGTATGTTATAGGAATGTGATGCCCCTGTAGAGCAGCTGCGGCCCAGTTATTCCATCAGTTACTGGATGACTTTGTGTTTCGCTCCCTTTTCTATGTATGTTATAGGAATGTGATGCCCTGTAGAGCAGCTGCAGCCCAGTTATTCCATCAGTTACTGGATGACTTTGTGTTTCGCTCCCTTTCCTATGTATGTTATAGGAATGTGATGCCCCTGTAGAGCAGCTGCGGCCCAGTTATTCCATCAGTTACTGGATCACTTTGTGTTTCGCCCCCTTTCCTATGTATGTTATAGGAATGTGATGCCCCTGTAGAGCAGCTGCGGCCCAGTTATTCCATCAGTTACTGGATGACTTTGTGTTTCGCTCCCTTTCCTATGTATGATATAGGAATGTGATGCCCTGTAGAGCAGCTGCGGCCCAGTTATTCCATCAGTTACTGGATGACTTTGTGTTTCGCTCCCTTTCCTATGTATGTTATAGGAATGTGATGCCCTGTAGAGCAGCTGCGGCCCAGTTATTCCATCAGTTACTGGATGACTTTGTGTTTCGCCCCCTTTCCTATGTATGATATAGGAATGTGATGCCCTGTAGAGCAGCTGCGGCCCAGTTATTCCATCAGTTACTGGATGACTTTGTGTTTCGCCCCCTTTCCTATGTATGTTATAGGAATGTGATGCCCTGTAGAGCAGCTGCGGCCCAGTTATTCCATCAGTTACTGGATGACTTTGTGTTTCGCTCACTTTCCTATGTATGTTATAGGAATGTGATGCCCTGTAGAGCAGCTGCGGCCCAGTTATTCCATCAGTTACTGGATGACTTTGTGTTTCGCTCCCTTTCCTATGTATGTTATAGGAATGTGATGCCCCTGTAGAGCAGCTGCGGCCCAGTTATTCCATTAGTTACTGGATGACTTTGTGTTTCGCTCCCTTTCCTATGTATGTTATAGGAATGTGATGCCCTGTAGAGCAGCTGCAGCCCAGTTCTTCCATCAGTTACTGGATGACTTTGTGTTTCGCTCCCTTTCCTATGTATGTTATAGGAATGTGATGCCCCTGTAGAGCAGCTGCGGCCCAGTTATTCCATCAGTTACTGGATGACTTTGTGTTTCGCTCCCTTTCCTATGTATGTTATAGGAATGTGATGCCCTGTAGAGCAGCTGCGGCCCAGTTATTCCATCAGTTACTGGATGACTTTGTGTTTCGCTCGCTTTCCTCCACCTCTTATTGGATTCCTGCCTTATACTTTTTGTGTAGGGGAGATGCAGTTATGTCTGACATGTCCAGAATACACAGATGATGTGGTTGTCCGCACTCACAATAGAGGCCCCCAGACACGTGGTTCCCCGACAGCCACCTCCTCCTATTTGGCACTCCTGTGTAGTCTTGTGCCGTGAGTCTTATATTGGCAGCAAACAAAACGAGCCGCCATTGTAATTCTACAGGTCAGAGCCTTCTTTCCCACCGACATCATCCGTCGGCTAGAGACGCCCATGACCTGTTGGTTGGGGCCTTTATTGTATTGGTTTCATACAGTGTTTTGTTATAACATGATATCACTGCAGTTTTTCATGGATTTTTTTGAGCCTAAGCCAGAATTGGATCAATGAAGCGGAGAAGTCTAAATCCTTCCTTTATTACATTCTTCCTTTTGTATCTACTTGTGGGATTGGTTTGGAAAAATGGCAGAGAAACTGTATAAAGTCCCCCTTAGTCTGCTGTTGCCCGGGCTCTATAAATATAATTACTTCGTAAGTAAGTTGCGTTGGATTAGCTTGTCATACGTTGATTTCAATGAGTGTTTTGTTTTCTCATCCAGCAGCAACATACCCATCATGGCAAGAGACTCAAGAGATTCCATGTACCAGGACCTTACAGTTGATATAATTCCCAGGGAGCCTAAAAAGTTACCCAAGCAGGCTCGAGAGGACCCGAGCTTAAATGCCGAGCGCTCCCATCAGTTCTACGAGCACAGAAAGCCGCGGCAGAGGTACATGGAGAAAGATGGCAAGTGCAATGTTCACCATGGCAATGTGAAGGAGACCTACCGATACTTCAGTGACCTCTTCACCACCCTAGTGGACCTCAAGTGGCCTTTCAGCCTGTTCATCTTCACCCTGGCATACACGGTCACGTGGCTATTTTTTGGAGTTATTTGGTGGTTGATTGCTTACATCAGAGGAGATCTTGAACATGTAGGTGATAAAAACTGGGTCCCTTGTGTGGAAAATCTCAACGGCTTTGTGTCTGCTTTTCTCTTCTCCATTGAAACTGAGACCACCATTGGCTACGGATTCCGGGTGATAACGGAGAAGTGTCCGGAAGGAATCATCTTGTTGTTAATTCAGGCCATTCTGGGCTCCATTGTTAATGCCTTGATGGTGGGTTGCATGTTTGTAAAGATAAGCCAACCCAAGAAACGGGCAGAGACCCTCATGTTCTCTAATAACGCAGTCATCTCCCTCAGGGATGGGAAAATGTGTCTGATGTTTCGTGTAGGAGATCTCCGCAGTTCCCATATCGTGGAAGCCTCCATCAGAGCCAAACTCATCAAATCCAAGCAGACGAAGGAAGGCGAATTTATCCCGCTCAATCAGACGGACATCAATGTTGGCTTTGACACCGGGGACGACCGCCTCTTCCTCGTCTCCCCGCTGATCATTTCACATGATATCAATGAGAAGAGCCCGTTCTGGGAGCTGTCTCGTTCTCAGCTGGAATCAGAGAACTTTGAAATTGTCGTCATATTAGAAGGCATGGTGGAAGCGACGGGTAAGTGTATACAATATTGTACAGAGAAGGGGCAGACTATACGACACCGTAGAAGACATGGAGGAGCTCAGCCCATCCTACATACATTGTTTTCCTTTTAGTTTTATTCCATCTAAAGCCTTGAAACTGCCGTCCCTATAGGTGAAGAGACCACCTGTAGGCTTCAGGCCTTATACTAGGGGCTGTTTATAAATCTAGGCTTTAGTAATATGTGTTGGTATATGCATCATTTGTCAGTTGGTGTATAGTTCAGTATTTAGATGGAAACATGAAGCCTATAAATATGGCCCTAGCAGCGTCTCATGGAGACCACTAGTGATCTGACAGCATTTACCTTGAGTGGTGTATAAAGCGCCATGTGAACGGCCAGTCCGTGTGGATTCGGCGCATAAATGTGTTCAGGGCTGCCGGGAGACATTGTGGTTTTCTCCTTTTCTACCTGGCTCTATCTGATCATATCAGATGTGACTGTGATGTCTCCAGAGCCCCCTGCGCTTGTCTCCTACAGGACAGGCCAGGAGTGATCACTTACTGCTCCCATTATTACCGCCATCATTCTTCTTATCCTCCCTGATGATGTACAGAGATAGCCCACTGTTAACACATATCTGCCGGCAGCCCTGAATGCTGGGGATTATGTAGGTTTCTTTATGTTGTGGGGTCTATCAGAGTGTAATAATCCCTTCTACATGTCTGACAGAGAAGCTGAGCAGCAGTAATGTCCTCTGAGGAGTCTTCTGGGGTCCCAGTGTCACACGCTCATGTCTGACAGAGAAGCTGAGCAGCAGTAATGTCCTCCGAGGAGTCTTCTAGGGTCCCAGTGTCACACGCTCATGACTGACAGAGAAGCTGAGCAGCAGTAATGTCCTCCGAGGAGTCTTCTAGGGTCCCAGTGTCACACGCTCATGTCTGACAGAGAAGCTGAGCAGCAGTAATGTCCTCCAAGGAGTCTTCTAGGGTCCCAGTGTCACACGCTCATGTCTGACAGAGAAGCTCAGCAACAGTAATGTCCACCGAGGAGCCTTCTAGGGTCCCAGTGTCACACGCTCATGTCTGACAGAGAAGCTGAGCAGCAGTAATGTCCTCCGAGGAGTCTTCTAGGGTCCCAGTGTCACACGCTCATGTCTGACAGAGAAGCTGAGCAGCAGTAATGTCCTCCGAGGAGTCTTCTAGGGTCCCAGTGTCACACGCTCATGTCTGACAGAGAAGCTGAGCAGCAGTAATGTCCTCCGAGGAGTCTTCTAGGGTCCCAGTGTCACACGCTCATGTCTGACAGAGAAGCTGAGCAGCAGTAATGTCCTCCGAGGAGTCTTCTAGGGTCCCAGTGTCACACGCTCATGTCTGACAGAGAAGCTGAGCAGCAGTAATGTCCTCCGAGGAGTCTTCTAGGGTCCCAGTGTCACACGCTCATGTCTGACAGAGAAGCTCAGCAGCAGTAATGTCCTCCGAGGAGTCTTCTAAGGTCCCAGTGTCACACGCTCATGACTGACAGAGAAGCTGAGCAGCAGTAATGTCCTCGGAGGAGTCTTCTAGGGTCCCAGTGTCACACGCTCATGTCTGACAGAGAAGCTGAGCAGCAGTAATGTCCTCCGAGGAGTCTTCTAGGGTCCCAGTGTCACACGCTCATGTCTGACAGAGAAGCTCAGCAGCAGTAATGTCCTCCGAGGAGTCTTCTAGGGTCCCAGTGTCACACGCTCATGTCTGACAGAGAAGCTGAGCAGCAGTAATGTCCTCCGAGGAGTCTTCTAGGGTCCCAGTGTCACACGCTCATGTCTGACAGAGAAGCTGAGCAGCAGTAATGTCCTCCGAGGAGTCTTCTAGGGTCCCAGTGTTACACGCTCATGTCTGACAGAGAAGCTGAGCAGCAGTAATGTCCTCCGAGGAGTCTTCTAGGGTCCCAGTGTCACACGCTTAGAGCAGGGTGGGCATCCGTTACTACCATTCATGTACGCTGGGCATTGGGTTGGTTTCCTATTTTTTGGGTTATATATGATTGTTTATACCAAGAAGCGTTACTACAAAGTAATAACTTAATTATTATTTAGCATAATTTATCTCCTCATGTCTGATTTATTTATTTTTTTTGTGATAAGCTTGTTATCAAACTAATGCCTAGCGAGTTACTAGTATGTGAGTCCTGGCTGGACCCTGACTCTATACTGTAGGGCCTCCTGTCCTAGGGTGACGCCATCGCCTCACAATATCACAATACCAACAACTTCTGGTTTCTGCTTGTTAAATCATTAGACTTTAATCTCCATGATCAGATCTTCCATTTCGATAGTGAGCGATCTCTTACAATGGCGTAAATCTCGTTATTGGTCATCATTAGCTTATGGTATAACACTGTTTCGGCCACGAAGTCATCACCTGTGCTTCATGGATTTCGTTGTGCTCGTCTCACATTATCCCCTGCATGAATCAGTAACGCTTTCTCCATTGTGACTGTTGTTGGACAGAACTTGCTACTTACTGACTGGCGTTCTGTGTAGCTCGTGGCTTCGTAAACGCTTCATCTGATGACATAGGTTTGACGGCGCTAATTGAGGAAGAGTGTAAGCCTTACTTTTGTTGACCAGCGACATATTTTCGGGGTCTCACATGCTCACTTATATTGGAGACTTTGGACCCGTGTTCCTAAGATCAGTGGCGGTCTTGGCGGGCTGACTCCAACAATCAGACATTCATAGTCTCTCCTGTGGATTGGTGGTCTGTTTGTGGAACACCCCCTACATACGATCAGACTAGAGAATGAGGGGTGACAGCCCGGTCTGTTGTGTAGGAAGTGACCAATGGCCTCTGCACCTTCCTGCATCAGACCCAGCTGGCCAGGGGGGACATCCGACGGCACAATCGCCCCCTCCCATTTGACTTACCGGCTTTATATACATTTGACATTTTGTATCCTGATAATATTCCCTCTGATACATTCGGACCATCACTTGGCACCTGATGTAATTCTTGGTCGTGGTCTCCATCACTTTCCATGACTTTGTCGATATTTTTCCATCCTTGTTCCTGCAGTGATTGTGACTTGGGTACAAACTAGAGAATGTGTCTGCGGTGAGTCTCCTATAACGTTGTTTGGCACAAGAACCTATAAATCATTATTTGACCCCTGTGACTCTCAGGTTGGCTCTAAAACTAACTTTATTCCCTGTTTCAAGGGACATTAAGCAGGGCAATAAATAACACAGGCCATTCAGTAGCACAAGAGCCGTAGACTGAAAGCTTTAACCCCTTGATTACGGACAGAAAACTGCCATGGGTGACAGACATTAGAGATTTTTCTGCATTCCCACTCTCATGTTTTTTTTTTCTGATACTTGTAGGAATGACTTGCCAAGCACGCTGCTCCTATGTGGACACAGAGGTTTTGTGGGGACATCGGTTCACCCCAGTCCTGACCCTGGAAAAAGGATTTTATGAAGTGGATTATACAACCTTTCATAACACCTATGAGACCCCCACACCCACCTGTAGTGCCAAAGAGCTGGAGGAAGTACAGCGAGAGGAACATCTCGTCCACCCACTCTACATATTGCACAGGAGCAAAGGTTCGCAGAATGGCGCCCCCAGCTCGGAGGATGGCAACGTCGGGCCAATGTCGGATTAGGCGGAGAGACTAGATGACGTTGTCTCCAGCTACAAGAGGTATGATCTCAGATCCTGACGATTTCTCCATTAATATGAAGAACAGAGCGGAGCGTGGGGTCGTTTCAGCTTCACAGAAAGTAGGACCCATCCAGGCGGCCTGTATCAGGTATCGCAGTCAGTGGTGAAGCAGGACGCTCATTGTCACCGGGGGGACAGCCCAATACTTTTACACTGCGTGGAGTAGTCTGGTTTTCTCCGTCACTTGTGAGCACTCAGAAATGCTGTGTTGTGGTCCAGATAGTTTCCGTATATTGGGGTAACGTTCACTAATATTGTAATCACCATAATGGATGAAATAAATGATAGAAAATGAAGTGTCTGCTCTCCTGACCTGCATACCAGTGGGACATTACACTGGCTGTCTTTGTGGCAGGCGGCGCAGTTCCCGACTCCACAGCATCGTCTTTTGGGGACACAGCATTAAAGGCTTTTCCTTTATTCCTTCTTAAACGTTCTAGTGCCCCACATAGGATGAAAAGAAACCTACACTGGCCTCCTGGACCAGCGCCATTCCTGCATTGTGCCACAGAGGCTCCCAGCTGTCACCAGACATTTTTATGATGGGCTGCAGCATTCACAGATCCATCTAACGGAAGTGTGAAGACTGCCACTGCTGATTGGCTGCAGTGGTCATGTGACCTAACAATCTCACATGACCCCTGGAAGAAGGGCCAATATTTCTGGAATGGCGCTGGTGGGCATATAGTGGTTTTTTTAATTTTACATGGGGCATTTTCGCAATTTAACTGCAGTTAAATGGAGCTGTAGTAGATAAGGAGGAGATGATCACCGGGCCCGTCTGCTCTTCCGTAGTGATCAGTGAATGATTACTTAGTAGAAGGCACCATTGATTGCACAAAGGGTAAAATAAAATTACACTTAGGGCATCCAAATGACCGATTACCTGCAGAAGTAATTCAGATGGTTCGTCTATTGTGAACAGTATAAAATAAACACACACACACATATATACATACATACACACACACACACACACACACACACACGCTGTCAAGATTCAGCCGTCTGCTGTGACATCGCGCGACCCCAGGCTTTTTTCGTACAGTGGACAATCCCTTTAAGGGTGTGGAGAGTATCTCTCCTGCTCTCCACTACCTGTGTGTGCAGTGGGTAGCGGTGACCACACAATTTTGCTTCTTTTGGACTTTTAGAAGTTTTCATTTTTTGCCTTTTTCCTCTTCAATGAGAATGTTCTATTTCTACAAGGACATGTGCCGTATTCTGTTCCGCTATCAATGTGACTGTTTTTCTGCCCGTGATGCCCACCATACTTGTGAGGGGTTACTGCTTAGTTTTGCTGGGGGTTGTTGTGCATGGGAAGAAGCGTCCGGTCTTATGGGTCTGGAGGCCACAGTGCTTCGCATTCTCCTAGGTAAGACCATGCACAGACATGAAGGTGATGGCCACTTTACTGCCTGGATCTGTAGTTTTCTCTTTGCCATAGTGACTGTCATAGTGACTGTTTTCCTCTCCCATTGCAGTGCACAGGTTGGGTCACAATCCCCAGCCATTGGGATGCATTGGACAATGTGACTTCTCCCCTGTTTGAGATTTAGTGAGCTTTGGTTTTGCCAGTTTCCAAGGTTGTAGTCACCGTATATAATTGCCCACCTCCTCACACAGGGGGTCGTGCTGAGAACATGCGCAAGTTCCCTCTTTCACCAGAAAGGTTTCCTAAAGGGGTGAAATCCTAAGATGTGCCGAGCTGGTGATGGCTGTACCACCATGTGCAGAGGTCCAGTACCCAGCAGTGGAGGACGACTGGAGCTCGCCCAGATGCCGTCATTCTCTATGGGTCCTATTCACATTCAGCTGCACCACGGACCGTACAATAGAAAATATCTGCTCCATACAATCCTGTTGACAATAGACAATTGTCGCCACATTTATCCATCAAAGAGCAGGGATCCATGTTCCCTCCGGTTTTTCTCACCCACCTTTTCTTTTCTACATTCAATGGCCTTGCTCCAAGCTGTTCTGCCAATGGGAATAGTTAAATGAGGGGAACTGTGACAACCCTCATCATTGCCGCATGGATCAGTGTGGAGATCCCAGGTCAATGCTGTGCAGATATGTGGCAGCACTTTATTGCTAATAATCATCATTACAAGCAACTGTTCGTTGACATCAATGGAGATTCCCTTCACTTTGGCTCTATAATGTAATTCTCCTAGGCGAAAAGTTGCCTTACTCCATGAGCTCATCCATACATAATGTATGCATGTTTCATCTTCATGGTGATGGGGTAAAGATAAAGGTAAAGCACCGTGGAGGTGGCCGGCGTGCAGATAGTGGGTTTGGAAAGTATTCAGACCCTTTACATTTTTCACTCTTTGTTTCATTGCAGCCATTTGGTCAATTCAAGAAAGTTCATTTTTTTCTCATTAATGTACACTCTGCACCCCATCTTGACTGAAAGAAACAGAAATGTAGAAATTTTTTCAAATTTAATAAAAAAAGAAAAACTGAAATATCACATGGTCATAAGTCTTCAGCCCCTTTGCTCAGACTCTCATATGTAAGTCCCATGCTGTCCATTTCCTTGTGATCCTCCTTGAGATGGTTCTACTCCTTCATTGGAGTCCAGCTGTGTGTAATTACACTGATAGGACTTGATTTGGAAAGGCGCACACCTGTCTATATGGATATATGGATATAATGGAACTAGAGAGAGTACAAAGGAGGGCAACAAAATTAATAAAGGGGATGGGAGAACTACAATACCCAGATAGATTAGCAAAATTAGGATTATTTAGTCTAGAAAAAAAGACGACTGAGGGGCGATCTAATAACCATGTATAAGTATATAAGGGGACAATACAAATATCTCGCTGAGGATCTGTTTATACCAAGGAAGGTGACGGGCACAAGGGGGCATTCTTTGCGTCTGGAGGAGAGAAGGTTTTTCCACCAACATAGAAGAGGATTCTTTACTGTTAGGGCAGTGAGAATCTGGAATTGCTTGCCTGAGGAGGTGGTGATGGCGAACTCAGTCGAGGGGTTCAAGAGAGGCCTGGATGTCTTCCTGGAGCAGAACAATATTGTATCATACAATTATTAGGTTCTGTAGAAGGACGTAGATCTGGGTATTTATTATAATGGAATATAGGCTGAACTGGATGGACAAATGTCTTTTTTCGGCCTTACTAACTATGTTACTATGTTACTATATAAGACCTCACCGTCTCACAGTGCATGTCAGACCAAATGAGGATCATGAGGTCAAAGGAACTGGCCAAGGAGCTCAGAGACAGAATTGTGGCAAGGCGCAGATCTGTCCAAGGTGACAGCAGCATGTCTGCAGGACTCAAGGTTCCTAAGAGCACAGTGGCCTCCATAATCCTTAAATGGAAGAAGTTTGTGACCACCAGAAGTCTTCCTAGACCTGGCCGTCCAGCCAAACTGAGCAATCGTGGGAGAAGAGCCTTGATGAGAGAGAGGTAAAGAAGAACCCCAAGATCACTGTGGCTGAGCTCCAGAGATGCTGTAGGGAGATGGGAGGAAGTTCCACAAAGTCAACTATCACTGCAGCCTCCACCAGTCGGGCCTTTATGGCAGAGTGGCCCGAAGGAAGCCTCTCCTCAGTGCAAGACAAATGAAAGCCGCATAGAGGTTACTAAAAAACACATGAAGGACTCCCAGACTATGAGAAATAAGATTCTCTGGTCTGATGAGATGAAGATAGACCTTTTTGGTGATAATTCTAAGCGATATGTGTGGAGAAAACCAGGCACTGCTTATCACCTGCCCAATACAATCCCCACAGTGAAGCATGGTGGTGGCAGCATCATGCCATGGGGGTGTTTTTCAGCTGCACGGACAGGACGACTGGTTGTCATTGACGGAAACATGAATGCGGCCAAGTACAGAGACATCCTGGATGAAAACCTCTTCCAGAGTGCTCTGGACCTCAGACTTGGCTGAAGCTTCACCTTCCAACAAGACAATGACCCTAAGCACACAGCTAAAATAACAAAGGAGCGGCTTCAGAACAACTCTGTGACCATTCTTGACCGGCCCAGCCAGAGCCCTGACCTAAACCCAATGGAGCATCTCTGGAGATCTGAAAATGGCGTCCACCAACGTTCACCATCCAACCTGACGGGACTGGAGAGGATCTGCAAGGAAGAATGGCCGAGGATCCCCAAATCCAGGGGTGAAAAACTTGTGGCATCATTCCCAAGAAGACTCATGGCTGTACGAGCTTAAAAGGGGCTTCTACCCAATACTGAGCAAAGGGTCTGAAGACTTATGACCATGGGAGAGTTCAGTTTTTCCTTTCTAATAAATTTGCAAAAATTACTACATTTCTGTTTTTTTTTCAGTCAAGATGGGGCGCAGAGTGTACAGTAATGAGAAAAAATTAACTTTTTTTAATTTACCAAATGAACCAAAGAGTGAAAAATGTAAAGGGGCCTGAATACTTTCCGTACCCACGGTAGGTTTATTGTCATCTGGGACATCACCTTTCAGGGCTGCTGTACGACATTCTATAATGCGGTATATAAGCCCCCAAACCGACCTGTAAGAGAAGAAAAATACCGTATTATACTGAGCTGTGAGGCGGTCTGGTCTGGGGGTCTCTCTTCTTGGTCCGGCGCCTCCCATCTTATGATCCCCACCGTCCTCCTTGCTTCGTGTGGATGACTCGTCTCCCCGGCACAGCGCTCCGGCGTTCTTCTCTGTCCTGTTGGGGGCACAGTAAAGTCCTGCAGTGCGCAGGCGTCGGGGTCTTTGGCCTTTTCCGGACCTGCACACTGAAGTACGTTGCTCTGCCCTCAACAGGAGAAATACGCCGCGCCGGAGGGAAAGCACCGCTGCATCCCGGTGTTACTGTGCTGAAGGTGATATCACACCATGGAGGGGCAGTCATGTGGCGGGCATTAGTGCTTAGATATATGGGGTGTCTGTGTGTGCCCTTCTGCCAGATACGAAGACACATGTTGGGAGACCCTGTATATATTATAATGGGGCCAGGAACGCCAAGTTATGCCTGTCCAGGTGAAAATGTCAGTTTTATAGGTAGATCCTCAAGTAGTGGATGTTTCAGCTGGAAATTTGCTTTGTAACTTTTGATAGAGACACATTACTTGCAGATTCATCATGGGTGTTACTTTGCGGCATTAATAACCCTGCTGTGAGAGCCTTCAGTATCTCCACTGCAGATGTCAGTCTGTGACCCCCTGTGGGGGTACCCTCGCTAATCCGCCCCCCGAGTGCGCTTCCTCTTGATGTCCGGCTGGATACCGCGGTGAAGCCGGCACAGGGAAGCCCTCGCAGTGTGGAAATAATGTGGTGTCTGCCCCATTGCTCGGTGTCCGTTTACCATGGCTATGATATGGCCCTGAGCCTCTCCGTCTGGGACATCTGCTCCGTGTCACCCGCACACCCCATTATGGTTATTCGCCCCCTTCCCCTCTTCTTCTAGCAGTTTGCATTACCGTATATTGATTTATGCCTGAATCGCAATAAAAGTTCACATAAAGCTTCTGTTTCCAAGTCAGTGATCTTTACTGCTTCCTCGCCTGCAGGTAATGTGACCTGCTCCCGGAGAGCCCCGTGACTCCTCTTAAAGGTAAGACCTTTTTTTTTTTTTTTGCCAATCCCCTCCGCTCTGGATGACTTCTTAATGTCATGTGTCACGATGTCCTTGACTGCAAGAACTCAGCTGACCGGAGAGGATTGACAGATGTTTCCATGGTAACTCCCTGTCCGTGGACCCAGGAATAATTCCGCGATACGCCCGAAAGTTAGATTTACGGACTGCTCTGTGCTGTGATTTACTGGGCCTGGAAGGAATTTCAGTATGTTGTGTCACAGTTCTCAATGGCTGTGTCTGGCATTATAACAACCTGATCCAGGGGACACAGTGTGTGTGTGTGTGTGGAAGAAAGTAGCATTGGGTATAGGACGAGCGCCTACATGCAGGGAGGGGAGCACTGTCATATAGGTGCGGCCGTCGCATGAACGGCGGCCATGGCATGAACTGCGGCCATGGCATGAACTGCGGCCATGGCATGAACTGCGGCCATGGCATGAACGGCGGCCATGGCATGAACTGCGGCCGTCGCATGAACGGTGGCCGTCGCATGAACTGCGGCCATGGCATGAATGGCGGCCATGGCATGAACGGCGGCCATGGCATGAACGGCGGCCATGGCATGAACGGCGGCCATGGCATGAACTGCGGCCGTCGCATGAACTGCGGCCGTCGCATGAAAGGCGGCCATGGCATGAACGGCGGCCATGGCATGAACGGCGGCCATGGCATGAACGGCGGCCATGGCATGAACGGCGGCCATCGCATGAACTGCGGCCATGGCATGAACTGCGGCCATGGCATGAACGGCGGCCATGGCATGAACGGCGGCCGTCGCATGAACTGCGGCCGTCGCATGAACTGCGGCCGTCGCATGAACTGCGGCCCTGGCATGAACGGCGGCCATGGCATGAACGGCGGCCATGGCATGAACGGCGGCCATGGCATGAACGGCGGCCATGGCATGAACGGCGGCCATGGCATGAACGGCGGCCATGGCATGAACTGCGGCCATCGCATGAACGGCGGCCATGGCATGAACGGCGGCCATGGCATGAACGGCGGCCATGGCATGAACGGCGGCCATGGCATGAACTGCGGCCATGGCATGAACGGCGGCCGTCGCATGAACTGCGGCCCTGGCATGAACGGCGGCCATGGCATGAACGGCGGCCATGGCATGAACGGCGGCCATCGCATGAACTGCGGCCATGGCATGAACGGCGGCCATGGCATGAACGGCGGCCATGGCATGAACGGCGGCCATGGCATGAACTGCGGCCATGGCATGAACTGCGGCCATCGCATGAACTGCGGCCATCGCATGAACTGCGGCCATGGCACGAACTGCGGCCATGTGTAACCCCGATCGTCTCTTCAGGTCTGTAACCGACCCCGATCTGCTGACATATTCCTGAATCCAAAAGGGACAACTGTGGTTGGAAGAGGCTGTGCTGCCCATATACAGTATATTTATTGTACAGATCATAAAATAATGACATTTTCCATTCAAAGGCATTAAAAAAATAAAGCGATGCAGCGTTCTGATCTTTCCTTACATAGTATGGCGCCCGCAGGTGTTCAGTGACGTCCTCCTAATGAGCCGAGGGCTGGACATTCACAATCACAGAAGGGGGCTGGCTTAGCTCCTGAAATGAGCAGTCGGCACTATTCACACACAGCGTGCATGTTGTCCCTACACAAATAGCGCAGAAAGCAGAAGAGGGACTGCTGCGACCTGGGCCTGTCGCTGATACTTAGGGAACCTTCCAGACATAAGCTATATTACAAAGCGACATTTTATTATTTTTTTTTAACCTTGACAGACCATTTTAAGTCTGGACTCTTGTTCTAAAAATAGAGGCAAAGTATTGTCATCGCCCAGTAAACTCCTGGCATTGATCTGGTGGTTGAGAATGATGGGCATTGTCCCCTAATCTTCGATCGTTTGCCCCCAAAGTGAGAAGAGATGACACTTTGGTGCTGGAGACGGCTGTTTTGTGACGAGAATTGTTTAACCTGTCATAAGGGAAAGATACCAAGTTGTAGATGTGATATTTGTCGTTGTCCAGGCGCTGTACACTTCTGAAGCTGATAACTGCGAGGACGCTCGGAATGTGACACTGTGACATATCACGGCGTGACGTCCATTCATATCAGAGCATGTATCTGTAATGACAAGATAATATACCGCACACATCCAGTGTCGGCGTATTAATAGTCTATCCGGAGTGCCGCGAGCCGCTGGTGTCTGTCTGAGGCTCTAGTGTGACTCTGATAATACCCACATTGTGCAGCCTGTAATGTGACTAATCCAGAAATGAGAAGAAAACGGCCGCACAACTCGAATGTTCCATGAAATAAAAAACCTTTGTCCTTTATTTCATTTGCACAATGTGGACAAAGTTATAAGGGAGAGACGTTAGCAGAACATGCAGAAAAAACTAATGAGGACTATCACCGTTAGGACCCGTTGAAGTCTGCAAGACGCGAAACGGCCGTAGTCCTCTTTTTCAGCATGTTCTGCTAACGTCTCTCCTTTATAACCTTGTCCACATTGTGCAAATGAAATAAAGGACAAAGGTTTTTTATTTCACGGAAGATTCGAGTTGTGCGGCTGTTTTCTTCTCATTTCTGGATTACTTCACATGTGTTTTTCAGCAAGCACCTCCGCACACCGTGAATATACCGTGAAGGGTGTCGTTGATTCAGAGACCATCATCTCCACCAGTAAGTTGATTTTTTTTTTGTCTTTGTGCCATTCAATTTTTTCTTTTTTTCTTTGTAATGTGACTAAACTTGTAGTTTTTCATTTATTGTAGCCAATTTAGTGGAATTGATCTGTGGCCATCTGGATCCCGAGACTCCAAAAATTTTGTCAAAAAGGCACAAAAACACTCAACTTTTCCTCAAGTGTGAGCAAGGACCTGTAGACTCCTATTGAGCCTCTACCCTACTCTGATCACACAGGAGCTGAGCAATGGTCCTGTAGACTCCTATTGAGCCTCTCCACTACTCTGCTCACACAGGAGCTGAGCAATGGTCCTGTAGACTCCTATTGAGCCTCTACCCTACTCTGATCACACAGGAGCTGAGCAATGGTCCTGTAGACTCCTATTGAGCCTCTACCCTACTCTGCTCACACAGGAGCTGAGCAATGGACCTGTAGACTCCAATTGAGCCTCTCCACTACTCTGCTCACACAGGAGCTGAGAAATGGACCTGTAGACTCCCATTGAGCCTCTCCACTATGCCGCTCACACAGGAGCTGAGAAATGGACCTGTAGACTCCTATTGAGCCTCTACCCTACTCTGCTCACACAGGAGCTGAGCAATGGACCTGTAGACTCCTATTGAGCCTCTCCACTACTCTGCTCACACAGGAGCTGAGCAATGGACCTGTAGACTCCTATTGAGCCTCTCCACTACTCTGATCACACAGGAGCTGAGCAATGGACCTGTAGACTCCTATTGAGCCTCTCCACTACTCTGATCACACAGGAGCTGAGCAATGGACCTGTAGACTCCTATTGAGCCTCTCCACTATGCTGCTCACACAGGAGCTGAGCAATGGACCTGTAGACTCCTATTGAGCCTCTCCAGTACTCTGATCACACAGGAGCTGAGCAATGGTCCTGTAGACTCCTATTGAGCCTCTACACTACTCTGATCACACAGGAGCTGAGCAATGGACCTGTAGACTCCTATTGAGCCTCTCCAGTACTCTGATCACACAGGAGCTGAGCAATGGACCTGTAGACTCCTATTGAGCCTCTCCACTACTCTGATCACACAGGAGCTGAGCAATGGTCCTGTAGACTCCTATTGAGCCTCTACACTATGCTGTTCACACAGGAGCTGAGCAATGGATCTATAGACTTCCCATTGAGCCTCTACACTACTCTGATCACACAGGAGATGAGCAATGGACCTGTAGACTCCTATTGAGCCTCTCCACTATGCTGTTTCAAAAACCTGACCTGCACATCCAAACATAGACTGAGTGTGAACAGGTGCTGAACCCAGAGTCGCCAACTCTTATATAGTTAAGTAAAAAGGGCAGCACACTGCAGCGCCAAAATATGCAAACTTGAAAACACGAAATTTGAACTGCATTACTGCACTAGAAATATGAAAAATGAGAGCTTTTAGCGCATAAAAATGGCCATATTTATGTGTACCTCGTAGCCACTTTACGGCATCTCTCTTATACGAGGTCCTACGCTTGACCTACCTCACCGAGAATAAACGTCTCCATCTGAATGGGTACATGTGAAACCTCTTCTTGGACTCAAATTCTCTCTTTCTGTGGAGGGGTATTGGACCTACTATAATTAAAACACCTGTGGCCCCTCCACAGAAAGAGAGAATTTGAGTCCAAGAAGAGGTTTCACATGTACCCATTCAGATGGAGACGTTTATTCTCGGTGAGGTAGGTCAAGCGTAGGACCTCGTATAAGAGAGATGCCGTAAAGTGGCTACGAGGTACACATAAATATGGCCATTTTTATGCGCTAAAAGCTCTCATTTTTCATATTTCTAGTGCAGTAATGCAGTTCAAATTTCGTGTTTTCAAGTTTGCATATTTTGGCGCTGCAGTGTGCTGCCCTTTTTACTTATTCTCCACTATGCTGTTCACACAGGAGCTGAGCAATGGATCTATAGACTTCCCATTGAGCCTCTACACTACTCTGATCACACAGGAGATGAGCAATGGTCCTGTAGACTCCCATTGAGCCTCTCCACTATGCTGCTCACATAGGAGCTGAGAAATGGACCTGTAGACTCCTATTGAGACTCTACACTACTCTGCTCACACAGGAGCTGAGCAATGGACCTGTAGACTCCTATTGAGCCTCTCCACTATGCTGCTCACATAGGAGCTGAGCAATGGACCTGTAGACTCCTATTGAGCCTAAACACTACTCTGATCACACAGGAGCTGAGCAATGGACCTGTAGACTCCTATTGAGCCTCTACACTGCTCTGATCACACAGGAGCTGAGCAATGGTCCTGTAGACTCCCATTGAGCCTCTCCACTATGCTGCTCACATAGGAGCTGAGAAGTGGACCTGTAGACTCCTATTGAGACTCTACACTACTCTGCTCACACAGGAGCTGAGCAATGGACCTGTAGACTCCTATTGAGCCTCTCCACTATGCTGCTCACACAGGAGCTGAGCAATGGATCTATAGACTTCCCATTGAGCCTCTACACTACTCTGATCACACAGGAGATGAGCAATGGACCTGTAGACTCCTATTGAGCCTCTCCACTACGCTGCTCACACAGGAGCTGAGCAATGGACCTGTAGACTCCTATTGAGCCTCTCCACTACTCTGCAAACACAGGAGCTGAGCAATGGACCTGTAGACTCCTATTGAGCCTCTCCACTATGCTGCTCACACAGGAGCTGAGCAATGGTCCTGTAGACTCCCATTGAGCCTCTCCACTATGCTGCTCACATAGGAGCTGAGCAATGGACCTGTAGACTCCTATTGAGCCTAAACACTACTCTGATCACACAGGAACTGAGCAATGGACCTGTAGACTCCTATTGAGCCTCTACACTGCTCTGATCACACAGGAGCTGAGCAATGGACCTGTAGACTCCTATTGAGCCTCTCCACTACTCTGCAAACACAGGAGCTGAGCAATGGTCCTGTAGACTCCTATTGAGCCTCTCCACTACTCTGCAAACACAGGAGCTGAGCAATGGACCTGTAGACTCCTATTGAGCCTCTCCACTACTCTGATCACACAGGAGCTGAGCAATGGACCTGTAGACTCCTATTGAGCCTATCCACTACTCTGCTCACACAGGAGCTGAGAAATGGACCTGTAGACTCCCATTGAGCCTCTCCACTTCTCTGATCACACAGGAGCTGAGCAATGGTCCTGTAGACTCCTATTGAGCCTCTACACTATGCTGCTCACACAGGAGCTGAGCAGTTCTGCCCCTTGTTTTGAGCGTTTAGTTGGCCTCCTATCCACACGACTGTACATCAGTGCCACCACTTGCTATTCCCTGCACATGTCGGCGGCTTCTCTTCACATCTGACTGCACACCTTCAGTCCTTGTACACCCTGTGCTGTATTTGGGGATACAGATACTCAGGGCTTTGTACGCCAATGTTAATAAATGGGGCTGCAGGAGTAAGGAGGGCCTTCATTACATTGTGCCCGCCACTTAATGAACTAGGTGCATCTTACAACTGGGGAATGCCTCCACCCGCAATGTTACTCCAGGCCGGCCCTGGAGCCAGGCACCCGAGTAACATTTCTGGTGTAACTTTGATGAATTCGATGTCCAGGCTTCAACATTCCCTGTCCCAGCTCCCGCACATTGGCAAAACTCGATCATTTAGGCACAAAAAGTCTGAAAGCTGCAATTTATGAAGAAGACAGGATTCTGGGGAAGACGCCTTCATGAATCAGCCAGTTGGTGCGTTCACTGGACATCGTATAGCCGTATAAGATGGGACAGTCTGTATCGTGGGACCTTGTCCTGTGGGGTCTGTCCGCCGGAGCTCGGCGCTGCCTAATTCTTCATTAACCAGGTTTAAGATTGCAAAGTTGGAGCTCTCCTATATTAATGATTCTCTGAGCTGGATTCACCACCGGCGTCTGCGTTGTACCAGATCCCAGGGTGCGCCTAGTCCTAGACCCCATGTGAGCTGTACGGGGCGGTGTACGCCAGATCCCAGGGTGCGCCTAGTCCTAGACCCCATGTGAGCTGTACGGGGTGTTGTACGCCAGATCCCAGGGTACGCCTAGTCCTAGACCCCATGTGAGCTGTACGGGGCGGTGTACGCCAGATCCCAGGGTGCGCTTAGTCCTAGACCCCATGTGAGCTGTACGGGGCGGTGTACGCCAGATCCCAGGGTGCGCCTAGTCCCAGACCCCATGTGAGCTGTACGGGGCGGTGTACGCCAGATCCCAGGGTGCGCCTAGTCCTAGACCCCATGTGAGCTGTACGGAGCGGTGTACGCCAGATCCCAGGGTGCGCCTAGTCCTAGACCCCATGTGAGCTGTACGGGGCGGTGTACGCCAGATCCCAGGGTGCGCTTAGTCCTAGACCCCATGTGAGCTGTACGGGGCGGTGTACGCCAGATCCCAGGGTGCGCCTAGTCCCAGACCCCATGTGAGCTGTACGGGGCGTTGTACCAGATCCCAGGGTGCGCCTAGTCCTAGACCCCATGTGAGCTGTACGGGGCGGTGTACGCCAGATCCCAGGGTGCGCCTAGTCCTAGACCCCATGTGAGCTGTACGGGGCGGTGTACGCCAGATCCCAGGGTGCGCCTAGTCCTAGACCCCATGTGAGCTGTACGGGGCGGTGTACGCCAGATCCCTGGGTGCGCCTAGTCCCAGACCCCATGTGAGCTGTACGGGGCAGTGTACGCCAGATCCCAGGGTGCGCCTAGTCCTAGACCCCATGTGAGCTGTACGGGGCGGTGTACGCCAGATCCCAGGGTGCGCCTAGTCCCAGACCCCATGTGAGCTGTACGGGGCGGTGTACGCCAGATCCCAGGGTGCGCCTAGTCTAGACCCCATGTGAGCTGTACGGGGCGGTGTACGCCAGATCCCAGGGTGCGCCTAGTCTAGACCCCATGTGAGCTGTACGGGGCGGTGTACGCCAGATCCCAGGGTGCGCCTAGTCCCAGACCCCATGTGAGCTGTACGGGGCAGTGTACGCCAGATCCCAGGGTGCGCCTAGTCCTAGACCCCATGTGAGCTGTACGGGGCGGTGTACGCCAGATCCCAGGGTGCGCCTAGTCCCAGACCCCATGTGAGCTGTACGGGGCGGTGTACGCCAGATCCCAGGGTGCGCCTAGTCTAGACCCCATGTGAGCTGTACGGGGCGGTGTACGCCAGATCCCAGGGTGCGCCTAGTCTAGACCCCATGTGAGCTGTACGGGGCGGTGTACGCCAGATCCCAGGGTGCGCCTAGTCCTAGACCCCATGTGAGCTGTACGGGGCGGTGTCCAGGATTGGGAGCCCCCATCTGCATTAGATGGAGATTTTGTTACTATAACTCCTGTTTGTCACTTTTCTGTATATGGCCCCTTCTTCCTCTAGAACCATGGACAGCAACCAAGATAATGGATTCCATGCATCTGTGTGACGAGAAGCGTTCAGAACGGCCACCAGGGATGGATCAATAACCTGACTGTAATGATCACATCTGACGGAGCAGTCATTGGGGGTAATTGTACCCATTGTTCACTTGTCTCTTCCGGTATTGTACAGCACAAATTGGAATCACTCCCATCATCCCTGCACCCAGGAGCTCACACTGTGGATACTGGTCTGAAGCAGCAGTACAGCGCTCCCCTCCATGGTGCTCCATTACTATACCTTTAGAGGGGCGCTACGGATTGATGTGTGTATTGATGAGATGAAACACGACACATACAGGAATACTACAGTATGTACTATGCTCATTCATCACATGAAGCCCGCGCTGGTACATGTGTAGGTCATAGTGAAGGGACAGGGATTGATGAACGTGCACAGGTGACTGCCACCGAGAAATGGAAACCATCTGGCTCCCGCGCTGGCTCACTAAATGCAGGACAAGCAGGCAATGAACAGGAGCCTTTGTGGTGCTGGGGGGCTGCTGCACCCTAAAGGATGAACCCTCCTGAGCCGCCTATATGGGCATGTGGGTCATAGGAAGCTGAATAAAATGACATCTACAATCCAGGTTGCATGTAACTGAGCTGTTAAGTACAATGAGCAGGTCCTAGATCTTCACCCCCGGAGGTTATTACATTATCCGTGTAACCTGTGATGTCCGCGCTCTGCTCTCCTCCTCTCACTGCAGAGCTGTGTGTGATCATCATCTCACAGGAGCCCGTACAGCGGAGCTGTGAGAGCTGCAACAAATGTGTTTGTATGGCGACAACGTTCAGTTCTCCTGGGTTATTACTCGACTCACACTGGTAACACTCCCTGTCATATAAAGTGAGCTCTGGAGGAGGAGTCTTGGTGAGATCTATGCCACGCCCATAGTCCTGAACTGCTCATTTACATATAAGAAAACCATGGATCGCAGAAATAAAGGTGTCGTTTCATTCAGCTTTCTGAGAACTTATTGCAGAGCGCAGGCGCCGATGACGTCAGGAGAAGGAAGAGGCGGCGCAAGGAGGACAGAGCTGGATGATGGACGGCTGCGAGGCGGATGAGTCAGGGGGAGAAAACCTACCTCCCTGACTCAATAGAGGTATGGCGGGAAAGTTATAAAACTCATTATTTCAGCGTTCCTAGGGATAATAAACATAAGAGCCACCTTCACAGAATGCAGCCTTAGAGCTGCTGGAGGCGGCTCTTTTACTTTATTAGGCCCTGGGGGGGAGACAGGTTCCCTTTAATGCAATCTAATGGGGTCTCTGACCCTTCCTTTTTCAGACGGGCATCCGTGTTTTTGAGCTCGCCTGTAAAAAGCAGACACTGCTGAAAATGAGGACAAAGTGATGCGCCATTAAGCCTGAACCTTGGAGCCACTGATGAGTGGCTAAACATGATGGCAGACCTGCCCGAGGCCTGGGTATGCTGCCATTATACAAATGCTGGGCACGGTCTGGACTAAGCTCAGTGTCTACCAGTGATGTGTCAGGCGGAGATCGCTGTGGTCTACTAACTGAGCAATGTGAGATATTACAGGTTGTAAGAGTGTCTGCACTGATAATCTGATCATTCACAGAATACACAACAATAAAATCACAGCCCATACACATGTAAAAGTGGCAGCTCCGGGACAAATATCTAGCAAGAAACAGAAGAATAAATAAGGCATGTATAGTGCAGCAGGGCAAATCAAAACACGTTAGCTCAATGGGGAAGCTAGGAGCATTTAGAGAAATGTGCACAAGGAACTTGTGAGTTTATTGGGAAGCTATGGGTGAATGCAGCACATCACCACTAGATGGCAGCACAGCGCTGCTAGCTCAATATGATGTAAGGAAGCCTGTACAATACCCCCTACATAGGGCAAGTTCATGATGATAAAAGCGGCAACATTTTACATTTGTCTTTGTTTGCATTTCTCTATGTGCTACTAGCTAGGACAAGGTAGAAAAAATGTTTGTTTTTTTTCTCTCATCCAATAAAACTTAAAACTCAGATAACACTGATGAAAATCTGATTAAATGCTGAACAAATTCACTGCTAAAACGAGGATCATTTGTCTTGTACATGAAGAAAACTAATGTGTGAATAAGCCCCTACTCTGCAGCACTGTTGTTCCCCACCATCTATCTTTTACACTGCACCCCCCTCCCCCCCCCCCCCCCCCCTCCACTGTTCACACCCTGTCCTTCCTACACTGCTCTCAGGGGGGAGTTTTTTTCTTTCTGCCCTCTCTCTGCTCCCACATGGTCCCACGTTTCATACACTGCACCCATATATTTCCCATTCTCCCTCTTATAGACTGTTCGCCCATATTTCCCTCTCATAAACTGAGCCACCATGGTTCCCCCTCTCTCTGACTGTACCTTCATGGTTACCTCTCTCTCCTACTCTGTGCCCCCATGGTTCCTCCTCTTACGCTGTGCCCCCATGGTTCCTCCTCTTACGCTGTGCCCCCATGGTTCTTCCTCTTACGCTGTGCCCCCATGGTTCCTCCTCTTACGCTGTGCCCCCATGGTTCCTCCTCTTACGCTTTGCCCCCATGGTTCCTCCTCTTACGCTGTGCCCCCATGGTTCTTCCTCTTACGCTGTGCCCCCATGGTTCCTCCTCTTACGCTGTGCCCCCATGGTTCCTCCTCTTACGCTGTGCCCCCATGGTTCCTCCTCTTACGCTGTGCCCCCATGGTTCCTCCTCTTACGCTGTGCCCCCATGGTTCCTCCTCTTACGCTGTGCCCCCATGGTTCCTCCTCTTACGCTGTGCCCCCATGGTTCCTCCTCTTACGCTGTGCCCCCATGGTTCCTCCTCTTTCGCTGTGCCCCCATGGTTCCTCTTTCGCTGTGCCCCCATGGTTCCTCCTCTTTCGCTGTGCCCCCATGATTCCTCCTCTTACGCTGTACCCCCATGGTTCCTCTTCCTCTCGCTTTTACTGTGCCCTCCATCGTTCCTGTTCCATTCTCTTATACTGTGCCCCCAAGGTTCCTCCTCCCCCTCTTACACTGTGCCCCCATGGTTCCTCCTCTTACACTGTGCCCCATGGTTCCTCCTCTTACGCTGTGCCCCCATGGTTCCTCCTCTTACGCTGTGCCCCCATGGTTCCTCCTCTTACGCTGTGCCCCCATGGTTCCTCCTCTTACGCTGTGCCCCCATGGTTCCTCCTCTTTCGCTGTGCCCCCATGGTTCCTCTTTCGCTGTGCCCCCATGGTTCCTCCTCTTTCGCTGTGCCCCCATGATTCCTCCTCTTACGCTGTACCCCCATGGTTCCTCTTCCTCTCTCTTTTACTGTGCCCTCCATCGTTCCTGTTCCATTCTCTTATACTGTGCGCCCAAGGTTCCTCCTCCCCCTCTTACACTGTGCCCCATGGTTCCTCCTCCCCTCTTATACTGTGGCCCCATAGTTCCTCCTCCCCTCTTATACTGTGCCCCCATGGTTCCTCTTCCCCTCTCTTACACTGTGCCCTCCATGGTTCCTCTTCGTTCCTCCTCTCTCTTACATTGAGCCACCCATGGTTCCTCCTCTTACACTGTGCCCCCATGTTCCCACCTCTCTTGCATTGTTCCCCCGTGGTTCCTCTTCTTATCGCTTACATTGTGCCCCAATGGTTCCTCTCGTACACTGTGCCCCCATGGTTCTTTCTCTCTCTCTTACACTGTGCCCTCCATGGTTCTTTTTTTCTTACACTGTGCCCTCCATGGTTCTTTCTCTCTTATACTGTGTCCTCCATGGTTCTTTCTCTCTCTCAGGCTGCCGTCACACTATCAGTATTTGGTCAGTATTTTACATCAGTATTTGTAGCCAAAACGAGGAGTGGAACAATTAGAGGAAAAGTATAATAGAAACATATTTAGCACTTCTGCATTTATCACCCACTCCTGGTTTTGGCTACAAATACTGATGTAAAATACTGACCAAATACTGCTAGTGTGACGGCAGCCTTATACTGTGCCCCCATGGTTCCTCTTGTTCTCTCTTACACTGTGCCCTCCATGGTTCTTTCTCTGTCTTATACTGTGCCCTCCATGGTTCTTTCCTCCTCTTACACTGTGCCCTCCATGGTACACTGTGCCCTCCATGGTTCTTTCTCTCTCTTACACTGTGCCCTCCATGGTTCCTCTTGTTCTCTCTTACACTGTGCCCTCCATGGTTCCTCTTGTTCTCTCTTACACTGTGCCCTCCATGGTTCCTCTTGTTCTCTCTTACACTGTGCCCTCCATGGTTCCTCTTGTTCTCTCTTACACTGTGCCCTCCATGGTTCCTCTTGTTCTCTCTTACTCTGTGCCCTCCATGGTTCCTCTTGTTCTCTCTTACTCTGTGCCCTCCATGGTTCCTCTTGTTCTCTCTTACACTGTGCCCTCCATGGTTCTTTCTCTCTCTCTTACACTGTGCCCTCCATGGTTCTTTCTCTCTTTTACACTGTGCCCTCCATGTTTCTTTCCTCCTCTTACACTGTGCCCTCCATGGTACCTCTCTCTTACACTGTGCCCTCCATGGTACCTCTCTCTTATACTCTGCCCTCCATGGTTCTTTCTCTCTCTTACACTGTGCCCTCCATGGTTCCTCTTGTTCTCTCTTACACTGTGCCCTCCATGGTTCCTCTTGTTCTCTCTTATACTGTGCCCTCCATGGTACCTCTCTCTTATACTCTGCCCTCCATGGTTCCTCTTGTTCTCTCTTACACTGTGCCCTCCATGGTTCCTCTTGTTCTCTCTTATACTGTGCCCTCCATGGTACCTCTCTCTTATACTCTGCCCTCCATGGTTCTTTCTCTCTCTTACACTGTGCCCTCCATGGTTCCTCTTGTTCTCTCTTATACTGTGCCCTCCATGGTACCTCTCTCTTATACTCTGCCCTCCATGGTTCTTTCTCTCTCTCTCTCTTACACTGTGCCCTCCATGGTTCCTCTTGTTCTCTCTTATACTGTGCCCTCCATGGTACCTCTCTCTTATACTCTGCCCTCCATGGTTCTTTCTCTCTCTTACACTGTGCCCTCCATGGTTCCTCTTGTTCTCTCTTACACTGTGCCCTCCATGGTTCTTTCTCTCTCTCTCTCTCTCTTACACTGTGTGCCCTCCATGGTTCTTTCTCTCTCTCTTACACTGTGCCCTCCATGGTTCTTTCTCTCTCTTACACTGTGCCCTCCATGGTTCCTCTTGTTCTCTCTTACACTGTGCCCTCCATGGTTCTTTCTCTCTCTTACACTGTGCCCTCCATTGTTCTTTCTCTCTCTTACACTGTGCCCTCCATGGTTCCTCTTGTTCTCTCTTACACTGTGCCCTCCATGGTACCTCTCTCTTATACTCTGCCCTCCATGGTTCTTTCTCTCTCTTATACTCTGCCCTCCATGGTTCTTTCTCTCTCTCTTACACTGTGTGCCCTCCATGGTTCTTTCTCTCTCTCTTACACTGTGTGCCCTCCATGGTTCTTTCTCTCTCTATTACACTGTGCCCTCCATGGTTCTTTCTCTCTCTTACACTGTGCCCTCCATGGTTCCTCTTGTTCTCTCTTAAGGCCCCGTCACACTAAGCGACGCTAAAGCGATCCCGACAATGATACGACCTGGCAGGGATCGTTGCTGCGTCGCTATGTGGTCGCTGGTGAGATGTCAAACAGTGCGATCTTCCCAACGACGCAGCAGCGATGCGGTGACCTGTACAACGATGTCGTTGGTCGTTGTGACCCTGTCACATGGCAGCTATTTTGACGATTCAGACCTCGATGAGGGACGTCCTGTGTGACGTTGTAGTCACACAGGCGTGCATTTGCGTTGCCTTTTCCGCGCCCATTCAGTTCCGATTGGTGGTCGCTACTGCGTTCTGATTGGCTGCCTGCGACTCCTCTTCAATTTATCTATTCTTCAACGGTTCTTCAGACACCTATACTTTGTGCACGGTAGGTAGGTATCGTTTGGGGTCTCAAATGTGTTTTCATTTTTCCTTAATTTATAGGGCACCTACTAATTATCTGCTATCATTGCTCTGGAGGGAGGGATGGCCTTCTGTTGAAGGCATGACCGCCAATCAGAACGCAGTAGCGACCACCAATCGGAGCGGAGGGGTGCGGAAAAGGCAACGCAAATGCACGCCTATGTGTCGGTGTCTGAGTCGTCAACGAGGTCGTTGGTAAGGTGTCAAACACAGCGATGTGTGCTACCCAGCGGAACCTCAACGATCAAAAAAAGGTCCAGGCCATTCCGACACGACCAGTGATCTCACAGCAGGGGCCTGGTCGCTGCTACGTGTCAAACATAGCGAGATCGCTACTGAGGTCGCTGTTGCGTCACAAAACTTGTGACTCAGCAGCGATCTCGCTAGCAACCTCGCTTAGTGTGACGAGGGCTTTACACTGTGCCCTCCATGGTTCGTTCTCTCTCTCTCTTACACTGTGCCCTCCATGGTTCTTTCTCTCTCTCTTACACTGTGCCCTCCATGGTTCTTTCTCTCTCTCTTACACTGTGCCCTCCATCGTTCTTTCTCTCTCTCTCTCTCTTACACTGTGCCCTCCATGTTTCTTTCCTCCTCTTCAGGGTGGATTTGATTTAAATCTAACTGATTTAAATCACTAGTCAGTAAGGCTTGATTTAAATCAGTGATTTAAATAAAGTTTCTACCTAACTGAATTTGACTCCGCAGAGGTCCCAGCCTCTTCTTCACGGCAAAAATGTTACAACACAGATGACACAGAGTCATCTTCATCACCGCACTTCTCATGATGTTGCCTCATTCGCGCCACCAGGCCTTGCATTTCTTTGTTGCATCGTTTGCATTTTGCACGCATGCCTGCCTTACCGATAGGCGAAGGAGCTTCATTAAAATATTCCCAAACTGGGTCTCTTTTACGGCGTGCTGCCATTATAAGGAAAGAATGTAATAAACCTCAGATCATACACACAAACAGATCCAGACTTGTCTGTCTGTGGCTATGCTGCAGTATTGTGCTCTGCGGAGTCAAATTCAGTTTTGAGAACTGCGTAAGTAAAGCGAGCGTCTGTGATAATATAGGAGAGAAACTGCCCACTAATCCTACAGAAACCTCTGGAAGAGCATGGCATTGTGAATGTTACACATATACAGCCTTTATTCTACTGAGTTAAACAACTCCGCTTTATCTCATGATGGAAGAACGTTTGGATGGTAAAATATTTTCCTCAAAAAGCAGTTTATTGAAAAAAATTCGATTTAATTCAAAAAAATCTCTCTCTCTTACTGTGCCCCCCACGGTACCTCTTATACTGTGCCCCCATGGTTCCTCCTCTTACACTGTGCCCCCCACGGTACCTCTCTCTTACTGTGCCCCCCACGGTACCTCTTATACTGTGCCCCCATGGTTCCTCCTCTTACACTTTGCCCCCCACGGTACCTCTCTCTTACACTGTGCTCTCCATGTTTCTTTCCTCTTACACTGTGCCCCCATGGTTCCTCCTCTTACACTGTGCCCTCCATGTTTCTTTCCTCCTCTTACACTGTGCCCTCCATGGTACCTCTCTCTTACACTGTGCCCCCATGGTTCCTCCTCTTACACTGTGCCCTCCATGGTACCTCTCTCTTACACTGTGCCCCCATGGTTCCTCCTCTTTACTGTGCCCTCCATGGTACCTCTCTTACACTGTGCCCCCATGGTTCCTCCTCTTACACTATGCCCTCCATGTTTCTTTCCTCCTCTTACACTGTGCCCCCACGGTTCCTCTTCTTTCCTCCTCTTACACTGTGCCCCCACGGTACCTCTCTTTTACACTGTGCCCCCACGGTACCTCTCTCTTACACTGTGCCCCCACGGTACCTCTCTCTTACACTGTGCCCCCACGGTACCTCTCTCTTATATTGTGCCCTCCATGGTTCCTCTTCTTTCCTCCTCTTACATTTTGCCCCCACGGTACCTCTCTCTTACACTGTGCCCCCACGGTACCTCTCTTACACTGTGCCCCCACGGTACCTCTCTCTTATACTGTGCCCCCATTGTTCCTCCTCTTACACTGTGCCCCCCACGGTACCTCTCTCTTATACTGTGCCCCCATGGTTCCTCTTACACTGTGCCCCCCACGGTACCTCTCTCTTACTGTGCCCCCCACGGTACCTCTTATACTGTGCCCCCATGGTTCCTCCTCTTACACTGTGCCCCCCACGGTACCTCTCTCTTACACTGTGCTCTCCATGTTTCTTTCCTCTTACACTGTGCCCCCATGGTTCCTCCTCTTACACTGTGCCCTCCATGTTTCTTTCCTCCTCTTACACTGTGCCCTCCATGGTACCTCTCTCTTACACTGTGCCCCCATGGTTCCTCCTCTTTACTGTGCCCTCCATGGTACCTCTCTTACACTGTGCCCCCATGGTTCCTCCTCTTACACTATGCCCTCCATGTTTCTTTCCTCCTCTTACACTGTGCCCCCACGGTTCCTCTTCTTTCCTCCTCTTACACTGTGCCCCCACGGTACCTCTCTTTTACACTGTGCCCCCACGGTACCTCTCTCTTACACTGTGCCCCCACGGTACCTCTCTCTTACACTGTGCCCCCACGGTACCTCTCTCTTATATTGTGCCCTCCATGGTTCCTCTTCTTTCCTCCTCTTACATTTTGCCCCCACGGTACCTCTCTCTTACACTGTGCCCCCACGGTACCTCTCTCTTACACTGTGCCCCCACGGTACCTCTCTCTTACACTGTACCCCCACGGTACCTCTCTCTTATACTGTGCCCCCATGGTTCCTCCTCTTACACTGTGCCCCCATTGTTCCTCTTCTTTCCTCCTCTTACACTGTGCCCCCACGGTACCTCTCTTACACTGTACCCCCACGGTACCTCTCTTATACTGTGCCCCCATGGTTCCTCTTCTTACACTGTGCCCCCCACGGTACCTCTCTCTTATATTGTGCCCTCCATGGTTCCTCTTCTTTCCTCCTCTTACACTTTGCCCCCACGGTACCTCTCTCTTATACTGTGCCCCCATGGTTCCTCCTCTTACACTGTGCCCCCCACGGTACCTCTCTTATATTGTGCCCTCCATGGTTCCTCTTCTTTCCTCCTCTTACACTTTGCCCCCACGGTACCTCTCTCTTATACTGTGCCCCCATGGTTCCTCCTCTTACACTGTGCCCCCACGATACCTCTCTCTTATATTGTGCCCTCCATGGTTCCTCTTCTTTCCTCCTCTTACATTTTGCCCACACGGTACCTCTCTCTTACACTGTGCCCCCACGGTACCTCTCTCTTACACTGTGCCCCCACGGTACCTCTCTCTTACACTGTACCCCCACGGTACCTCTCTCTTATACTGTGCCCCCATGGTTCCTCCTCTTACACTGTGCCCCCCACGGTACCTCTCTCTTATATTGTGCCCTCCATGGTTCCTCTTCTTTCCTCCTCTTACACTTTGCCCCCACGGTACCTCTCTCTTATACTGTGCCCCCATGGTTCCTCTTCTTTCCTCCTCTTACACTTTGCCCCCACGGTACCTCTCTCTTACACTGTACCCCCACGGTACCTCTCTCTTATACTGTGCCCCCATGGTTCCTCCTCTTACACTGTACCCCCCACAGTACCTCTCTCTTATATTGTGCCCTCCATGGTTCCTCTTCTTTCCTCCTCTTACACTTTGCCCCCACGGTACCTCTCTCTTATACTGTGCCCCCATGGTTCCTCCTCTTACACTGTGCCCCCCACGGTACCTCTCTCTTATATTGTGCCCTCCGTGGTTCCTCTTCTTTCCTCCTCTTACACTTTGCCCCCACGGTACCTCTCTCTTATACTGTGCCCCCATGGTTCCTCTTCTTACACTGCCCCCACGGTTCCTCTTCTTTCCTCCTCTTACACTGTACCCCCACGGTACCTCTCTCTTATACTGTGCCCCCATGGTTCCTCCTCTTACACTGTGCCCCCCACGGTACCTCTCTCTTATATTGTGCCCTCCGTGGTTCCTCTTCTTTCCTCCTCTTACACTTTGCCCCCACGGTACCTCTCTTATACTGTGCCCCCATGGTTCCTCCTCTTACACTGTGCCCCCCACGGTACCTCTCTCTTATATTGTGCCCTCCGTGGTTCCTCTTCTTTCCTCCTCTTACACTTTGCCCCCACGGTACCTCTCTTATACTGTGCCCCCCAGGTTCCCCTTCTCTTACACTGCTCTCTGGTTAGAAGTTTCCTGAACGTCCATGCGGATCAGCTCCCAGTATCATTGTTTTTTTAATGCTCTTTTTCCCCATTCTCTAGGCATTATTAGAGGTTGAGCCTTTCCTGACCTCTAATCTAACCCGCACCCTTTTCAACATCTGGTACAAGACTTTTGTCATGTGTATGAAGGGAAATACGTTGTGGTTTTGATGCAATTTATATGGAATTGTGTAAGCAACAATGCAGGCTTGCCCAAATCCCGGCACATTATGGCTGGGGCCCCTGCCCAGTGTGAGGCCCGGGTGTGGAGCTTCAGTTGTGATTGGTCAATATGTTTATAGAATTGACTAGAACCAGGCCCTGTGATTCTGCATTGTGGCCAGGAGGTGGTGCTAGAGCACTGTAAATCACAAGCCAGTTGATACCATTAATGGAATTTCCAGAGATGTTACAGCTGTACCAAGATTTGGAACCAGGGGTGATAAAACTATAATCGGTAGAAGCCATTTCTTTTATCATTCCTTTTCTCGGTTCGCTAAGAAGCTGTATAACCCTACAATTAGTTACATTGATGGGAGAGCAGTTTCTTCTGATTGACGATCAGTCTGTGATGAGCTGGAACAGGATATGAAGATGATGATGGGGATCGCGCTTCAGCCGATGTATGCGAAGTGCTCCTTCTGTACTCTGGGGTAAACTCCTGGCACTGGCTACAGGCAAAGACTTTTCGTTCTTTACAGAGTCTTGTTTTTCGGTCCACCATTGTAAAGAATCTTGAACCTTTATCTTTGCAGTTGTCCCTTGGTTTGGAAGGTGCAAAACTGAGACATTCACTGTCAGACGGAGGCAGAACGTCGGCTTTTAGCCTTCACCTGGAGACCTGGGGGGCTATGTGCCCGTTACAGGAACAGTTCCCCCATACACTACAGGCGGAGTGCTCAGACCCCAGCATTACACTATGTATTTACTTTTGGGGCAGTCGTGTTCTAGCTGCTATACCAGATGCCACTGTACTGTGATTAGGATTTCCCTAGGTAAACTACAGGCATTGTCAGGTTGGTGCTGTTACACTGATTAAACCCACACCTGGGCTGGTGGACGCCGTCTTGTGGCTGTTTAATCTGTATTTGCAGTTTTCAGTTAATGAGATTCTCGTGCTTCAGGGCGGCCTGTGGGCTTTTTTGGTGCCATGGTCACATATTCATCCTTATGGGCTTAAATGGCAGGACACTGAACTTTGGGACCTGCCCCCTATTTTAAATAATCTACAGCAAAATGGCATCTGTGCATGCGCCACCATTTTATTAGAGGGGAAAAAAATTTTTTTGGCTGAAGCTATGTGGCGCCAGCACGATGGCAGTAGCAAGTCTCGGCAATAGATGCTACTCCGCATGCACCACCATTTTTTTTGGAGGAAAAAAATTAGCCGCAAAAAAATCCCCCCCGCAGCCCACCCTGAAGCACGAGAATCTCATTAACTGCAAATAAAGATTAATCAGCAACCACAAAACAGATTTCAGCAAACCATATGATGTTAATCAGGGTAACGGCGCCAACCTGACAGTGTCTGCAGTGTACTGGTGACAGGTCGCTTTAAGCTCAGTGTCATCCTACAACATGCACTCTGCTGTGAAGAACCTTTATTAACGAAACAATGCAAATATTCACAGTAAATACTATATTTACTGACAGCATAAAAACAACAAATAGACAAGGATATAGTCAAAATGTATAAAAAAAACAGCTCGGAGGGGGGAAGGGTATGTTCAAGAGATTATAAATGTAACACGGCGGGGGTATGTCCTTGCATATATTGCTTATGGCATTTTATCCACGGTTTTTCTTATAATTACCCACCCTGCCCTCTCAGCAATTAGCTCTGTCATTTACTACATAAATTGCACTTTGTATATATTATCTAGGATGGTGATTTTATGTCCTAAGTATTTATTACCTTATGCTGGGTTATGTGCTTATCATTATTAATTTATATGCACGTTGATATTTATTACGTCTGTCATTGCACACTTATAACTATTTATACCTGTGTATACTGAGCCACTTGTGCATTCATTGTGGAGGCATATATCATTGGAGTGGTGAATTTAGGATCTCTTGGACATACCCTTCCCCCTTATTAGCGGCTTTTATATATTATATATATTTAAAATGTCTTTGTCTATTTGTTGCTTTTGTTATCTTTATAGATCTTTATTTTAAACACTATTATTCATATCTTCTCTCCACCAAACGCTGCTGCAGGGAAGATATGAATCGCGGCTTCAGCACCACGCTGGGGGGACAGCGCTTACTGTAGCGCTGTCTCCTGCACGGCACACGGACTGCACACGGACAACGTCCGTGTGCGGTACGTGTTTTACACGGAACCATTGACTTTAATGGGTTCGTGTAATCCATGCGCTCCCACGAACACTGACATGTCTCAGTGTTTGACTCATGGAGACACGGTCCGCAAAAAATCAATGACCTCTGCACAGATGCATTGATTTTTATGTGTCTACGTGAGTCAGTGGCTCCGGTACGTGAGGAAACTGTCACCTCACGTACCGGAGCCACTGACGTGTGAAACCGGCCTAAAGCAGTGCCGGGGTCAGCGATCAGGAAAACCAGCAAAATGGTGGAGAATGGAGAGATCTGCACGTCTTCTGGTTTTTTGGATCTACTTTTTGATGTTTTGGCTTATCAATACTGACATAATAACAGATATTTGAGAGGGTTTCCACTTTCTAAGCCAATTTCTTAGTACTGATCGATGCATCCATGGCATTATCCCCCATCCACCTTGTGGTGTACATAGACACCCTGCCCCCCACATGACGGGATTCATAACCATTATAGAGGCCCCTAAACGGGCATAGGGATATTTACAGGATGGGTCCTCTGTTACCCCCAGCACCCCCTTCTGACCAGCTCTTTTTCTTATTTTTTCCTTCTAGAGGTGGCCGGATGTATACTTTGTGTACTCAGTGTAGCAGCTGCTGCAGCACAGCTTTATTCTTTTGCTTAAACAATGTGAATTGAGCTGCGCTCAGTGTTTCCATCTGGCCACCAAAGCAAAAACAAAACTGGTTTATGGGGGCTCCATGTGCCCAAACCACCCCTATAACATGCTCCATGGCAGCCAGTAACACAGCTATCGCCTCCTCAGGTCAGCGCACAATAGTTCAGAGCATTAAGGAGATATGGATACATTTCCACCCCTTTTACAGACTCATTAAGAGGTCTATCTTTTTTTTGGAAAACAAACTGATAGTTGGTGTTTAGTTTTTACCATTGGGGTTTCCCGTTTTTCAAGTATACATAAAAACTGCAAGTTTTTCCTACTTATTAAACAGTTGAAAAAAGCCGCCATATGGTTGAAGCATAGATGATAGTGTTTACTTTCACGGACACTGACACTTTTTTTCCCCAGGGTCTCTATCTCTATATTTTGCTGCTCTTGGATTCAGTGGTAAAACCCTGCTGACAGATTCCATGTAAACATTGATCAATATAGCATTTTAAAAGTCTTGAATATATATATATATATATATATATATATATATAGCGAGTTAGTGGAAATTGCTGTGATTCATTTGTGTTATGGTCAAAGAACACATCTCCAACTCTGCAAAATCCTTCTCCAGGTCACCAGTAGTGGACAATGTGCAGCAGAGGTCGCACTAGAGGCCGCGTCCTTCTGCTGGATTACAATCGCTAATTGCTGCGCCTCCTCTAAGGCCACGTTCCCACAATGAGTTTTTGGTGACTTTTTTTTCCCTTCACTCTGCGCATTTTTAAAAAAAAAATGTAAGTAACCTATTTTACTTAGTAGGTGCAGAAATTCTGCAGCAACAAAAACTCACTAAAAGCTCATGGTATGAACGCAGCATAATTATGTGTAATAGGAGGAGGACTGCTGCACCTCGGCCGTACACGGACCCCGGACCCCCACTACACGGACCCCGGACCCCCACTACACGGACCCCGGACCCCCACTACACGGACCCCGGCCCCCACTACACGGTAACAACCCATCAGCTGCATGAACGTAATAGTGAGTGTCTGGTGCAGGATCTGGGAGCTCGACACAAGCACAAAGGACCCCAAACAGGGCACCTGGGTCCGGGCCAGGACCCCAGAAGCTCCACTCTGGTAGGGGAGGTTTAGTGCAAGATCTAAACTGCATTTCACTACAATTTTAATACGCTTTTACCTTTCTACAAACAGACAATTTTCAGCTGATTTTTCCATAGTGCACATGTCACATGTGGATTCTTCACAGATTTCAGTGTAATGGATAAAATGCATTGTAAATTCCATACAAGTAATGGACACGCTGCGTATAGTAAAGGCTGCACTGCAGAGCAATGTCCTCAGATATTGTGTGCTGGGTGGAGATAAATGGTAACATGCTGCAGAGTTTCCAGACAAATCCACAATGTGTGCCCCCCACCTGAGAGGGCTCTGTTCCTCCACCACCACCCCAATGGCTCTGCTCCTCCCTCCCTCCCTCCCCCCGAGAGGGCTCTGCTCCTCCTCCCTCCCCACCCCCCGAGAGGGCTCTGCTCCTCCCTCCCTCCCTCCCTCCCTCCCCACCCCCCCGAGAGGGCTCTGCTCCTCCCTCCCTCCCTCCCTCCCTCCCCACCCCCCCGAGAGGGCTCTGCTCCTCCCTCCCTCCCTCCCTCCCTCCCCACCCCCCCGAGAGGGCTCTGCTCCTCCCTCCCTCCCTCCCTCCCTCCCCACCCCCCCGAGAGGGCTCTGCTCCTCCCTCCCTCCCTCCCTCCCTCCCCACCCCCCCGAGAGGGCTCTGCTCCTCCCTCCCTCCCTCCCTCCCTCCCCACCCCCCCGAGAGGGCTCTGCTCCTCCCTCCCTCCCTCCCTCCCTCCCCACCCCCCCGAGAGGGCTCTGCTCCTCCCTCCCTCCCTCCCTCCCTCCCCACCCCCCCGAGAGGGCTCTGCTCCTCCCTCCCTCCCTCCCTCCCTCCCCACCCCCCCGAGAGGGCTCTGCTCCTCCCTCCCTCCCTCCCTCCCTCCCCACCCCCCCGAGAGGGCTCTGCTCCTCCCTCCCTCCCTCCCTCCCTCCCCACCCCCCCGAGAGGGCTCTGCTCCTCCCTCCCTCCCTCCCTCCCTCCCCACCCCCCCGAGAGGGCTCTGCTCCTCCCTCCCTCCCTCCCTCCCTCCCCACCCCCCCGAGAGGGCTCTGCTCCTCCCTCCCTCCCTCCCTCCCTCCCCACCCCCCCGAGAGGGCTCTGCTCCTCCCTCCCTCCCTCCCTCCCTCCCCACCCCCCCGAGAGGGCTCTGCTCCTCCCTCCCTCCCTCCCTCCCTCCCCACCCCCCCGAGAGGGCTCTGCTCCTCCCTCCCTCCCTCCCTCCCTCCCCACCCCCCCGAGAGGGCTCTGCTCCTCCCTCCCTCCCTCCCTCCCTCCCCACCCCCCCGAGAGGGCTCTGCTCCTCCCTCCCTCCCTCCCTCCCTCCCCACCCCCCCGAGAGGGCTCTGCTCCTCCCTCCCTCCCTCCCTCCCTCCCCACCCCCCCGAGAGGGCTCTGCTCCTCCCTCCCTCCCTCCCTCCCTCCCCACCCCCCCGAGAGGGCTCTGCTCCTCCCTCCCTCCCTCCCTCCCTCCCCACCCCCCCGAGAGGGCTCTGCTCCTCCCTCCCTCCCTCCCTCCCTCCCCACCCCCCCGAGAGGGCTCTGCTCCTCCCTCCCTCCCTCCCTCCCTCCCCACCCCCCCGAGAGGGCTCTGCTCCTCCCTCCCTCCCTCCCTCCCTCCCCACCCCCCCGAGAGGGCTCTGCTCCTCCCTCCCTCCCTCCCTCCCTCCCCACCCCCCCGAGAGGGCTCTGCTCCTCCCTCCCTCCCTCCCTCCCTCCCCACCCCCCCGAGAGGGCTCTGCTCCTCCCTCCCTCCCTCCCTCCCTCCCCACCCCCCCGAGAGGGCTCTGCTCCTCCCTCCCTCCCTCCCTCCCTCCCCACCCCCCCGAGAGGGCTCTGCTCCTCCCTCCCTCCCTCCCTCCCTCCCCACCCCCCCGAGAGGGCTCTGCTCCTCCCTCCCTCCCTCCCTCCCTCCCCACCCCCCCGAGAGGGCTCTGCTCCTCCCTCCCTCCCTCCCTCCCTCCCCACCCCCCCGAGAGGGCTCTGCTCCTCCCTCCCTCCCTCCCTCCCTCCCCACCCCCCCGAGAGGGCTCTGCTCCTCCCTCCCTCCCTCCCTCCCTCCCCACCCCCCCGAGAGGGCTCTGCTCCTCCCTCCCTCCCTCCCTCCCTCCCCACCCCCCCGAGAGGGCTCTGCTCCTCCCTCCCTCCCTCCCTCCCTCCCCACCCCCCCGAGAGGGCTCTGCTCCTCCCTCCCTCCCTCCCTCCCTCCCCACCCCCCCGAGAGGGCTCTGCTCCTCCCTCCCTCCCCACCCCCCCGAGAGGGCTCTGCTCCTCCCTCCCTCCCCACCCCCCCGAGAGGGCTCTGCTCCTCCCTCCCTCCCCACCCCCCCGAGAGGGCTCTGCTCCTCCCTCCCTCCCCACCCCCCCGAGAGGGCTCTGCTCCTCCCTCCCTCCCCACCCCCCCGAGAGGGCTCTGCTCCTCCCTCCCTCCCCACCCCCCCGAGAGGGCTCTGCTCCTCCCTCCCTCCCCACCCCCCCGAGAGGGCTCTGCTCCTCCCTCCCTCCCCACCCCCCCGAGAGGGCTCTGCTCCTCCCTCCCTCCCCACCCCCCCGAGAGGGCTCTGCTCCTCCCTCCCTCCCCACCCCCCCGAGAGGGCTCTGCTCCTCCCTCCCTCCCCACCCCCCCGAGAGGGCTCTGCTCCTCCCTCCCTCCCCACCCCCCCGAGAGGGCTCTGCTCCTCCCTCCCTCCCCACCCCCCCGAGAGGGCTCTGCTCCTCCCTCCCTCCCCACCCCCCCGAGAGGGCTCTGCTCCTCCCTCCCTCCCCACCCCCCCGAGAGGGCTCTGCTCCTCCCTCCCTCCCCACCCCCCCGAGAGGGCTCTGCTCCTCCCTCCCTCCCCACCCCCCCGAGAGGGCTCTGCTCCTCCCTCCCTCCCCACCCCCCCGAGAGGGCTCTGCTCCTCCCTCCCTCCCCACCCCCCCGAGAGGGCTCTGCTCCTCCCTCCCTCCCCACCCCCCCGAGAGGGCTCTGCTCCTCCCTCCCTCCCCACCCCCCCGAGAGGGCTCTGCTCCTCCCTCCCTCCCCACCCCCCCGAGAGGGCTCTGCTCCTCCCTCCCTCCCCACCCCCCCGAGAGGGCTCTGCTCCTCCCTCCCTCCCCACCCCCCCGAGAGGGCTCTGCTCCTCCCTCCCTCCCCACCCCCCCGAGAGGGCTCTGCTCCTCCCTCCCTCCCCACCCCCCCGAGAGGGCTCTGCTCCTCCCTCCCTCCCCACCCCCCCGAGAGGGCTCTGCTCCTCCCTCCCTCCCCACCCCCCCGAGAGGGCTCTGCTCCTCCCTCCCTCCCCACCCCCCCGAGAGGGCTCTGCTCCTCCCTCCCTCCCCACCCCCCCGAGAGGGCTCTGCTCCTCCCTCCCTCCCCACCCCCCCGAGAGGGCTCTGCTCCTCCCTCCCTCCCCACCCCCCCGAGAGGGCTCTGCTCCTCCCTCCCTCCCCACCCCCCCGAGAGGGCTCTGCTCCTCCCTCCCTCCCCACCCCCCCGAGAGGGCTCTGCTCCTCCCTCCCTCCCCACCCCCCCGAGAGGGCTCTGCTCCTCCCTCCCTCCCCACCCCCCCGAGAGGGCTCTGCTCCTCCCTCCCTCCCCACCCCCCCGAGAGGGCTCTGCTCCTCCCTCCCTCCCCACCCCCCCGAGAGGGCTCTGCTCCTCCCTCCCTCCCCACCCCCCCGAGAGGGCTCTGCTCCTCCCTCCCTCCCCACCCCCCCGAGAGGGCTCTGCTCCTCCCTCCCTCCCCACCCCCCCGAGAGGGCTCTGCTCCTCCCTCCCTCCCCACCCCCCCGAGAGGGCTCTGCTCCTCCCTCCCTCCCCACCCCCCCGAGAGGGCTCTGCTCCTCCCTCCCTCCCCACCCCCCCGAGAGGGCTCTGCTCCTCCCTCCCTCCCCACCCCCCCGAGAGGGCTCTGCTCCTCCCTCCCTCCCCACCCCCCCGAGAGGGCTCTGCTCCTCCCTCCCTCCCCACCCCCCCGAGAGGGCTCTGCTCCTCCCTCCCTCCCCACCCCCCCGAGAGGGCTCTGCTCCTCCCTCCCTCCCCACCCCCCCGAGAGGGCTCTGCTCCTCCCTCCCTCCCCACCCCCCCGAGAGGGCTCTGCTCCTCCCTCCCTCCCCACCCCCCCGAGAGGGCTCTGCTCCTCCCTCCCTCCCCACCCCCCCGAGAGGGCTCTGCTCCTCCCTCCCTCCCCACCCCCCCGAGAGGGCTCTGCTCCTCCCTCCCTCCCCACCCCCCCGAGAGGGCTCTGCTCCTCCCTCCCTCCCCACCCCCCCGAGAGGGCTCTGCTCCTCCCTCCCTCCCCACCCCCCCGAGAGGGCTCTGCTCCTCCCTCCCTCCCCACCCCCCCGAGAGGGCTCTGCTCCTCCCTCCCTCCCCACCCCCCCGAGAGGGCTCTGCTCCTCCCTCCCTCCCCACCCCCCCGAGAGGGCTCTGCTCCTCCCTCCCTCCCCACCCCCCCGAGAGGGCTCTGCTCCTCCCTCCCTCCCCACCCCCCCGAGAGGGCTCTGCTCCTCCCTCCCTCCCCACCCCCCCGAGAGGGCTCTGCTCCTCCCTCCCTCCCCACCCCCCCGAGAGGGCTCTGCTCCTCCCTCCCTCCCTCCCTCCCCACCCCCCCGAGAGGGCTCTGCTCCTCCCTCCCTCCCTCCCTCCCCACCCCCCCGAGAGGGCTCTGCTCCTCCCTCCCTCCCTCCCTCCCCACCCCCCCGAGAGGGCTCTGCTCCTCCCTCCCTCCCTCCCTCCCCACCCCCCCGAGAGGGCTCTGCTCCTCCCTCCCTCCCTCCCTCCCCACCCCCCCGAGAGGGCTCTGCTCCTCCCTCCCTCCCTCCCTCCCCACCCCCCCGAGAGGGCTCTGCTCCTCCCTCCCTCCCTCCCTCCCCACCCCCCCGAGAGGGCTCTGCTCCCCCACCACCCCGAGAGGGTTCTGCTCCCCCACCAGCCACCCCGAGAGGGCTCTGCTCCCCCGCCACCCCGAGAGGGTTCTGCTCCCCCACCAGCCACCCCGAGAGGGCTCTGCTCCCCCGCTCCCCCGCCACCCCGAGAGGGTTCTGCTCCCCCTTCCCCACCAGCCACCCTGAGAGGGTTCTGCTCTGCACCTCCTGGTAAGGACAGTCATTTCCCATCACTTTGAGCACGGAGGCCGACAATATAGCAGGTGATTCGGGCGAATTGCGGATGTAATAATTGCGACACTCTACAATGAGGAGAACTTTATTCCAAGAATACAACAAAATATAGACTTTCTGCAATCCTGATCCCTAAGAGAAAAAAATGGTCACTAATAAATGGCGCTCAGACACAGTAATAATAATAATGCACAGGACGTTTCTATGACTTGTTAGTTATGGCTGTTACCTTTATGTGGAAGATAAGGGAAGGGGCTGCTCGTGTCAGATTAGTGATGGCGGCTCCTGGTCGCAAAGGAAGCCATCGTCCGTGGTCACAGGGCATGCGACTTTATTCTGTATAATACATGTTGGGGTACACATGCATGAGAGCGGGTACCATACCCATCCAGAGACCACCGTTCATAACTAAACCTTTACATAGGTGACAAATAGAATCTAAGAGGAAGGAGCCACGTGAAGAGGCGATAAGTGGTTATCACAGCGTTAAGGAACATGGTTATAAATGGCCACAAACCCAATATGGATTACATAGCAGATCTTTATTCCTCTGCGTTCCTCACATTTAGGAAGGACACCAATGGGGACGAACGGTACAGGATTGTGACATCACTGTTAACAACAGGAAACGGTCGTCTAACGATGGAGAGCAGGAGTGTCGTGTCAGTGTGTATTGCTAGTTGTGTGTGTACTCACAATATCGTGTCTCTACTAGGATTTGGTTTTCAATTTTTTTTTTTTTTTTTTCATTTTGTCATTTGCAAAAATAAAACAGTCCACTGTCCAGCAGGGGTCTGCCTAATAAGAATGAAGTTCTCTTCCCACCGTGAACCCGCCCGTATCCCTGGCAGCACCTCACTCCGCATGGACTCTGCCTTCCGGCCTCTGCAGGGACAACTCTGCCGCTAGGAAAGCTCCCTGGCCCAGTGCAGTCGCATAGGTCCGGCCATGGGCCAGCGGGAAGGCAGTAGGGTTAGATTGGCCTGTTGAGCGATGGTGGGGTATGGAATGGTAATCTGCCACGTTATCGTACTGGGACAGTGCCCCGATGGAGCTGTGCAGCTTTCCATGGAGTGTTTGGTAGGGGTAGAAGATGGCAGGGTCTCTCTCCAGAAGCTCTGGGTTGTGGCCCCTGAGGCTGTGGCTCCTCTCTGGTTTGGGTGGAGCGGTGACATACTGAGCCGTGTCCTCTCTGTAACAGTCTCGGTGTGAGCTGTCGGGCGGTCTGGCAAGTGACCGCTCCTTGTCCTCGGACAGTCTCATTTCCTTGTGATTCAGTCTTATTGGTTCCTGGGGATTCACATTGTATTTAGTGTGTGAGGACTTGTATTGGCTTTCAGAAGGCAGTGGCAATGTCTTGGAGCTGTATTCAGCAGGTGGGAATGGGGGGCCGTTGCGTCCATCAGCGGACGGTCTGTGTCCAGCATCCTGCTGGGCTGGAGGCCGATGCTCAGAGGTAAAGTCGTGCTGTATACGATTCCTAGTCCCCCCATTTTGCTTCTGGGGAAGGGATGGTTTATCCTGGGACCCGTTTCCATAAAATGGGAGCGGATGTGGTAGACGTTCATCAGCTTCTGCCCTTCCAGCATAGCGGACATCTTTAGATTCGGCGACACTGAGAAGTCCTGGTGTTTTCCCTGGGTCGGACCTGCTTCTCAGATGTATGACATCCAGTCCAGCTATATCCTCCCCTAAGGATGGGGTAACGTTATCATACTGAGACATAACTGGTCCCTTAGGTCTTTGACGTGTTCTGTTCTCGCGTCTCAAAGACTGTAATCTATACCTGTCCATATCCTCCATATCCCAGGAGATGTGAATAGGTCTCGGGTGTTCAGGGGGTAACGCAGGTGGGACATCCCTGCTAATGAAATTGTGCTCCCGCAGACTTCCTCTGGGGTACGGTGCCAACGCCTGTGACCGATACGTGGACTTGGGCTGCAGTCTTGTAGTGTAAGATGCAAAGTCACGACTGGGATAGAGGTGGTACTGCCGCAAACGCAGTGTGCTGTAAGGGTCCATATCATAGAAGGTGCCATCTGCAGAGTAGTATGTGGTGCTGCCCGAGAAGGGACTGTATCGATAATGTACCCTTCCATTCTCAAAGTAAGGCTGCAGCTGAGTGACGTGATAATCTGAGGAAGAACTGAAGGGTGGGCATGCTTTGTACTGGTAGACCGGGCGTGGGCAGTACGCCGGCTCATCATCAGGAGGGACCTCTGTTCTGGAAATAGGAACTGTGCGCATTGGAGGTGGTGGAGGTTGCATAGGCACGTGCAAGGACTGGACCCGTCTTATTGTAGGATATGGTGGCGCTTCCTCCGAGTAGGTACGTAGACTTGGACTCAAGGATGACATATAATCAGGTCGACTCCTTGTGCGAGAATGCTGTAGTCCAGGGTGCTTGGCTTGGTTGATGTAGGTGCCATAAAGTGTAGAATTTGAGGATGGCGTTTCACAGCGGGACACATATGGTTGTGTTGGCATATGAAGTGGAGCACTGTCCGCCTTGTAAGACTTGGGGACTAAAGATGGCTTAGGGTGCACAAAAGCATCAAATGCCTCATTAAGATGGTCTGGTTCCATTTGAGGAGGATATGGATTTCTGTAGGAGAGCTCTACGTTCTCTGGCTTGGAGGAGGACTGACATGAGTGTTGGTATCCCTCCCCAATTTCAATATTCTCTTCAGCTTTGGGCTGGGAAGGATGGGGATGTCTGTAGCTGGCACCTTGCTCCATCAGGCTCTCAGACTTCACATTGGTAGAATACTTTTGTCTGGGCAGTGCATCCTCCAGAGATGATGGCAGCGTGATGGTACTCAGGAACGAGTGGTAATTGCTCGCTGTGATTGCATCGTTATAGTTGGAGTGTAGGGCGGTGGCCAGACGACTCTCCATGGTTCTGACTGGTGGGGCTGGTGGTCCGCTGCTATGTGTAGGATGGGAGGGAAAAGACTCCGAGCGCTGGTGAAAATGAGGCCGTGCACTGGGTCTATCCAAGGAAGGGGGTGGAGAACACAATTCAATGGGGTGGATGGTGTTTACTTCACATGGTCCAGAAGGCAGCTCCTCAGGAGGAATCGATCCAGGAAACTAGAACACAAAAAATCCAGAAAACAAAATTATTTGTATGAAATAGAGATTTACATCCACCGACAAAGCCACAAGTCTTGGTACCGGTTGTGGTTGTAGAGCGGAGCCTGCGCCAAACCCATCATCTGCCTGTAACCGCACTGACAGGAGCAGTTTCATAAATATAATGGTGCTTTCACACACACGTCTGAAATCCCCCCACAAAACTGGGTCCAGATACATGGGCCGACGGGGCCAGTGGACTTTAGTAGAGCGAACGTGAGATGGGCCGTGCACTTTTTCCGGGAATGTATTCATACATGAGGTGGACACTCGGCTGCAGTCCTCCTGTAGGACACTCCGGAAAAAGCCCACAGCCTTGCCCACATTAGTCTATTGGCCCCGTCGGCCCGTGCATGTGGACAGTTTTGTGGGAGATTTTGGACATATGCCATGTTGGGCACCCACAACACAATGTGAAAGCACCCCAAGGCTGAAGGTAGACCTAAGCTATAGGTTCAACTCCATGGACTTAGGCTACGTTCACATTAGCGTTGTGCGCCGCTGCGTCGGCGACACAGCGCACGCAAAAACGCGTTTTGCGACGCATGCGTCATTTTTTGCCGAAATTTGGACGCAAGAAAAATGCAAATTGTTGCGTTTTCTTGGTCCGACGCTTGCGGCAAAAAAGACGCATGCGTCGCACAACGCAACAAACAAAAACGCATGCGTCCCCCATGTTAAATATAGGGGCGCATGACGCATGCGTCGCCGCTGCGTCGCCCGACGTAAATCCGACACAAACTAGCATAACGCTAGTGTGAACGTAGCCTTAACATGTTTAACCTCTGAAATGCCACTGTCCATCACCGCAGTATTCATTGCCCGTGGCATTTAGATTGCTTGGTGGCCGGTGTCATATGCACCGGTGCCTCATTTTTTTTTTTTGTTTTATGACATTTTTTGCCTCTTGAATAAAAATAAAATATACAAGTTTATCATCATCGTAATTGTGGCGGTCAGGAAAGTGTATGCTGATAAGTCATTCTTACCCCATAATAACAATGTGTGATCGGTTGGGGGTTTCAGCCATATTTGCCATGGATTCCCTACAGAGTGTGAATACAACCCAAAACCAATGATGTAAGTGTCTGTACCTGGGATGAGGGGCTGAGTCCGGGCGTCACAGCAGACGGGCTTGGTCCTGGCAGAGTGTTGGGACTTCTCACTGGACTGTACTGGATGGTGCTGATGGATAAGGACGATGGGATGGGGGTGGTCACTGTAGAAAAGACGGGACTTCTCTCGGGAGATTCAGCCGCTGTCGGCATTAGTACCGGGAATAGGGTCTGGGGTGGGAGTTCGGGCAGCGGCTCCTCTTCCGGTGGGGGAGGCAGTGGGAGCTCCATGAACTGCATGTAGGGGGGTCGCTTTTGACTGGAAGCTTGTTGAGCAGACTCTGCTAGTGCCAACGCCAGGATACGGGCAGCGTTTTTGGGAGGGGGTGGAGGAGGAATGAAGGAAACGCTGGTAACCGGGACATGATCAAGTGGAGACTCCACGGCCGATAATCCTGTGTAATGGAAAGAAAAATGTTTAATGTTTCTAAACCAGTAAAATTCTGCAGTACCTTCGTCTCCTACGGCACATAACCCAACCAAATCCATCAGAGCAGTCCTCTCGTGGACTGCGCTCGCTCCAGTAGGGCTCAATGCTGACGGGATTGGTCTGAAGTTATAGACCTTCTCTAATGTCACAGTGAATAGAGGCAGTAAAATCATGGTAGGACGCGCTGTTGGATGGCAGAGCAATGTCAGGAAAACCTCATTTATGATTAGGGAACCTGTCGAGTCCCCGAGAGCCAACTGCAGTTGTGTCCGCATATATAAAATTCCCTGCCGAACCGTCCCTGTACATTACACACAAACAGATCTGTGCAAAAAGTATTTCTAAAGGCCATTTATGATATGTAAATGAGGGCTATGGCTAGTTCATAAGTCGGCACACTTAGCATGCTATGTCCCTGTGGGCGTGATAACATACTGTATTTTTTGGAATATAAGACACTTTTTTTCCCCCAAATTTGGGGGGGAAATGGGGGTGCGTGACCTTATAATGCGAATGTACCTTGCCAGTATCGTTGCTGCAGGCTGGGATGAAGGGGTGTCTGGTGGGGCTGCTACCCAGTGCTCTGCGGTGTCTCCGATGCTCCAGGTGCGCACCCGGCACTGCCTGATGCTGCTGCGGCGGTCTCCGGGGCTGCCGGGGCCAACCTCGGCAGTCCCATGGATTCCTGTGCGGTGGACTCCTGGAAAATGGCCGCCAGGTGAGCAGCACATATGGAAATCTCGGGAGATGAGATTTTGGCGCTGTAATCTCATCTCCCGAGATCTCCATCTGCGCATGCGCTGCTCCCCCGGCAGCCATTTTCCTGGAGTCCACCGCACAGGAAATCATGGGACTGCCGGGGCTTTGGCCTTTCACAAAATGTCGGCAGAGCCCCGGCAGCATCGGAGACCGCCGCAGCAGCATCGGGGACACCCGCAGAGCACTGGGCAGCAGGCGCCAGACACCAGCAGCACTGCCGGTCACCCCTTCATCCTAGCCTGTGGCCTGCAGCATCCCCACACTTCTGCCTCCTCCAGCAGCGACCCTGGGTCCCCGCTTCACCGCAGCCACCACCCCCAGGAAGCAATAAGACGCATGAATTATAAGAAACACCACCATTTATTTAAAAAAAAAAAAGTTTTTTCTCCTCAAAATTTGGGGTGCGTCTTCTAAAGCGAAAAATACGGTATGTGCTGAATAAATGTCTGCTCTATTCCTGATCTAAGGATCTTGGCATTAAATTAAGATGAATCTGTGCTGCACTTTATGTCCATGCTCAGTAGTAAAGTTCCTCCTCTACAAATCAGAGCTAAAAGACACTGATGAGTGCAGGGCTGCAGGCATGCCTTATCTCAAGAACTGCGAGCAAAAACAGGATTAAAGGCCCCTTCACATTAAGCGACGCTGCAGCGATACCGACAACGATCCGGATCGCTGCAGCGTCGCTGTTTGGTCGCTGGAGAGCAGCAACGATCCCAAAGTCCCCGGGTAACCAGGGTAAACATCGGGTTACTAAGAGCAGGGCCACGCTTAGTAACCCAATGTTTACCCTGGTTACCAGCGTAAAAGTAAAAAAAAAAAAACACTACATACTTACCTACCGCTGTCTGTCCCCGGCGCTCTGCTTCTCTGCACTCCTCCTGTACTGGCTGTGAGCACTGCGGCCGGAAAGCAGAGCGGTGACGTCACCGCTCTGCTTTCCGGCTGACCGACGCTCACAGCCAGTACAGGAGGAGCACAGAGCACAGCGCCGGGGACAGACAGCGGTAGGTAAGTATGTAGTGTTTTTTTTTTTTTTTACTTTTACGCTGGTAACCAGGGTAAACGTCGGGTTACTAAGCGCGGCCCTGCGCTTAGTTACCCGATGTTTACCCTGGTTACCAGTGAAGACATCGCTGGATCGGTGTCACACACGCCGATCCAGCGATGTCCACGGGAGATCCAGCGACGAAATAAAGTTCTGGACTTTGTTCAGCGACCAACGATCTCCCAGCAGGGGCCTGATCGTTGGTCGCTGTCACACATAACGATTTCCTTAACGATATCGTTGCTACGTCACAAAAAGCAACGATATCGTTAACGATATCGTTATGTGTGAAGGTACCTTAAGGCAAATACTTCTTAAAGCATATCTAAACTTTCAATAAACTGCATATATCAATAGTCCAGTGTATGTTTTGTCTGTATGCTTCATGTTTTAGTTTGCTTTTCCTCTGAGCTAATGTTCGGAGAGGTTAGCTGATCTGATGCTCTTCATGTTATTAGCTATGATGGCAGTTTCAGGTTCTTTCTGGGGTATGATTCAGCACAAACTTGCTCCCTCCTCTCCTCTTCACAGACTGTGAAGCATCATGATGTGAAACATTTACTGAGCTGTACCCTGAGAAAGGACAGACTGAAAGTTCAGAATAATAAATAATATGCATCACAAATGTTCCATTGGTCATCATCTGTACTATTGATTTATGCAAAGATTGTTTTATTTCTATCCAAAATTATACATGATTCCATTGATTTCATATGATTACAAAAAGCTGTGAGCTCACAATCACTGCATACTCAAGCAGTGGTAAAAAACCAATGCTGCTACGAGAGCGTCCAATCTAAAAAGACATTTACAACGCTTACACCCAGAAGTGTTCAAAGCTGTGACTGAAAAAGATCACAGCAACACCAAGAAACCAGTGCCCAGCACTTCCCACCATTAAAAAGGAGGAAGAAAAGGCATCTCGGCCATCAGTTACGAGATATTATACTCACCGGGGGGGGGGGGTCGCAGGTTCGGCGCCCCCCATCTTCTTGCGACGCCCTCCTGCTTCTTCATCGCTCCCCGGCATCGGTGCTCCTGCACAGGCGGACTTATCTGCGCTGTTGTCGGCAGAGTTAAGTACTGTAGTGCGCAGGAAAGCAGGAGGGCGACGTCGCGAGAAGATGGGAAGCAACGGACCTGCAACACCCATTGGACCACTAGCGCGCCCACCCCTCCCACCCCCACCGGGGGTGAATATAACAACTTTTTTTTCTCGGGGGCTTATCTACAGTATTATAGAATGCCGTATATCAGCCCTGAAAGGCAGTAGCCGTATCTTATATCGGCCAAAACTGCAGGCAGTTTACTTTCCCTCCCCACTTTCAGTGGCCAAAACTTAGTTGTTTTTTTTTCACATCTGATTGAGACTTGCTTTTTGTGTGAACAGTTGTAGTTGTGAATGGTCCAATTCACATATAATACGGAAAAACGTGCAGTGAAAATATACTTCACTCTGCTATTGTTGTTTGAGTTTTGGTGATCTGATCCTGCCGGTCGGCACAGATACAACCACTATTCCTTCATCTATGAATCACAAAGCAGAAGATGGGTGTTTGAGTAATACTATTTTTCGAAAGACCCCATCAACTAATTTACTCCTTCGGTGGGAGAGTCTCCGCCCCATAGATGCTCCATATAAAGCTGTGCCCCACATACAATGCTCTGCACCGTTCATTATTGCCCCATAGCTGTGCCATATAGTGCTCTGCGCCGTTCATTATTGCTCCATAGCTCTGCGCCGTTCATTATTGCCCCATAGCTGTGCCATATAGTGCTCTGCGCCGTTCATTACTGTCCCATAGCTGTGCCATATAGTGCTCTGCGCCGTTCATTACTGTCCCATAGCTGTGCCATATAGTGCCCATCGCCGTTCATTACTGCCCCATAGCTGTGCCATATAGTGCTCTGCGCCGTTCATTACTGCCCCATAGCTGTGCCATATAGTGCTCTGCGCCGTTCATTACTGCCCCATAGCTGTGCCATATAGTGCCCATCGCCGTTCATTACTGCCCCATAGCTGTGCCATATAGTGCTCTGCGCCGTTCATTACTGCCCCATAGCTGTGCCATATAGTGCTCTGCGCCGTTCATTATTGCCCCATAGCTGTGCCATATAGTGCTCTGCGCCGTTCATTATTGCCCCATAGCTGTGCCATATAGTGCTCTGCGCCGTTCATTATTGCCCCATAGCTGTGCCATATAGTGCTCTGCGCCGTTCATTACTGCCCCATAGCTGTGCCATATAGTGCTCTTCGCCGTTCATTACTGTCCCATAGCTGTGCCATATAGTGCTCTGCACCGTTCATTACTGCCCCATAGCTGTGCCATATAGTGCTCTGCACCGTTCATTATTGCCCCATAGCTGTGCCATATAGTGCTCTGCACCGTTCATTATTGCCCCATAGCTGTGCCATATAGTGCTCTGCACCGTTCATTATTGCCCCATAGCTGTGCCATATAGTGCTCTGCACCGTTCATTATTGCCCCATAGCTGTGCCATATAGTGCTCTGCACCGTTCATTATTGCCCCATAGCTGTGCCATATAGTGCTCTGCACCGTTCATTATTGCCCCATAGCTGTGCCATATAGTGCTCTGCACCGTTCATTATTGTCCCATAGCTGTGCCATATAGTGCTCTGCACCGTTCATTATTGCCCCATAGCTGTGCCATATAGTGCTCTGCACCGTTCATTATTGTCCCATAGCTGTGCCATATAGTGCTCTGCACCGTTCATTATTGCCCCATAGCTGTGCCATATAGTGCTCTGCACCGTTCATTATTGCCCTATAGATGCTCCTTATAAAGCTCCGCCATTGCTGCTGCTGCTGCTGCAATAAAAAAAAACAAAAACGAATACTCATCTTTCTTGCTTGCAGCTCCCGGCGCCGCTCCATCTTCCCGGCGTCTCTCCGCACTGACTGATCAGGCAGAGGGCGCTGCGCACACTATATGCGTCATCGCGCCCTGTGACCTGAACAGTCAGAGCGCAGAGACGCCGGGAAGATGGAGCGACGCCCGGCGTGTGGAACGGGGTTAGGTGAATATGCGATACTTACCTGCTCCCGGCGTCCTGATCCTTCCCCCGGACAGCTGGTCTTCGGTGCCGCAGCCTCTTCCTCTATCAGCGGTCACCGTTACCGCTGATTAGAGAAATGAATATGCGGCTCCACCCCTATGGGAGTGGAGTCCATATTCATTTTTCTAATGAGCGGTCCCACGTGACCGCTGAACAGGGGAAGAGCTGCAGCACCCGAAGACCGTGGGACGGCAGGGGGAGCGCCGGGACTAGGTAAGTATGCCTCAGCGCCCTCTCCCCCTCACCCGCCGACCCTGCCACCCACCGTGACTCGAGTATAAGCAGAGAGGGGAACTTTCAGCCCAAAAATTTGTGCTGAAAATCTCGGCTTATACTCAAGTATATACGGTAAGTATTTCAACTTTGCAAGTGCTGTGATCCAGAGCAAGCAGGGAGGGCCCACTAGTTGGCACTGGCACAGGGCCCCTCATAGTACGACGGTGTGTTTGACGGCAGGGGCGCCTCCCACCGGCAGCGACACTTTTGCGTACTATGAGGGACCCTGTGCCAGTGCCGTCGCCCCAGAGTGGGAGCACCCACCTGTCCAGGCAAACGGCACTCGCACGGGTGCTTGCGCCAAGTGGTGACCACGGCCCTGTGCGGGGAGTCAGCCCATTTAGGGAGCTATAAAAATGGCCTATGGTGGACATTCAGCAGCTGCAAATGGAGGAATTGGAGAAGTCAGTAAGAGGAGGCCAAAAGCAAGACATTTTTCAGGCAAGCTACGTGTCAGCAGGGGAAGGTGGGGCAAAATAATTTGACCTCCAGCCTTAGGTGCTATTGTGCTTTTCCCACTACCACCAGATGCACCTTCACCACCACCATCACCATCAGTACCAGCTGGCAACCACCGCCCACGGCCTCTTCCACCAGACTTCCTCATTTTTTGGAAAATCTAACCAAAATAATAACCATTATATGGTACTGTAAAACAAGGTAGAAGGTGTATAAAAACTTGTGGAGAATTTAAATCTCCCCTTTTTTATAGTGGGTGGGGGGGCTTAGACTGCAACAAAACTCAGGCTCAGTGTATATAACACAATGTAATTGGCAGAAAGTGGCTGGCTGACATACACCAAACTAACAGGACAGAAGTAGATCCACTTTGTGAGAATCTAAATCTCACTTTTTTGGGAGGAGACTGAACCAAAACTCAGGCCCAGTGTATATAACAACACAATCTAAGTGGCTGGAAGATATATGAAAAAATATAAGGACTATAGTACAATGTCAATCTCCCTACAAAGATCTGAGGACAAGTATGGCAGCAATAAAAAGGACTGCTGCACAGAAAAGTGTGGACAAAGAAACAAGAGAACTGTGCAGAAAGGAGCAACAGGATTTTTGCTATTAAAAAAGCAGTTGGTTTGCACAGCGGCGTACACACAGCAATGCAGCTATCAGGGAGCCTTATAAGGCAGCCCAATAAGCTACAGCGCTGATGCACAGAAATATAATCTCCACTGTCCTTGCAAAGAAAAGGTGGTGTTGGACAGTGGAAATCGCTACAGCACAAGCGGTTTGGGGGTTAATCTTCCCTCCCTAACGCTATCCCTGCTTCTGATGAAGCGGCAGCAACCTCTCCCTATGCTACGATCGGCAGCAGTAAGATGGCGGTCGGCGTGCACGCCCCTTTATAGCCCCTGTGACGCCGCAGCCAGCAAGCCAATCACTGCCATGCCCTTCTCTAAGATGGTGGGGACCGAGACCTATGTCATCACGCTGCCCACACTCTGCGTCCACCTTCATTGGCTGAGAAATGGCGCTGAAAGCGTCATACGAAATGCGACTTTGGCGCGCAGATCGCCGACCTCATGGCCGATCCCACGCTAGGATCGGGTCGGGTTTCACTCAACCCTAGTATTTCCCTTAGAATATACAATTATTTAACCCTAACAGAGCAGACTTTGGCAGATGTGTGAATACCATTTATTTCTTTATACATTAGGAAAAGGCTGATGATCCAAACTTTTTTTTATTCTTCCAAGTGAACTTATTTCACCTGATCACTTGCACTATGCTGTGCCGTTAGCAATCTCCTACGATGCTGAGCTACAAGTGGAGCTTCATGGGGACAGGAAAAAAGAAAGGAGGCGACTTTCAAGACCACCGCTTGCTTGGCAACCGATCTGCACCCCACAATCGTGTCACAGTCTCCAACATCAACATTAATTGGTGAAACAGCAGTGATCAGCTCCATAAATGCAAAATGCTAAAAAACAGAATGGCCAGCACCTCCATGGCGTATCGCTCCATAAATGCGCCCATGTATGGCGGATGTAGTGAAGGGGTTAAATTAAGAGTAACTAACAGAAGGCTGACCCTAGGATCAATGCTAGAGTAAAGGCATTGTAGCAGAATGTCAGCGTCTAGCTCCTCTCCATAGACTCTTATGAGCAGCAATGTCGTCTCCAACCTCCATACGTTATGTGCACACGTCAGCGTTGTAACTATATAAACCAGTGAACGTCCCCCGTAAAGATTGGTCGGGCCACAGAAGTCTGATGAGGTGAAACACAGCAGTGATGCATTCTTAATTCTCTTTAGCAGTTTTTTTTTACCCACTTTTTGCATGACGACTGCCTGAAAAGGACGTTGTGTGCACGTACCCCTAAGCGGAAATCTGCATTCACCGAAGACAGATTTCACCCCTGACATATGAGAAGGATCAGTCCAGAGATTCCGCCAATAAGATTTATTACAAAGTTGCTGATCTTCATTTGTACTATTGATTTAAATAAAAAATATTTAAAATGAAAATGACGGATCATTTAAGATTAACTGCTGTATGGGGCGATATAATAGATTAGTGAAGCCCTCCGGAATCACAGGGGGCGCTGGTGAGGTTTGTCCTTTTAGTTACGTGACCCTGACTTGCCCCTGATTCCCGTTTACATGGTGTGGACTGGATGCCGCAGCGGGTACAGAAGGTTTCTCGTCTGTATCAGCGTCCTAATAACACACTTACATAATACACTAATTATGCACAGTGGCCCAGCCGGTTGGGTGCGTGGATTGCTACATACCTGGGGGTGTAGGCAGAGCCGGGACACACACGTTCTCTGCTGCTGATAAGTCCGTGTCCTCCTTCGGAGAAGATCCGGCTTGGTGGCTGCTGCCAAACTCCTGACACGGAGAAGATCCGGCTTGGTGGCTGCTGCCGAACTCCTGGATGCAGCTGTGGGTGAACGAGAGCTCGGTGCTACAGGCAGCATGGGGGATTCCTGGGGAAACATTTCCTGCAGTGTCTTCTGTCTCATAGCCAGGGCCGTTCCACTGACACATTATGACTGAGTCCACAGTCTGGGCCGATTCTGCAGCTGTAGATATAAAAAAGTCTCCAGGGCCCAAATCCAAGGATCTGCAGGAAACAGCTGGAACAGTCACCAGGTCTCTGGAGAGGCCATCCTTACACCACACCAGAGATGGGGCCGCTCCACCACCTCCCTGCATACTTTCAATCATTTCTGATACGCGGCTAGGCAGTGAGACAGTCACTGGTTCTGAAATAGTTAATGGAGGAGATCTGATTGCTTTTCGGACCACTTTTGGCGAGAAGGCTTGTACCACCTTTTCTGCAAAAGACGAGGATTTTGGACTCTTGTCGGCACTGGGACTACGGTCCGGTGTTAGGAAGGGACTAGTGATCCGCTCCTGGTATGGGGACATAGGCTCAGAACCATGGCCGCTGGCGGAGGGTTGAGGTCCACATTGTGGCTTCTCTTTGCTGCTGATCAGGGAGGCGTCCAGGAGGAAAATACTGCGACTATCCAGACATTCACTGTCTAGTTTTAGTGGGCTGCACTGAAAAGACATTGGGTCAAAATCTAAACTGGCCACCCCAATATCGGGCGGACTGAGATCCTCATCTTCGTGAGACCGTGTAGATAACATGGCGGGCACATGGATCAATCCTTCATCCCCATCGCTGTCTGGATCATGAGGCAGATTATCATAGGAATTGCAGCGATTACAGCTTTCCAGTAAATCCCCGTTATATGAAGCAGAAAGAGCGTCACTACTGGAGCGCGGGCGCCGAGGTCGGAAAAGCTTGGACTCCACTGCAAGATAAAGAGGCAACCATGGTTAGACCAAACAACGGCAACTCGTCATCTACTCCATCTGTCACTGCGAGGTCCTAAGCCAGGGCTCGATTGTCAAGCCCTCATCCACCCACTATTTAGTTAGGTAAATAAAACCTTGTTGGTTGCAGAAGCTAAAAACCCACCCATTGTAACCTCTTGGTTATAAGCCAGGGGTGGGCCATCGGTGTATATTCAAAACTACAGACTCTAAATAAAGCAGCGGGATGTGTGAGCTGCCGCTCATCTCCTCCTGACCCCACTGTGTAGACGGTGAGTGGTAACTTTAGTGCAGAATACCCCGAGAGGTCACAAGACTTCTATGCTGGGAGTACGGACAGGTCAGGGTGACGTCTATGCTGGGAGTACGGACAGGTCAGGGTGACGCGTATGCTGGGAGTACGGACAGGTCAGGGTGACGTCTATGCTGGGAGTACGGACAGGTCAGGGTGACGTGTATGCTGGGAGTACGGACAGGTCAGGGTGACGTGTATGCTGGGAGTACAGACAGGTCAGGGTGACGTCTATGCTGGGAGTACGGACAGGTCAGGGTGACGTACCATCGGTAGCGTGCAGCGAGCTCAGCGACTCCTCGCTCTTAGCCGAGCGCATGGTCCCGGTGTCTCCTCTTCCACCTGCAGAAATATCCACAATCCATAAAACTGATCAGCGATTCCCATCATGTGGAACGTCATGAGCGCCCACTCCTCACCCGCTAATGCCATGGCCTTCATCTCGGAGGGTTCACTGGGGTTCCGGGTTAGTTTCCTTTTAGACATTGAAGACGACGATGATGACTTCCCGAGGTTGAAGAAAGAGCGCCAGCTGCCCACCGGAGACTTCTTCATCTTGGGGGGCGGCCTTTTTCTTGCAGATAAGGTAAATACACGATTGATGTTTTACAAACGAGAAGTTGACATTTCAGGACAAGCACTGCGCTCAATGGACGCTTGTATTTCTGACATTGCTATAACGTAATAATTATGTATGCATGGAGGAATGATCGCCAAAGCCTGTCCGGACAATCCTGCTCCATGAACTAGTAGTCAGCAACTTGTGTCCTGCTGTGAAAGCGCCAACTGTCTGAGGATGCTGGGTGTTGTAGTCTAGAACAGGCCACAAGTTGCGGAATACTTTGTGCAGAGCATTGGCTGCTAGCTCCTCCTCCCACTAGGTGGCGCACTACACATGGACCCCGACCCACCGTGTTCTCACCTCTCGGATGGAAAGTCAATGACTGTGTGGAACTTCCCCTGCAGAGCGGCCGGCCCTTCTCCCACCTCTATGTATTTACTGTCTGCCACAACTGGAGAGTTTATCTGAGCCTGTGTCCGGGCCTGGGCTTCTTCAAGGCTGAGCAGCTTCGTGGACGGTGAAGACACAAGGAGAGACTTTGGCCGCGACAGAGAAGTGTGGCCTAATAACGAGAGGAAAAGTAGAGTTCAGATAATGCGGGCGGTGATCGTCCCGTGGAGGATCAGCAGCGGGTCCACACGGGGCACAAATGCTCAGCATGAACCTCGGAGGGAGCCAAATATCAAGTTTTCAGCAAAATATTTTTTTTCCTTCGCAGCTTTATTCTGTTAGGCAAGGAAGTAACATTTTAAGGTAAACATGAACAAAAGTGACGCTACAAGCAAGCAGAGCTGCAGTGTAAAGCATGGGGAAGAAGAGAAGAGCAGCCTGAATCTTGGGTTAGAGGATTAGGGATGGACTACCTCAAGCTCCAGTAGACGATGCAGCTCAGCTGGAGCCGCTGATAATAGCTGTACCACTGTAAAACTGAGCTAAAAAGCGGCAGAGTATGTCCTACAGGACCGGCGAAGTGTTTCTCTAGCCACGGACAACACCTGACATTTACATGTATGTATGTATGTATGTATGTATGTATGTATATATGGGACCGCAGGGCCCCGCAATCATCACCTGCTCCTTCGCGGATCACAGAGCTCAGCTTGGGGCTGAACAGCACTTCCACATGGTTCAGGATGAACTCCACAACCACAGACTGGATCCGCACCTCCATGAAGGCGGCCGTCCCACTGAAGCACGCCGACTCAATCTGCTTCGATCTAAAGGATAAAAAGCATATAAACGGAGAATCTAAACCGCAGGTGAGATCCACAGACTGTCCTGTGGGGGAAGAGTCATAGAAAAGGATCTGTGTGGCATCGTATCAGCGGCCAACCCTTATATAATTCATTACTAAAGATTATTAATGTTCCAGAAAACCAGAGAAACGCTCCCAACACCACAGGAAGCCGAGATCTAATTATTGTGTTTGGCTGCAGCCGCGGTGAGGTCGGCTCTCGGCAGTAATCATTGTCATCCCCGCCATAACCACTTCCCTCATAATTTAGAGGAGCGACACAGATGTTAATTGTTATGGATCAGCAGCCACTGTAATGTGACACGTGCCGCAGACCCGGCCCACCGTGCTACTGGCCACGGAGACCGTTACCACAAGTCAGGACACATCAGATATGAAAGGATAGCAAGAAGAAAACAGGAGGTAAAGTTCTGAGACAAGGGAGAGACCATTCTGCATGTACCATACCGGGAAATAACGGTCCCATACCGGAGCAGGTTGGGCGCCCAGACGATGGCCAGGTTCTTGGTATGCATGTTGGTGATGGAGCAGTAGGTTGCCAGACGGGAAAGGTGTCGCATGAGAAACTCCAGAGTCCTGCAAGTAACACAAGGGACCGGGACGTTAGCCGAAAAGTATCCAATGAGCAGTACGTGCGTCAGGCCCAGTGGCTCTCAAGATTCATCGACATGAGCAGATCATCGTTTAGATGATGAACAATGTGATTGTAATTTGTGACAACCAATGATCCTAATGTACAACCAATGACACTAGCGTACAGCCAATGATCCTAACGTACAGCCAATGATCCTAACGTACAACCAATAATACTAGTGTACAACCAATAATACTAGTGTACAATACAACCAATGATACTAATGTACAACCAGTGATCATAGTGTACAACCAATGATCCTAATGTACAACCAATGATACTAGTGTACAACCAATGATCCTAATGTACAACCAATGATACTAGTGTACAACCAATGATCCTAATGTACAACCAATGATACTAGTGTACAACCAATGATACTAGTGTACAACCAATGATCCTAATGTACAACCAATGATACTAGTGTACAACCAATGATCCTAACGTACAACCAATGATACCAGTGTACAACCAGTGATCCTAGTGTACAACCAGTGATCCTAGTGTACAACCAGTGATCCTAACGTACAACCAATGATACCAGTTGTCACGATTCCCCCTGACCGCTGTCACCAATGGGTCAGGATTCACACCGTGACCGTCACCCCTACGTCACGGATCAGGGTGACTTTAGGCCAACAGACGGCTATCACATGTGCAGGGGGGCTTATCTTAGTTATCCCTCCACTGCTAACAATGTGATGAAAAACCACACACAAGGCTATTGACCTCTTAGTTTACAGCAGGGGCTTATTCTAGGTATCCCACTGCTTTTCTATATACCACGAACTGCAGGGATTTATGTATATCCCGCTTACAGTTCCACTTAACACTTGCAGCTCTCTGGCGCCCCCTTACTCTCAGGTCAGATTAGGTACTGCACCCTGGGTAATTAGTCGCCAGAAAGGCTGCCTGCTATGTACTGGCTATTGGGCACGCTGCAGCGACGCGATAACTACTCCCACACAGGCAGGAACAATAATTATCAAACCCGCAGTTGCTTCAGCATAATCCAACCGTCAGCACACTTTCGCTGCCACCAGCTTCGATTAAACGGGTCCGAAGCTAACCCAACACAACAGTAACAGTAGCGTATTTTCCCTTCAAGAGACTTAGGGTACGGTTTAGAGCAGGAGAACGAACTAATATATAATAGTATATCCCATTCAAAATAACTAGGCAGTGCGTTATTAAAAATAGTTTATAAAGATGTTATACATGAGACAATTGCAAATATGTACAAGGGTAATTATAACATAAAGGGAATAAATGAGAAAAGATAACACTCACATATTAAAAGCATTGCAGGCATCCAGGCTAGTGCAGTTTCCATACATCCCAGTCCATGGGATGTACCAGCTCTTCCAGGACAATAGGACAAAGCAGTCCAGAAGGAGAAATCAGCAAAAAGTGACTCCTCAGAGCCTGCCAGACACTTAAAACATTAAGGCTGTGACATCACAGAAAGGCTGGCTTATCCAGACCCTCCACTCTCTACATTCTGCCTAAACTTTAAACTATTCTCTCTAATTTCTATAACTTCACTACAAAACATGACAGAGTCATACCAAACCCCTAATTCATCTCGGATTAACGTGAGCATTCTAATGAGATCAAATATGTCCTATCTGGGATACATATTTACAGAGAAAACCCTACTTCTTTACCAGATGGAGTTAGAAACCCGAGTGTCATGAGATGTGTAGCTACACCGAGTGGGACTACGAATATATATTTTCGTATTTCTAGCTTAAATCGTTTGCCTAATATCTAACAAAAACTAAACAAAGAATCTTTCATGGATTTTTGGAGCCATTTTTCCTGTTCTAGCTGGACAAGAGCTTACACAGGAAATGCCAGTCGTAAATTCCGTTCGGCCATAAAACTTCTAACCCCCACACTCTCTGAGAAGGAAAGCCAGGAATTTGCAGCTACAACTGTTACTCCAAGAAGGGGGCTTAGCCCACTCAGGCTAGCAAAAGAACTACTTATGATATTTCATACCATATCGTGACACCTCCCCCTTTTGGTGTGCGCTAGGGAGGCAGTACCCCACGGTATGCCTCCATGGGCACCTCAGTAGGTTCACCCTGGCGGGAGAGTCCATCTGCATTCCCATGCTCTTTGCCCGTTTTATGTTCAATGGTGAAGTCAAACTGCTGAAGGGCAAGGCTCCAGCGTAGCAACCTGCCGTTGGTTCCACACATGGCGTTTAGCCAGCGCAGAGGGTTGTGGTCGGTCACCACAGTGAAGGTGTGACCGTACAAGTAGGGCTGCAAGCGCTGCAGGGCCCAGACTATGGCCAGGCACTCCTTCTCGATGGTGGAGTAGGCCACTTCCCTCGGCAAAAGTTTCCGACTCAGGTATAACACGGGGTGCTCTTGGTCCTCCGAGTCAACCTGGCTGAGTACAGCACCAAGGCCAAACTCGCTGGCGTCGGTCTGCACCAAGAACGGTCGACTGCTGTCGACTGCTTTCAACACAGGGGCGTTGCACAGTGCGGTTTTCAACGCCTTGAAAGCCCCCTCACAGCCATCTGTCCAGTTGACGATGTGGGGTAGCTTCTTCCGGGTGAGGTCCGTCAAAGGTTTTGCCAGGCTACTATAGTGCTGTACGAAGCGCCTATAGTACCCTGCAGTGCCCAAGAAGGACATCACCTGTTTCTTGGTCACGGGAGTGGGCCAGTTCACGATCGCGCCCACTTTCTCCGGCTCTGGCTTCAGGGTGCCTCCGCCTACCCGGTGTCCTAGGTAGTGAACCTCCCTCTTGCCCATCTGACACTTCCCCGGCTTGATAGTCAGTCCTGCTTGGTGAATCCGCCTGAGCACCTCCTCGAGATGCTGCAGGTGTTCCTTCCAGGAGGGACTGAAGATGGCAATGTCATCCAAGTACGCCACGGCGTACGTCTCCAGTCCCTGAAGCAGGCGGTTGACCATCCGCTGGAAAGTGGCAGGGGCATTCTTCATGCCGAAGGGCATGACCGTGGACTCGTACAGTCCAAAGGGTGTGATAAAGGCGGACTTTTCCTGCGCCTCGGGGCTCAGGGGAATCTGCCAGTATCCTCGACTCAGATCCATTATTGTTAGATAATCTGCGACAGCTAACTTCTCAAGCAGGTCCTCCATGCGCGGCATTGGGTGCGCATCCGAGGCTGTGATGGCGTTGAGCCCCCTGTAGTCCACGCAGAACCGGGTGGTCCGGTCCTTCTTTGGCACGAGAACTACAGGTGATGCCCACGCGCTCTTTGACCGCCGAATCACCCCCAGCTGTAACATCTCATCGATCTCTTGGCGCATAGTCTGCTGCACCTGGTCAGAGATTCGATAGGGTGTTCGCCGTAGTGGGGCGTGATTCCCGGTGTCCACCTCGTGGACTGCTAACTCAGTCCTCCCAGGTCGGTTGGAGAACACGACCCGGAAAGGTTCCAGGGTGGTTTGCAACTGCACCCGCTGGGGTTCAGTTAACGAGGCGCTTACCTCCACATCCTCGATGGACCCATTGGCCTTGGCTTGGGCCAGCAAGTCCAGGAGGGTGTCTTCCCCACCGTCTTCGGGCAAGCTGCAGACCGGTAGGACGAAAGGTTCACGTTCGTGATGAGCCTTCATCATGTTGACGTGAAAGGCCTTTCGCCTACCCCGAGCGTGGTCAAGCGTGACCACGTACGTGACCGGGTTGAGCTGTTGGTGGACGACGTACGGGCCCTCCCAGGCTGCCTGAAGCTTATCCGTTGGTACGGGGACCAGCACCCACACCTTTTGACCCACGTGGTAGGTCCGCTCCCGGGCGTTCTGGTCGTACCAGTGCTTCTGATCAGCCTGAGCCTGCGTCATGTTGTCATGCACCAACTGCGTCAAGGTCTGCATCTTGTCACGGAAGCGCATGACATACTCCACTATGGACACTTCAGAAGGGTTCGGCTCCTCTTCCCAGGATTCTCTTACCAACCCAAGGGGTCCCCGAACTCGCCTGCCGTACAGGAGCTCGAAGGGGGAGAACCCCGTCGAGGCCTGCGGAACCTCTCGGTAAGCGAACAGCAGGTGTGGGAGGTACCGCTCCCAGTCGCGCCCTTGAGTCTCAACCAGCATGCGTAGCATCTGTTTGAGGGTACCATTGAAGCGTTCACACAAGCCATTGGTCTGTGGGTGGTACGCACTCGATACCAGGTGCTTCACCTGCATTTTCTTACAGAGAGCCTCCATTAGGCGAGACATAAATTGGGTCCCTTGATCAGTAAGCATTTCCCTGGGAAATCCTACACGTGAAAAGATGGCCAACAGGGCATCCGCCACCTTATCTGCCCTAGTTGACGACAGAGCTACTGCCTCTGGGTACCGGGTAGCATAGTCTACCACAGTAAGGATGTATTGCTTTCCAGAGCTGCTGGGGACGGCCAGCGGGCCCACAATGTCCACCGCGATCCTCTGGAAAGGCTCCTCTATCACTGGCAAAGGGATCAGGGGAGCCTTAAGAGCAGGCCCCGCCTTCCCCACTCTGTGACAGGTGACACAGGAGCGGCAGTAGTTTGACACATCTGTCCCCATCTTAGGCCAATAGAAGTGTTGAGACAGCCGGGCCTTAGTTTTGCTGATCCCCAAGTGTCCAGCTAGCGGGATCTCATGGGCAATCCGCAACAACTCACCCCGGAATTGCTGCGGGACGACCAGCTGTCTTTCCCTCAACCACTCCTTTTGTGATTCTCCGGGTACTGTCTCCCGGTACAACCTTCCTTGTTCCCAGAACACCTTCTCCTTATCAGTCTCGGAGAAGCGCGTCCCGGCGAGTTGTCTCAAACTCTCTAGGCTCGCATCTGTGTGCAGAGCGGCCTGAAACTCCTGGCTAGGGGAAGCCAGAAGCGACGTCAGGGTCCCTTCCCCACGGGAACCCTCTTGGACCTGCTCTGGGTCCACCTCTGGTTCAGTCACAGTGATGACTGAGGAGGGTCCGGAAGGCAGACAGTTATCTGCGTTCCGGGCACTCTGACTGCGGGTGACAGCAGCTACATAGGCTGTCTCCCCGGGGGTTTCTACAGGCCCATCAGCCGGCGCTGCTATGGGCTCTACCTCCCCATCCACCCCCAACACTCCAGGGGCAGTGCTACTTATGGGCCAGTTACCTTCCTCGGTGGCACTGGTCACTTTCATGGCGTCACCTTCCTCACGGTTCCCATGCATCTCCCCATTTCCTGTAGCACCGACACTTGCCCCTGTTAGGGGTTCCTCAGCCGTCTCACTCCGCAGAGCGACGTGGCTGGGCACGCCTGTACCTATGGACACATTAACCTTCACAGAAAAATCATTATCAGGTTCCGCTGGCACAGGTACAACATTTTCACCCTCAATCCTAGGGAAAAAATGGTTATTAGATGCATCATTACAAGATAAAGCATGGTCAGGTAACACATGCGATTTCCCATCATCATCATCATCATCAGGGTTAACGTCACCCTTATTAGTAGATTGGGGAGGGGTGTCAGGGACGTAGTATGCAAACATCCTCCCCAAATCAGTTCCCAACAAAACATCAGTGGGCAAATTATCCGACAGCCCCACTTCCTTCACCCCGCTCCCAGCACCCCAATCAATAAAAACCCGGGCCATCGGTAAGGGACAGCTGATGCCCCCAATCCCAGTGACAGTTAGGGTTTTCCCCGGAATGATTTCTTCAGGGGCCGCCAGTTCGGGTCGGATGAGGGTTCGTTCAGCCCCGGTGTCCTTGAGGCCTGTAGCAACATGGCCTCCCACAGTGACGGGCTGTACGTTGTCACACACCCTCCCAACCACACCACCCACCAAAAGAACTGCTGCATTAGGCCCTGGGGCCTTGGCTGGGGGGTTCTTCGGCCTGTCTGGACAGAAGGTACTGATATGCCCAGGCCGCTTGCAGGTGTAACACGCACGAGGTTCGGTGGAAGGTCTGGTGCTGTTGGCCACAGGGCCAGGACCTCGGGTGTGTTGGCTGGCAGGGGTACTGGCGTTGGTTGCAGGCTTACCCCCTCTCCAGCTGGTGGTGACTGGCTTCCGCACTTCCGATCTACGGTTGGCCTCATAGGCATCGGCAATCTGCGCTGCTTTCGTCACGTCTTTGGGTTCTCTGTCCATCACGAACTGTCGCACCTCAGCTGGGCAAAGATGAAAGAACTGGTCTTTGATCATCAGGTCTCGCAGCTGCGCAAAGGTGGTCACTGACAGTCCTTGGGTCCACTGGTCAAAGTGGGTCCCCAGTCCATGCACCACATCACTGTAACTGTCGTGTGGGCCACGTTGGAGGGTCCGGAACTTTCTACGGTACACCTCGGGTGTAAGCTGGTACTTGGCTATCAGAGCCTGCTTGATGGCCTCATAGTCTCCATCTTGTTCTTGAGGGAGGGCAGCAAACGCCTCCAGAGCTTTACCTTTCAGCCCTGGTGTCAGGTATCGGGCCCATTCATCTGTAGGCAGCCGGTACTGTCTGCAAGCTTTCTCAAAGGCCCGCAGAAAAGTGTCCAAGTCCCCGTCCTTCTCCATAACAGGAAAGTGATCGGGTCGGGGCTTAGGTATCTGAGCGCTGCTGTGCTCACGGCTGGACTGGGACGACCCCTGCATTTGCAGCCGGGCCATCTGCAGCTGGTACTCCCGCTCAGCTTGCCGCTCGGCTCGCTGGGCCTCTCTCTCAGCTCGGGCCTCTCTCTCAGCTCGGGCCTCTTGCCGGTATTGCTGAATCAGCTGCCGACGTCCCTCATGGTCGTCAGTGGGGAATTCTTTCAAGGCCGCCTGCAGGTGGGGGTCCAATTCGCCCGGATCGCTAACAGGGCCAGCATTCAGTGGTTGGACCTCTGCTGCAGCACCATGTTCGCTGGTGCTGGCTTCTGCGGCCTCTGAGCTCTGAGATTGGTCTCGAGCGGCTTCCCATTGCACCAGATCTGCGACCAGTTGGGCTTTGTTTTTGCTTGCAGAGTCAATGTGCTGTGACTTGCATAAGGCGACAAGGGTGTCTCTGGTCTGCTGCTCATAGAAGGTTTCTCCCAGCACAACCATGGTTGCCAAATAAAAGATAGGATAGAAAAACGAAGAGAAAGGGAGGGGATAATTACCAGTACGCAATTGTCTCACAACTAAAAAGCACTGAGTTCGTTCTCCAAACTTATTTGCGCAGAGTCCTCGCAAGAACTTTCTGCAAGTTTTTAGTGAGAGGAATGATTACTCAAACCAAATCACTAATGCTCTAACACATCCCACCGCCTTGCCACCAATTGTCACGATTCCCCCTGACCGCTGTCACCAATGGGTCAGGATTCACACCGTGACCGTCACCCCTACGTCACGGATCAGGGTGACTTTAGGCCAACAGACGGCTATCACATGTGCAGGGGGGCTTATCTTAGTTATCCCTCCACTGCTAACAATGTGATGAAAAACCACACACAAGGCTATTGACCTCTTAGTTTACAGCAGGGGCTTATTCTAGGTATCCCACTGCTTTTCTATATACCACGAACTGCAGGGATTTATGTATATCCCGCTTACAGTTCCACTTAACACTTGCAGCTCTCTGGCGCCCCCTTACTCTCAGGTCAGATTAGGTACTGCACCCTGGGTAATTAGTCGCCAGAAAGGCTGCCTGCTATGTACTGGCTATTGGGCACGCTGCAGCGACGCGATAACTACTCCCACACAGGCAGGAACAATAATTATCAAACCCGCAGTTGCTTCAGCATAATCCAACCGTCAGCACACTTTCGCTGCCACCAGCTTCGATTAAACGGGTCCGAAGCTAACCCAACACAACAGTAACAGTAGCGTATTTTCCCTTCAAGAGACTTAGGGTACGGTTTAGAGCAGGAGAACGAACTAATATATAATAGTATATCCCATTCAAAATAACTAGGCAGTGCGTTATTAAAAATAGTTTATAAAGATGTTATACATGAGACAATTGCAAATATGTACAAGGGTAATTATAACATAAAGGGAATAAATGAGAAAAGATAACACTCACATATTAAAAGCATTGCAGGCATCCAGGCTAGTGCAGTTTCCATACATCCCAGTCCATGGGATGTACCAGCTCTTCCAGGACAATAGGACAAAGCAGTCCAGAAGGAGAAATCAGCAAAAAGTGACTCCTCAGAGCCTGCCAGACACTTAAAACATTAAGGCTGTGACATCACAGAAAGGCTGGCTTATCCAGACCCTCCACTCTCTACATTCTGCCTAAACTTTAAACTATTCTCTCTAATTTCTATAACTTCACTACAAAACATGACAGAGTCATACCAAACCCCTAATTCATCTCGGATTAACGTGAGCATTCTAATGAGATCAAATATGTCCTATCTGGGATACATATTTACAGAGAAAACCCTACTTCTTTACCAGATGGAGTTAGAAACCCGAGTGTCATGAGATGTGTAGCTACACCGAGTGGGACTACGAATATATATTTTCGTATTTCTAGCTTAAATCGTTTGCCTAATATCTAACAAAAACTAAACAAAGAATCTTTCATGGATTTTTGGAGCCATTTTTCCTGTTCTAGCTGGACAAGAGCTTACACAGGAAATGCCAGTCGTAAATTCCGTTCGGCCATAAAACTTCTAACCCCCACACTCTCTGAGAAGGAAAGCCAGGAATTTGCAGCTACAACTGTTACTCCAAGAAGGGGGCTTAGCCCACTCAGGCTAGCAAAAGAACTACTTATGATATTTCATACCATATCGTGACACCTCCCCCTTTTGGTGTGCGCTAGGGAGGCAGTACCCCACGGTATGCCTCCATGGGCACCTCAGTAGGTTCACCCTGGCGGGAGAGTCCATCTGCATTCCCATGCTCTTTGCCCGTTTTATGTTCAATGGTGAAGTCAAACTGCTGAAGGGCAAGGCTCCAGCGTAGCAACCTGCCGTTGGTTCCACACATGGCGTTTAGCCAGCGCAGAGGGTTGTGGTCGGTCACCACAGTGAAGGTGTGACCGTACAAGTAGGGCTGCAAGCGCTGCAGGGCCCAGACTATGGCCAGGCACTCCTTCTCGATGGTGGAGTAGGCCACTTCCCTCGGCAAAAGTTTCCGACTCAGGTATAACACGGGGTGCTCTTGGTCCTCCGAGTCAACCTGGCTGAGTACAGCACCAAGGCCAAACTCGCTGGCGTCGGTCTGCACCAAGAACAGTCGACTGCTGTCGACTGCTTTCAACACAGGGGCGTTGCACAGTGCGGTTTTCAACGCCTTGAAAGCCCCCTCACAGCCATCTGTCCAGTTGACGATGTGGGGTAGCTTCTTCCGGGTGAGGTCCGTCAAAGGTTTTGCCAGGCTACTATAGTGCTGTACGAAGCGCCTATAGTACCCTGCAGTGCCCAAGAAGGACATCACCTGTTTCTTGGTCACGGGAGTGGGCCAGTTCACGATCGCGCCCACTTTCTCCGGCTCTGGCTTCAGGGTGCCTCCGCCTACCCGGTGTCCTAGGTAGTGAACCTCCCTCTTGCCCATCTGACACTTCCCCGGCTTGATAGTCAGTCCTGCTTGGTGAATCCGCCTGAGCACCTCCTCGAGATGCTGCAGGTGTTCCTTCCAGGAGGGACTGAAGATGGCAATGTCATCCAAGTACGCCACGGCGTACGTCTCCAGTCCCTGAAGCAGGCGGTTGACCATCCGCTGGAAAGTGGCAGGGGCATTCTTCATGCCGAAGGGCATGACCGTGGACTCGTACAGTCCAAAGGGTGTGATAAAGGCGGACTTTTCCTGCGCCTCGGGGCTCAGGGGAATCTGCCAGTATCCTCGACTCAGATCCATTATTGTTAGATAATCTGCGACAGCTAACTTCTCAAGCAGGTCCTCCATGCGCGGCATTGGGTGCGCATCCGAGGCTGTGATGGCGTTGAGCCCCCTGTAGTCCACGCAGAACCGGGTGGTCCGGTCCTTCTTTGGCACGAGAACTACAGGTGATGCCCACGCGCTCTTTGACCGCCGAATCACCCCCAGCTGTAACATCTCATCGATCTCTTGGCGCATAGTCTGCTGCACCTGGTCAGAGATTCGATAGGGTGTTCGCCGTAGTGGGGCGTGATTCCCGGTGTCCACCTCGTGGACTGCTAACTCAGTCCTCCCAGGTCGGTTGGAGAACACGACCCGGAAAGGTTCCAGGGTGGTTTGCAACTGCACCCGCTGGGGTTCAGTTAACGAGGCGCTTACCTCCACATCCTCGATGGACCCATTGGCCTTGGCTTGGGCCAGCAAGTCCAGGAGGGTGTCTTCCCCACCGTCTTCGGGCAAGCTGCAGACCGGTAGGACGAAAGGTTCACGTTCGTGATGAGCCTTCATCATGTTGACGTGAAAGGCCTTTCGCCTACCCCGAGCGTGGTCAAGCGTGACCACGTACGTGACCGGGTTGAGCTGTTGGTGGACGACGTACGGGCCCTCCCAGGCTGCCTGAAGCTTATCCGTTGGTACGGGGACCAGCACCCACACCTTTTGACCCACGTGGTAGGTCCGCTCCCGGGCGTTCTGGTCGTACCAGTGCTTCTGATCAGCCTGAGCCTGCGTCATGTTGTCATGCACCAACTGCGTCAAGGTCTGCATCTTGTCACGGAAGCGCATGACATACTCCACTATGGACACTTCAGAAGGGTTCGGCTCCTCTTCCCAGGATTCTCTTACCAACCCAAGGGGTCCCCGAACTCGCCTGCCGTACAGGAGCTCGAAGGGGGAGAACCCCGTCGAGGCCTGCGGAACCTCTCGGTAAGCGAACAGCAGGTGTGGGAGGTACCGCTCCCAGTCGCGCCCTTGAGTCTCAACCAGCATGCGTAGCATCTGTTTGAGGGTACCATTGAAGCGTTCACACAAGCCATTGGTCTGTGGGTGGTACGCACTCGATACCAGGTGCTTCACCTGCATTTTCTTACAGAGAGCCTCCATTAGGCGAGACATAAATTGGGTCCCTTGATCAGTAAGCATTTCCCTGGGAAATCCTACACGTGAAAAGATGGCCAACAGGGCATCCGCCACCTTATCTGCCCTAGTTGACGACAGAGCTACTGCCTCTGGGTACCGGGTAGCATAGTCTACCACAGTAAGGATGTATTGCTTTCCAGAGCTGCTGGGGACGGCCAGCGGGCCCACAATGTCCACCGCGATCCTCTGGAAAGGCTCCTCTATCACTGGCAAAGGGATCAGGGGAGCCTTAAGAGCAGGCCCCGCCTTCCCCACTCTGTGACAGGTGACACAGGAGCGGCAGTAGTTTGACACATCTGTCCCCATCTTAGGCCAATAGAAGTGTTGAGACAGCCGGGCCTTAGTTTTGCTGATCCCCAAGTGTCCAGCTAGCGGGATCTCATGGGCAATCCGCAACAACTCACCCCGGAATTGCTGCGGGACGACCAGCTGTCTTTCCCTCAACCACTCCTTTTGTGATTCTCCGGGTACTGTCTCCCGGTACAACCTTCCTTGTTCCCAGAACACCTTCTCCTTATCAGTCTCGGAGAAGCGCGTCCCGGCGAGTTGTCTCAAACTCTCTAGGCTCGCATCTGTGTGCAGAGCGGCCTGAAACTCCTGGCTAGGGGAAGCCAGAAGCGACGTCAGGGTCCCTTCCCCACGGGAACCCTCTTGGACCTGCTCTGGGTCCACCTCTGGTTCAGTCACAGTGATGACTGAGGAGGGTCCGGAAGGCAGACAGTTATCTGCGTTCCGGGCACTCTGACTGCGGGTGACAGCAGCTACATAGGCTGTCTCCCCGGGGGTTTCTACAGGCCCATCAGCCGGCGCTGCTATGGGCTCTACCTCCCCATCCACCCCCAACACTCCAGGGGCAGTGCTACTTATGGGCCAGTTACCTTCCTCGGTGGCACTGGTCACTTTCATGGCGTCACCTTCCTCACGGTTCCCATGCATCTCCCCATTTCCTGTAGCACCGACACTTGCCCCTGTTAGGGGTTCCTCAGCCGTCTCACTCCGCAGAGCGACGTGGCTGGGCACGCCTGTACCTATGGACACATTAACCTTCACAGAAAAATCATTATCAGGTTCCGCTGGCACAGGTACAACATTTTCACCCTCAATCCTAGGGAAAAAATGGTTATTAGATGCATCATTACAAGATAAAGCATGGTCAGGTAACACATGCGATTTCCCATCATCATCATCATCATCAGGGTTAACGTCACCCTTATTAGTAGATTGGGGAGGGGTGTCAGGGACGTAGTATGCAAACATCCTCCCCAAATCAGTTCCCAACAAAACATCAGTGGGCAAATTATCCGACAGCCCCACTTCCTTCACCCCGCTCCCAGCACCCCAATCAATAAAAACCCGGGCCATCGGTAAGGGACAGCTGATGCCCCCAATCCCAGTGACAGTTAGGGTTTTCCCCGGAATGATTTCTTCAGGGGCCGCCAGTTCGGGTCGGATGAGGGTTCGTTCAGCCCCGGTGTCCTTGAGGCCTGTAGCAACATGGCCTCCCACAGTGACGGGCTGTACGTTGTCACACACCCTCCCAACCACACCACCCACCAAAAGAACTGCTGCATTAGGCCCTGGGGCCTTGGCTGGGGGGTTCTTCGGCCTGTCTGGACAGAAGGTACTGATATGCCCAGGCCGCTTGCAGGTGTAACACGCACGAGGTTCGGTGGAAGGTCTGGTGCTGTTGGCCACAGGGCCAGGACCTCGGGTGTGTTGGCTGGCAGGGGTACTGGCGTTGGTTGCAGGCTTACCCCCTCTCCAGCTGGTGGTGACTGGCTTCCGCACTTCCGATCTACGGTTGGCCTCATAGGCATCGGCAATCTGCGCTGCTTTCGTCACGTCTTTGGGTTCTCTGTCCATCACGAACTGTCGCACCTCAGCTGGGCAAAGATGAAAGAACTGGTCTTTGATCATCAGGTCTCGCAGCTGCGCAAAGGTGGTCACTGACAGTCCTTGGGTCCACTGGTCAAAGTGGGTCCCCAGTCCATGCACCACATCACTGTAACTGTCGTGTGGGCCACGTTGGAGGGTCCGGAACTTTCTACGGTACACCTCGGGTGTAAGCTGGTACTTGGCTATCAGAGCCTGCTTGATGGCCTCATAGTCTCCATCTTGTTCTTGAGGGAGGGCAGCAAACGCCTCCAGAGCTTTACCTTTCAGCCCTGGTGTCAGGTATCGGGCCCATTCATCTGTAGGCAGCCGGTACTGTCTGCAAGCTTTCTCAAAGGCCCGCAGAAAAGTGTCCAAGTCCCCGTCCTTCTCCATAACAGGAAAGTGATCGGGTCGGGGCTTAGGTATCTGAGCGCTGCTGTGCTCACGGCTGGACTGGGACGACCCCTGCATTTGCAGCCGGGCCATCTGCAGCTGGTACTCCCGCTCAGCTTGCCGCTCGGCTCGCTGGGCCTCTCTCTCAGCTCGGGCCTCTCTCTCAGCTCGGGCCTCTTGCCGGTATTGCTGAATCAGCTGCCGACGTCCCTCATGGTCGTCAGTGGGGAATTCTTTCAAGGCCGCCTGCAGGTGGGGGTCCAATTCGCCCGGATCGCTAACAGGGCCAGCATTCAGTGGTTGGACCTCTGCTGCAGCACCATGTTCGCTGGTGCTGGCTTCTGCGGCCTCTGAGCTCTGAGATTGGTCTCGAGCGGCTTCCCATTGCACCAGATCTGCGACCAGTTGGGCTTTGTTTTTGCTTGCAGAGTCAATGTGCTGTGACTTGCATAAGGCGACAAGGGTGTCTCTGGTCTGCTGCTCATAGAAGGTTTCTCCCAGCACAACCATGGTTGCCAAATAAAAGATAGGATAGAAAAACGAAGAGAAAGGGAGGGGATAATTACCAGTACGCAATTGTCTCACAACTAAAAAGCACTGAGTTCGTTCTCCAAACTTATTTGCGCAGAGTCCTCGCAAGAACTTTCTGCAAGTTTTTAGTGAGAGGAATGATTACTCAAACCAAATCACTAATGCTCTAACACATCCCACCGCCTTGCCACCAATTGTCACGATTCCCCCTGACCGCTGTCACCAATGGGTCAGGATTCACACCGTGACCGTCACCCCTACGTCACGGATCAGGGTGACTTTAGGCCAACAGACGGCTATCACATGTGCAGGGGGGCTTATCTTAGTTATCCCTCCACTGCTAACAATGTGATGAAAAACCACACACAAGGCTATTGACCTCTTAGTTTACAGCAGGGGCTTATTCTAGGTATCCCACTGCTTTTCTATATACCACGAACTGCAGGGATTTATGTATATCCCGCTTACAGTTCCACTTAACACTTGCAGCTCTCTGGCGCCCCCTTACTCTCAGGTCAGATTAGGTACTGCACCCTGGGTAATTAGTCGCCAGAAAGGCTGCCTGCTATGTACTGGCTATTGGGCACGCTGCAGCGACGCGATAACTACTCCCACACAGGCAGGAACAATAATTATCAAACCCGCAGTTGCTTCAGCATAATCCAACCGTCAGCACACTTTCGCTGCCACCAGCTTCGATTAAACGGGTCCGAAGCTAACCCAACACAACAGTAACAGTAGCGTATTTTCCCTTCAAGAGACTTAGGGTACGGTTTAGAGCAGGAGAACGAACTAATATATAATAGTATATCCCATTCAAAATAACTAGGCAGTGCGTTATTAAAAATAGTTTATAAAGATGTTATACATGAGACAATTGCAAATATGTACAAGGGTAATTATAACATAAAGGGAATAAATGAGAAAAGATAACACTCACATATTAAAAGCATTGCAGGCATCCAGGCTAGTGCAGTTTCCATACATCCCAGTCCATGGGATGTACCAGCTCTTCCAGGACAATAGGACAAAGCAGTCCAGAAGGAGAAATCAGCAAAAAGTGACTCCTCAGAGCCTGCCAGACACTTAAAACATTAAGGCTGTGACATCACAGAAAGGCTGGCTTATCCAGACCCTCCACTCTCTACATTCTGCCTAAACTTTAAACTATTCTCTCTAATTTCTATAACTTCACTACAAAACATGACAGAGTCATACCAAACCCCTAATTCATCTCGGATTAACGTGAGCATTCTAATGAGATCAAATATGTCCTATCTGGGATACATATTTACAGAGAAAACCCTACTTCTTTACCAGATGGAGTTAGAAACCCGAGTGTCATGAGATGTGTAGCTACACCGAGTGGGACTACGAATATATATTTTCGTATTTCTAGCTTAAATCGTTTGCCTAATATCTAACAAAAACTAAACAAAGAATCTTTCATGGATTTTTGGAGCCATTTTTCCTGTTCTAGCTGGACAAGAGCTTACACAGGAAATGCCAGTCGTAAATTCCGTTCGGCCATAAAACTTCTAACCCCCACACTCTCTGAGAAGGAAAGCCAGGAATTTGCAGCTACAACTGTTACTCCAAGAAGGGGGCTTAGCCCACTCAGGCTAGCAAAAGAACTACTTATGATATTTCATACCATATCGTGACACCAGTGTACAACCAATTATACCAGTGTACAACCAATGATCCTAGTGTACAACCAATGATACCAGTGTACAACCAATGATACTAGTGTACAACCAATGATCCTAATGTACAACCAATGATCCTAGTGTACAACCAATGATACCAGTGTACAACCAATGATACTAGTGTACAACCAATGATCCTAATGTACAACCAATGATACTAGTGTACAACCAATGATCCTAATGTACAACCAATGATACTAGTGTACAACCAATGATCCTAATGTACAACCAATGATACTAGTGTACAACCAATAATACTAGTGTACAACCAATGATCCTAACGTACAACCAGTGATCCTAGTGTACAACCAGTGATCCTAGTGTACAACCAGTGATCCTAGTGTACAACCAGTGATCCTAGTGTACAACCAGTGATCCTAACGTACAACCAATGATACCAGTGTACAACCAATGATACCAGTGTACAACCAATGATACTAGTGTACAACCAATAATACTAGTGTACAACCAATGATCCTAACGTACAACCAGTGATCCTAGTGTACAACCAGTGATCCTAGTGTACAACCAGTGATCCTAGTGTACAACCAGTGATCCCAACGTACAACCAATGATACCAGTGTACAACCAATGATACCAGTGTACAACCAGTGATACCAGTGTACAACCAGTGATACTAATGTACAACCAGTGATCCTAGTGTACAACCAATGATCCTAGTGTACAACCAGTGATCCTAGTGTACAACCAGTGATCCTAGTGTACAACCAGTGATCCTAGTGTACAACCAGTGATCCTAGTGTACAACCAGTGATCCTAGTGTACAACCAGTGATCCTAGTGTACAACCAGTGATCCTAGTGTACAACCAGTGATCCTAGTGTACAACCAGTGATCCTAGTGTACAACCAATGATACCAGTGTACAACCATTCCCCCTTACACTGTACAGGGCACATGTTAGTGAATTCAGTGTTCACCGTCTGCGCTCGCTCCAATTCTGCTGCTGACCGATGGCCTTGTGACACCGTAGCCCAATTTAGGACTTGAGTTGCCACTTTCCTATTTATCGGCCTAATGCAGGAACGAGTGATCATTTACACAATTTTTTTGAGTTGAACAAGATTTTTTTTGTTACTTGGGTAAATTAATTTCTCACACTGTAAACAAATGTTTTTGGGCTAATTGTTCATTCAACCCATTTGCAGTAGACGATTATGAAGAACGGCAGATCATTATCATTAGGATCGGACGTGTTATTGACCAATTATTCTACATGGATTTATCAGCGCCTGTAACTAGAGCTTACAAATACATTAATACCAGTAACAAAGGACATTTGTAACAAAGAAGCAGCTTTAGGTTAGACGTCTGGATTATGATGAAGGAATTGTTCATAGTGGGCAGCACGTCTACAACGGCCGAGATGAAATCAATAGAAACAAGTTACAATGTTTTCCGCTGTTGTCTATATAGAAAGTCATAAATGATGTCATATTTGCACAATGTTTTGCAACTTTCTCCACCTTTTTCCTCTTTTTTTGGAATCGGGCAGAATGAGTCAGGATGGGCCCATTAAGGTCCAACAGATTTAGGATTGTAAGAGACAGAAACGTGTGCAAATTCTAGCACTAATCTAGGTTTGCTCATAACAGACGTGGATTTCACATTTTATCTTTGGACATTTACTGTAGATTGTGCGGCTCTTAATGCTTATGGTGCCCTTCACGTTTCAGGTAGTCCTTTTCCTACAAGTAACCAGCAATGTCTCTCTCAGTCCGGGAACTGCGGCTATGTAATTTCAGGATACGGCGATGCTGGAATCTATAGTGCAGGGCAGTAGTATCCTCAAACTGTCCTTCTGGAGGGGCTGCACAGGCCACTTGGGGGGCTTCAGCCAATGCTAAAGGATGAATCCACCCGGCTGCTCCGAGGAATTTGCTGTATTTGTGGAGCAGAGTAGTCACAACATCTCCCGACAGACACAAGGCGAGGACATGTCCCATCACCACCGCCCTCCCCCACATTCCTCCATGCTGAGGGGCCAGCTGACACATGGGAAGGGGATGAGGTCCTATACAGCCTCATCATTTCTTATTAAACTTTCTATGCTAGAGCCCATGACTATAATACTGCACTGTATATTATCCACAGCATGACGACAGTGCGTGCACCTCCAGGGACCCCCCAGGTCATACCATACCACAGGGATAGGGTATGTACACAGGGCAGCCCCAGGGACCCCCCAGGTATGTGCACAGGTTAGCCCCCGGGACCCCCCAGGTCATACCATAGCACAGGGATAGGGTGTGTGCACAGGGCAGACCCCGGGACCCCCCTGGTCATACCATAGCACAGGGATAGGATGTGTGCACAGGGAGACCCCGGGACCCCCCAGGTCATACCATAGCACAGGGATAGGGTGTGTGCACAGGGCAGCCCCAGGGACCCCCCAGGTCATACCATAGCACAGGGATAGGGTGTGTGCACAGGGCAGACCCCGGGACCCCCCAGGTCATAGCATAGCACAGGGATAGGGTGTGTGCACAGGGCAGCCCCAGGGACCCCCCAGGTCATACCATAGCACAGGGATAGGATGTGTGCACAGGGCAGCCCCAGGGACCCCCCAGGTCATACCATAGCACAGGGATAGGATGTGTGCACAGGGAGACCCCAGGACCCCCCTGGTCATACCATAGCACAGGGATAGGGTGTGTGCACAGGGCAGACCCCGGGACCCCCCTGGTCATACCATAGCACAGGGATAGGATGTGTGCACAGGGAGACCCCGGGACCCCCCCAGGTCATACCATAGCACAGGGATAGGGTGTGTGCACAGGGCAGACCCCGGGACCCCCCAGGTCATACCACAGCACAGGGATAGGATATGTGCACAGGGCAGACCCCGGGACCCCCCCAGGTCATACCACAGCACAGGGATAGGATATGTGCACAGGGCAGACCCCGGGACCCCCCCCAGGTCATACCACAGCACAGGGATAGGGTGTGTGCACAGGGCAGACCCCGGGACCCCCCCAGGTCATACCACAGCACAGGGATAGGGTGTGTGCACAGGGCAGACCCCGGGACCCCCCCAGGTCATACCATAGCACAGGGATAGGGTGTGTGCACAGGGCAGACCCCGGGACCCCCCTGGTCATACCATAGCACAGGGATAGGGTGTGTGCACAGGGAGACCCCAGGTCATACCATAGCACAGCGATAGGGTGTGTGCACAGGGAGACCCCAGGTCATACCATAGCACAGCATAGTAACATAGTAACATAGTTAGTAAGGCCGAAAAAAGACATTTGTCCATCCAGTTCAGCCTATATTCCATCATAATAAATACAGCGATAGGGTGTGTGCACAGGGCAGCCCCAGGTCATACCATAGCACAGGGATAGGGTGTGTGCACAGGGCAGACCCCGGGACCCCCCCAGGTCATACCATAGCACATGGATAGGATGTGTGCACAGGGAGACCCCGGGACCCCCCCAGGTCATACCACAGCACAGGGATAGGGTGTGTGCACAGGGCAGCCCCAGGTCATACCATAGCACAGCGATAGGGTGTGTGCACAGGGCAGCCCCAGGTCGTACCATAGCACAGGGATAGGGTGTGTGCACAGGGCAGACCCCGGGACCCCCCTGGTCATACCATAGCACAGGGATAGGGTGTGTGCACAGGGCAGACCCCGGGACCCCCCCAGGTCATACCATAGCACAGGGATAGGGTGTGTGCACAGGGCAGACCCCGGGACCCCCCCAGGTCATACCATAGCACATGGATAGGATGTGTGCACAGGGCAGCCCCAGGTCATACCATAGCACAGGGATAGGGTGTGTGCACAGGGCAGCCCCAGGTCATACCATAGCACAGGGATAGGGTGTGTGCACAGGGCAGCCCCAGGTCGTACCATAGCACAGGGATAGGGTGTGTGCACAGGGCAGACCCCGGGACCCCCTGGTCATACCATAGCACAGGGATAGGGTGTGTGCACAGGGCAGACCCCGGGACCCCCCCAGGTCATACCATAGCACAGGGATAGGGTGTGTGCACAGGGCAGACCCCGGGACCCCCCCAGGTCATATCATAGCACATGGATAGGATGTGTGCACAGGGAGACCCCGAGACCCCCCCAGGTCATACCACAGCACAGGGATAGGGTGTGTGCACAGGGCAGACCCCGGGACCCCCCAGGTCATACCACAGCACAGGGATAGGGTGTGTGCACAGGGAGACCCCAGGTCATACCATAGCACAGGGATAGGGTGTGTGCACAGGGCAGCCCCAGGTCGTACCATAGCACAGGGATAGGGTGTGTGCACAGGGCAGACCCCGGGACCCCCCTGGTCATACCATAGCACAGGGATAGGGTGTGTGCACAGGGCAGACCCCGGGACCCCCCAGGTCATACCATAGCACAGCGATAGGGTGTGTGCACAGGGCAGCCCCAGGTCATACCACAGCACAGGGATAGGGTGTGTGCACAGGGCAGACCCCGGGACCCCCCTGGTCATACCATAGCACAGCGATAGGGTGTGTGCACAGGGCAGCCCCAGGTCATACCATAGCACAGGGATAGGGTGTGTGCACAGGGCAGACCCCGGGACCCCCCTGGTCATACCATAGCACAGGGATAGGGTGTGTGCACAGGGCAGCCCCAGGTCGTACCATAGCACAGGGATAGGGTGTGTGCACAGGGAGACCCCAGCTCATACCATAGCACAGCGATAGGGTGTGTGCACAGGGCAGCCCCAGGTCATACCACAGCACAGGGATAGGGTGTGTGCACAGGGCAGACCCCGGGACCCCCCTGGTCATACCATAGCACAGCGATAGGGTGTGTGCACAGGGCAGCCCCAGGTCATACCATAGCACAGGGATAGGGTGTGTGCACAGGGCAGACCCCGGGACCCCCCTGGTCATACCATAGCACAGCGATAGGGTGTGTGCACAGGGCAGCCCCAGGTCATACCATAGCACAGGGATAGGGTGTGTGCACAGGGCAGACCCCGGGATCCCCCAGGTCGTACCATAGCACAGGGATAGGGTGTGTGCACAGGGCAGCCCCAGGTCGTACCATAGCACAGGGATAGGGTGTGTGCACAGGGCAGATGTCTTTAGGACATTTCTGTGATTTGCCTTCGGCTCCACATTTGTACATTGGTTTATTTTGACGTTTGCAACCCTCACTCCGATGAAAGCTGCAACAATCTGATTCCTGTGACTATACTGTGATGTGACATCAGCGATAATGACCTGTAATGCGGAGGAGGAAGCTGCTGGATGACGTCATGGATCTTCACCAGGCGTTCTTCATCTGTGGCGGCAGAGACGGCGTCCTGTGACCAAACAGATCAGAGGATGAGATATTAACAATACCTAACCTGGAGCCTTCCAGCAGTTGGTAATAATGAATGAACCCCTCTCTATCAGGACCACAGTTGGCGGCCTGTGCTTCCCGATCATTAGGCTCCTTTACTTGCACAGATATGTGACATCAGTTTCTGCGGCCATGCCGGTCGTCACCATTTAGTCGCCATCTGGAAACCTTTGTTTTGGATGGAGCAGATCAGGTTCGGGATGCAAATACTTACAGAGAACTTCTCATACAGCTGGTAAGTGAGGAGAGGATTGGGCAACTCGCGGAAGTAGAGTTTACAGAGGGATCCCACACAGTGAATGTCCTGGATATACACATCTTTAGTCAGGTCTGGGATCTGCTCAGAGTCAAACTCGTGTCTAGAAAGGAAAAGCAGATGTGTGACGTGATCATCGGCCGCTCCCACCACGCTCCACACGTTACACCGTGACTAGGACTGACCGCAACTTCTGAATATTGGAGGCGATCCCCGACAGGCGATAGATCCCATCCACAATCCCATGCTTCTCTATAAACTCTGTGCAGCTCCGGAGGACCTGGGGGACTTCACAGAGGACAAGATGTTAGAAGACCAAGACCACCATGACTGCCCAGCAGACCGATCTGCAGATCTTTACTCCGCAGCCTTAAAGGAGAACTCACAAGTATACATTAAGGCTGTGCGCACTCGTTCAGGATTTTTCGCATTTTTTCGCTATAAAAACGAAATAAAACCGCGGAAAAAACCGCATACATTAAGCATTCTATTATTAGAATGCAATCCACAATCTTTGTGCACATGTTTTTTTTCTGCGGCGGAATCGCATTACGGAAAAAAAACATTCATGGGGATTCCACACACATAGGAATGCATTGATCCGCTATACCCACCCTGCGTGAAGTAAGCGGATCATGTGTGGTTGGCAACCAGGGTGGAGGAGAGGAGACTTTCCTCCAGGCCCTGGGAACCATATAATTGTAAAACAAAAAAAGAATTAAAATAATAAATTGTGATATTCTCACCTTCTGGCGGCCCCCGCAGGGTTCCTGCTCCTCGCGATGCTCCCGTTCCCGGCAATGACCTGTGATGACGAGTGGTATCGCGTGATGCTACGTCATCTGGGGTCACTGCCGCGAGGCATTACTGGGAATGGGAGCTGCCGGGGGGGGGATCGGGAACCCTGCGGGGGACGCCGGAAGGTGAGAATATCACGATTATTATTTATTTTAATTATTTTTAACATTCTATCTTTTTACTATTGATGCTGCATAGGCAACATCAATAGTAAAAAGTTGGCCACACTTGTCAAACACTATGTTTTCCAAGTGATGCTACAGAGCGCTTGGAAAATGCCAATTCCGCATGTTTTATCCGCGGCACAGTTGCGGAAATTCCAGACGTGTGCACATAGCCTCAGATGACCATTATCTCTACTCAGAAGAATAAACCGGCAATTCTGTAAAATCCCCTATTCATTCCTCACCCAGGGTCATAAGCCGGGGAGCAATGTCTCCTTACTGTCCTGGCCACAGGTCCCAGGTCGTCATTATCAGATCAAGTGGCAGAAAGTCTGAAGATCTCAGTCTCCCGATACATTGTAACAAACTATCTGCCATTCCTGTCACATAGGAGTGGACAAACCTGTAGAGAACAGGATAAACCGTGACACTGAGCCGCATGCTCCAGTGCACCGCGGTAAACAGGCGCTGACGATCCCTCCCGTCACCCAGGAAGAGCTGACAATACTGGCGGCAGGAGGAGACGTTTTCCTTCCAGGTGTAACTCTCACACCTGGTTTCAGGTTTTCTGAGTGTATCCAGTGATTGTTCCCAGGGGTCACACCCGTCCCGGCAGCTCTGCCCTGTAATTAGCTCACACACGTGCGGCTCTCCGTGCTCATCACATTGTTACAGCCTGTCTGGTCTCCACTACTGCCCCATCACGGTGTCCTGACACAAAGCATGGTGAGGGATCAGACAATGGAGCCTCCATAGGAGAAAGAAGCGGAGGGACAAATGACGGGATCATCAATCTCCATTGTTACTAATTATCGGGACTCTGCCTTCTAAATCCACTTAGTGAGTCGGCCATTACCGGATTACCGCACTCCACCGTCCCTCACTAACTCGTTACTCCATTGCCATTTTAGCCATTGCTGGAGATCTCTGCTGGTCAGTGAATGGAAGCATTTTAGTTTCTTTCCGTCCTCGGCTGCAGGGCCGAAGCTTCCAGCCTCTGACACCAAGCACAACGTCCCATTACAGAAAGATTATTAATCTGGATGAAGTTCCTAAAAGGAAGCCATCACCTGATTCATAGCGCCCAAACTGCAGGCAGCAGGAGGGCAGCCAGGTATGCTCTGGTGTGTCAGAGAAAACAAGGTTAGAAGATCCAGAAAACAAGACCAGACCCAATCAGGGCACAGGTTTGCTTTACCAGATCACTATCTGATCTCTGCTGGCTTCCTGCAGAGAGCTGGCAATAGGAGCGAGCACTTTCCCACCAGCGGAGCTCACAGCATTCCTTGCAGGACCGGTTCACCATCTACAGAGGAGAAGCCCACCCCCCACACTTAGGAAGACAGATGGAAGCAATGCCCAAATATTGGGACTCCAGCACCCCAGGGGTCTTACCATCCTGGCCAGAGTTCAGCAGATGCTCTCCAAGGTCGCAGCCGAACACACGTTCCCTCAGGATCCCTCGCTGCTTCAGCTTCTGCTTGCTGGGTCTGGACTTCATGAAGGTCCTGAGGAATGTGATGAGCTTGCCGTGTTTCCGGGACACTGCGCACAAAGTATGAAATCCACATTAGTTAAAAAACAAACACAATTGTTCTCGAATGTTACAGACACAGACAGACATTGTGCGGATGAATGGACAACACCCCCCATTATGGATCAGTGTATGAAGAGTCAATGATTCCAGAGCCGAGGACCCGGCACATCTCATTATTTGGCTGAATCAGGGATATCTCTGATGGCCGCACACAGCACTGCACATGGAGGAAGAAACCGCCATTCAGAGCTTTCCAAATCCATTCATTACCCAAATCTGCGTCTGGGTACAAAGCACAGAGAGCAGGAGGCGACCCCAAGCATGTCACTACCAATTACTATAATGAAGAGAGCTACAAGCTCATTATCAGAGCCCGGTCACACAGAGCCCGGCAAGGGATGGATGACTCTACCCAGAACAGCTCCGTATGTAATATCCTGATCACAGAAATACATTGTACTGCTACCTGGAAACTGTCAGCAAGCAGGCTAGTGAGGAGCCACTTATACATTTAGGTAATATCCCTGCACTGGATGTGGAGCCACGGCCTAATTACAGCCAGACACCATCATGTTCATAAAATGGAAAGCCGTCACATAACAGATCTATACACAGCAACTTGCTGGTGGTTTCCATAGCACAATAGGAGACACTATGCTCACCTTACACAGTGTAATAAAGATCTGTAACAGCTGATGGTGCTCATCTTTCCTGACTAGAAGCCAGAGCTTCCCTATGGCGGTGATATGTCGCCGGAGCGGATGTGCACTCTCCACGTCTTACATGTTTATCTAACCCTTGCTGCATTACGAACATTTTTGCATCACATTTTTATGGATTAGGACCGGAATGCTGCTTTATGTGCTCAGCAATGCCGCCATGACCGTACCCTGCTGCCCCGTGTGCTCAGCAATGCCGCCATGACTGTACCCTGCTGCCCTGTGTGCTCAGCAATGCCGCCATGACCTTACCCTGCTGCCCCGTGTGCTCAGCAATGCCACCATGACCGTACCCTGCTGCCCCGTGTGCTCAGTAATGTCTCCATGACCGTACCCTGCTGCCCGTGTGCTCAGTAATGCCACCATGACCGTACCCTGCTGCCCTGTGTGCTCAGCAATGCCACCATGACTGTACCCTGCTGCCCGTGTGCTCAGTAATGCCACCATGACCGTACCCTGCTGCCCGTGTGCTCAGTAATGCCACCATGACTGTACCCTGCTGCCCCGTGTGCTCAGCAATGCCGCCATGACTGTACCCTGCTGCCCGTGTGCTCAGTAATGTCTCCATGACCGTACCCTGCTGCCCGTGTGCTCAGCAATGCCACCATGACCGTACCCTGCTGCCCCGTGTGCTCAGTAATGTCTCCATGACCGTACCCTGCTGCCCGTGTGCTCAGTAATGCCACCATGACTGTACCCTGCAGCCCCGTGTGCTCAGCAATGCCACCATGACTGTACCCTGCTACGCGGCCTCTGACTTATCTCCTTGTTAATCTCTGTTGGGTCTGTTTTTGCAGTATGTGTAATTAGGCTTAATAGTGGGGAGAGCTTGTCCTTGGTGCTTATGTATTTTTGCTCGCTCATCACCTGATCATCTCACAGAGGTGGACACTGACCACACAACAATGGCTGAGTTTATCTGTGGAGGAGGGTCGCCATGAGACGTGCCAGAGTATAAGCTCCACACATTCTGCCAATACACCATTGATCTACTCATAATTATAGGTGGGATTAAAGCTAGTAAACTCCATCCCCTTAAACATGAAATAAGATAATTCTGATAAATCAGTTGCAGGCCAGTGACACATGAAATGTTCTGTAAGTGCTATGTCCCCCGAGGATCGGCAGGCAACTGCCATCACAGAAGCTGGAGCGAAGCCATCCTCTTCATCTCGGAATCTTACCCAGCGCTCGCTGTATACAATCATCTCATTTATATCCAGGTGCCACAGTCACAGATCAGACCGGCACTGCAGAAAGCACCATGGTGTAAGAGCCAACACAGAACTCACCACAACCGCAGGCATCACACCAAGGATTCAATAAAACTGAAATCCAGCAGATTTGACGGGAGCTGCACACTCTGTGGAATAGACGAGTAACGCTATCACCTAACCCTACATACAGGAGGGATCTGCGCTCGCTGTGACGGGAGCTGCACATTCTGGAATAGACGAGTAACCCTATCACCTAATCCTACATACAGGAGGGATCTGCGCTCGCTGTAACGGGAGCTGCACACTCTGGAATAGACGAGTAATGCTATCACCTAATCCTACATACACGAGGGATCTGCGCTCGCTGTGACGGGAGCTGCACACTCTGGAATAGACGAGTAATGCTATCACCTAATCCTACATACACGAGGGATCTGCGCTCGCTGTGACGGGAGCTGCACACTCTGGAATAGACGAGTAATGCTATCACCTAATCCTACATACACGAGGGATCTGCGCTCGCTGTGACGGGAGCTGCACATTCTGGAATAGACGAGTAACGCCATCACCTAATCCTACATACAGGAGGGATCTGCGCTCGCTGTGACGGGAGCTGCACACTCTGGAATAGATGAGTAATGCTATCACCTAATCCTACATATACGAGGGATCTGCGCTCGCTGTGACGGGAGCTGCACATTCTGGAATAGACGAGTAACCATATCACCTAATCCTACATACACGAGGGATCTGCGCTCGCTGTGACGGGAGCTGCACACTCTGGAATAGACGAGTAATGCTATCACCTAATCCTACATACACGAGGGATCTGCGCTCGCTGTGACGGGAGCTGCACACTCTGGAATAGACGAGTAATGCTATCACCTAATCCTACATACACGAGGGATCTGCGCTCGCTGTGACGGGAGCTGCACACTCTGGAAAAGACGAGTAATGCTATCACCTAATCCTACATACACGAGGGATATGCGCTCGCTGTGACGGGAGCTGCACATTCTGGAATAGACGAGTAACCCTATCACCTAATCCTACATACACGAGGGATCTGCGCTCGCTGTGACGGGAGCTGCACACTCTGGAATAGACGAGTAATGCAATCACCTAATCCTACATACAGGAGGGATCTGTGCTCGCTATGACAAATAGACGAGTAACCCTATCACCTAATCCTACATACAGGAGGGATCTGCGCTCGCTGTGACGGGAGCTGCACACTCTGGAATAGACGAGTAATGCAATCACCTTATCCTACATACAGGAGGGATCTGTGCTCGCTATGACAAATAGATGAGTAACGCAATCACCTAATCCTACATAGGAGGGATCTGTGCTCGCTGTGACAGGAGCTGCACACTGTGGAATAGACGAGTAACGCTATCACCTAATCCTACATACAGGAGGGATCTGTGCTCGCTGTCACCGGAGCTGCACACTGTGGAATAGACGAGTAACGCTATCACCTAATCCTACATACAGGAGGGATCTGCGCTCGCTGTGACAAATAGACGAGTAACGCAATCACCTAATCCTACATACAGGAGGGATCTGCGCTCGCTGTGACAAATAGACGAGTAACGCAATCACCTAATCCTACTGCGCCTCTCAGATCTACAAGCCCATCACTAAAAGGGACCTCTCCTGAGCTTGACAGCTGAGACAGTGGAATATGGATGAAGACACAAAATCTACTCACGGTCAGAGAGAAAGAAATCTAGAAGTCTTTACATCCTGCACTAGTGGTTCTAGTTATGACCTGGGAAATTCTCTGTCCACAGCTAAAGAAACCAAATATCCTAAACTCGGTGATCATGTCTCACTGGATCATGAGGATCTAGACCTTTCCTGGAAGTGCCCGCACCTGTGCTCTCCGCTTTTGTGCCCACCTCTCACCCCTATCTGCTTCAAACCTTGTTAAGAGGAAGGAAAGCGGATCCGTCCCAGCCACTTGGAAATAGTGTTCGTACACAATCGTGTGTTCTTACCTGGGCCTTTGTGAGCCGAGTCCCACAGGTGACTGCCCCTCGTCGACTGCACAGACTGTCACCATCGGCTTTCCTTTTGTAAGTGAACTGCGCAGACCTGTGGATGGCTGAGGAGCTCGCACTGTACGCTGCCCCAGGTCTCTACTGCCCGCGTCTTCTACTAAACAGCACAGCCCTCATGGACCCTGACCATAAGTGCACTCCGGACCCTCTATCCACGGCGGCTCCTCCTGTCCCTGACTGATCACTTCCACTGCATTTTCCTGTTTCTCTGCTGCACTCGGCTCAGGTAATTGCTCCTCCTCGGCCCTCCTGCAGTCACACCTCAGTTTCAGGCTCCTGCCTTTCTTTCCCAGGTGCACTGTCTGGAACCACCCCCGCCCCGGTCTGGCTGTGTGCTCCCTGCACAGCCCACCCCTCCCTGCACAGCCCACCCCTCCCTGCTGTATGGCAGTAACAGAGGACCACTGTACCATCAGTCAGCGGCTGATCGTCTGCCTGCGCCTCCTATTGTCCTCCTGGCAGATGCCTGACATTCCTACCTCTGCTCCATACAATGAAAGCCTCAAATTAACCCTACAACTCTCCCATTGGGAACTCAAAGAACATTTATTACTGGGTCTTGTGGCTTTCGATGTTTGTTCCATTATTTGCTTTGGTGACAGTTTCCCCCTTCTGGTAATAATGGTTGCCAGTATTATTACGTGTCCGTAGTACATTTATAACATCCAGTGAATGATTCCGAACTGATATGATGAATATATGGTGAAGAAAGCAGCCCGGTAATCATAAGAAGCAGTGAGGGTGCGAATCATGGGCCGCCTTATGAATGAGATCGGCGTCCTGCTCTGTGGCGCAGCGTGGATGTGGATAGCTCCGGCATTTATCATTTCTTATAAAACCCAGAATGAATAACACACAAGGGCAGACTGACATCTCGTCATCATGCCCCACATGGGAGGACACTGGTTAGTAAAAATTCTAGATCTAGGCTACATCGGAGTTAGAAAGCCAGGCCCTGTGCAGAGTCCTGCGGGGAACGCATCGGTCTAGTAATCCATCAGATCCCACATGATGGACCCCTGCTGACATCATAGCGGGGTGAAAAGGTTCCCGTACATATGATCCTATTCGCTGCAGTCGTCTGTGACCGCTGGGTGTAAGCGGTTAGTACACCTGGCTCAGCGGGGATGGGCGCCATTTCTAGCTCTAGATGAATCCCCCAGGACTCTCTGGCACAGGAGCTAGCTGAAGATACAAGGACATACATGGAAGCGATACCTGAGCTGAGCTTGTAGGGGCTGGGAACCTCAGAAACGCATGCTGGCCCTGGCCTTACACTATCCATCTCCAAATCTGCGATGGTGTGGGGAAGGGAGAGGGAAGACACATGAGATCAGGAAGGATAAGGAACATGAAGAAAAGCGGAGAAACAGACTGAGGGCATGACAGTGCTGAGGACACAGTGCTGAGGACAGCCTGACCATGTGATACTATGGTGGTGTGCAGAAACAGACTGAGGACACAGTGCTGAGGACAGCCTGACCGTGTGATACTATGGTGGTGTGCAGAAACAGACTGAGGACACAGTGCTGAGGACAGCCTGACCGTGTGATACTATGGTGCTGTGCAGAAACAGATTGAGGGCATGACAGTGCTGAGGACACAGTGCTGAGGACAGCCTGACCGTGTGATACTATGGTGCTGTGCAGAAACAGACTGAGGGCATGACAGTGCTGAGGACACAGTGCTGAGGACAGCCTGACCGTGTGATACTATGGTGCTGTGCAGAAACAGACTGAGGGCATGACAGTGCTGAGGACAGCCTAACCATGTGATACTATGGTGGTGTGCAGAAACAGACTGAGGGCATGACAGTGCTGAGGACAGCCTAACCATGTGATACTATGGTGGTGTGCAGAAACAGACTGAGGGCATGACAGTGCTGAGGACACAGTGCTGAGGACAGCCTGACCGTGTGATACTATGGTGCTGTGCAGAAACAGACTGAGGGCATGACAGTGCTGAGGACACAGTGCTGAGGACAGCCTGACCGTGTGATACTATGGTGCTGTGCAGAAACAGACTGAGGGCATGACAGTGCTGAGGACACAGTGCTGAGGACAGCCTGACCGTGTGATACTATGGTGCTGTGCAGAAACAGACTGAGGGCATGACAGTGCTGAGGACAGCCTAACCATGTGATACTATGGTGGTGTGCAGAAACAGACTGAGGGCATGACAGTGCTGAGGACAGCCTAACCATGTGATACTATGGTGGTGTGCAGAAACAGACTGAGGGCATGACAGTGCTGAGGACACAGTGCTGAGGACAGCCTGACCGTGTGATACTATGGTGCTGTGCAGAAACAGACTGAGGGCATGACAGTGCTGAGGACAGCCTAACCATGTGATACTATGGTGGTGTGCAGAAACAGACTGAGGGCATGACAGTGCTGAGGACACAGTGCTGAGGACAGCCTGACCGTGTGATACTATGGTGCTGTGCAGAAACAGACTGAGGGCATGACAGTGCTGAGGACACAGTGCTGAGGACAGCCTGACCGTGTGATACTATGGTGCTGTGCAGAAACAGACTGAGGGCATGACAGTGCTGAGGACACAGTGCTGAGGACAGCCTGACCGTGTGATACTATGGTGCTGTGCAGAAACAGACTGAGGGCATGACAGTGCTGAGGACACAGTGCTGAGGACAGCCTAACCATGTGATACTATGGTGGTGTGCAGAAACAGACTGAGGGCATGACAGTGCTGAGGACACAGTGCTGAGGACAGCCTGACCATGTGATACTAGGGTGGTGTGATGGACCACGGCTGCAGAACGTCAGCTATGAGCACTGAGGCCTCGGTTCCCCATCACTGCCCATCTAACAATCCAATGGCCACAGTGTATCAGGAGAGGGGACTAATGATCACACAATCATTGCTGTGTATAACGAGGGCGATCAACACTGCCCAATGATTGGGGCTCTTTAGGGTACGACTGCTGCTATATCTGAGTGCAACCTGCAGGGTCTGCTCAGCTACACTGGGGTCTTTGTGTGTGAGAATCTGCAATATTGTGGATATCCTGAGGTGTGGAGGCGGCTCGCAGGAACAGTCTATAATCAGTCGGCCACGTAGCCTGCTCCAGATCCTACATTCTGGCTCCGACCTCTTAATGTCCCCTCTATATGCAGTAGCCTTACCCTGTATACTGTAGCAAATGCATGAGAGAGAAAGGGGAAGGGAGAGAAAGAAGACATGGAACCGTACATGGGGGGAAGTAGCTCCAGGACGCCGGCCTCATTCCGTGTGCAGGGGAGACTGGAGGGAACAGATCACAACAAAGGATTAAAAGGCAAACAAGCAAAGCACAACTTTAACCTTTCCTACTGTAGTTTTCCCTCAGAATCATATCATTTACTGACATTAATGGAACAAGCAAAAGACGACACCTGAAGAAACATCTACAGACAACACAGAGGGACAGGACGACAGCGCTCAGGAGCGAAGAACAGAAACAGCACAAATGTGTCCTGCAGGCAGCGGCGGGAGCACTGCATGACCCCTGTGTTAGTACGATGAGATGAGAGACCGACAACACAGCACGACACCGTCCAGGGCCCCGTACACACTGCAGCTGGGAATCCACCCCAGATCTCATCACTTACAGCTGGGAATCCACCCCAGATCTCATCACTTACAGCTGGGAATCCACCCCAGCATCTCATCACGTACAGCTGAGAATCCACCTCAGATCTCATCACGTACAGCTGAGAATCCACCCCAGATCTCATCACGTACAGATGAGAATCCACCCCAGATCTCATCACGTACAGATGAGAATCCACCCCAGATCTCATCACGTACAGCTGGGAATCCACCCCAGCATCTCATCACGTACAGCTGAGAATCCACCTCAGATCTCATCACGTACAGCTGAGAATCCACCCCAGATCTCATCACGTACAGATGAGAATCTACCCCAGATCTCATCACGTACAGATGAGAATCCACCCCAGATCTCATCACGTCCAGGGACCCGTACACACTGCAGCTGGGAATCCACCCCAGATCTCATCACGTACAGATGAGAATCCACCCCAGATCTCATCACGTCCAGGTACCCGTACATACTACAGCTGAGAATCCACCCCAGATCTCATCACGTACAGCTGAGAATCCACCCCAGATCTCATCACGTACAGCGGGGAATCCACCCCAGATCTCATCACATCCAGGGCCCCGTACACACTACAGCTGGGAATCCACCCCAGATCTCATCACGTACAGCTGAGAATCCACCCCAGATCTCATCACGTACAGATGAGAATCCACCCCAGATCTCATCACGTACAGCTGAGAATCCACCCCAGATCTCATCACGTACAGCTGGGAATCCACCCCAGATCTCATCACGTACAGATGAGAATCCACCCCAGATCTCATCACGTCCAGGGACCCGTACATACTACAGCTGAGAATCCACCCCAGATCTCATCACGTACAGATGAGAATCCACCCCAGATCTCATCACGTACAGCTGAGAATCCACCCCAGATCTCATCACGTACAGCGGGGAATCCACCCCAGGATCTCATCACATCCAGGGCCCCGTACACACTACAGCTGGGAATCCACCCCAGATCTCATCACGTACAGCTGAGAATCCACCCCAGATCTCATCACATCCAGGGCCCCGTACACACTACAGCTGGGAATCCACCCCAGATCTCATCACGTACAGCTGAGAATCCACCCCAGATCTCATCACGTCCAGGGCCCTGTACACACTACAGCTGAGAATCCACCCCAGATCTCATCACGTCCAGGGCCCTGTACACACTACAGCTGAAAATCCACCCCAGATCTCATCACATCCAGAGCCCTGTACACTACAGCTGACAATCCACCCCAGATCTCATCACGTGCAGGGCCCTGTACACACTACAGCTGGGAATCCACCCCAGATCTCATCACGTGCAGGGCCCTGTACACACTACAGCTGGGAATCCACCCCAGATCTCATCACGTCCACGGCCCCCGTACACACTACAGCTGGGAATCCACCCCAGGATCTCATCTCACCAGGGCTCCATACACACTACAGCTGGGAATCTACCCCAGATCTCATGTCCAGGGCCCCGTACACACTACAGCTGAGAATCCACCCCAGATCTCATCACGTCCAGGGCCCTGTACACACTACAGCTGGGAATCCACCCCAGATCTCATCACGTGCAGGGCCCTGTACACACTACAGCTGGGAATCTACCCCAGATCTCATCACGTCCACGGACCCCGTACACACTACAGCTGGGAATCGACCCCAGATCTCATCACGTCCAGGTCCCCGTACACACTACAGCTGAGAATCCACCCCAGGATCTCATCACGTCCAGGGCCCTGTACACACTACAGCTGGGAATCCACCCCAGGATCTCATCACGTGCACGGCCCCGTACACACTACAGCTGGGAATCTACCCCAGATCTCATCACGTCCAGGGCCCCGTACACACTACAGCTGAGAATCCACCCCAGGATCTCATCACGTCCAGGGCCCTGTACACACTACAGCTGGGAATCCGCCCCAGATCTCATCACGTCCAGGGCCCCGTACACACTACAGCTGAGAATCTACCCCAGATCTCATCACGTCCACGGCCCCGTACACACTACAGCTGGGAATCCGCCCCAGATCTCATCACGTCCAGGGCCCCGTACACACTACAGCTGAGAATCTACCCCAGATCTCATCACGTCCACGGCCCCGTACACACTACAGCTGGGAATCCGCCCCAGATCTCATCACGTCCAGGGCCCCGTACACACTACAGCTGAGAATCCACCCCAGATCTCATCACGTCCACGGCCCCGTACACACTACAGCTGGGAATCCAACCCAGATCTCATCACGTACAGCTGGGAATCCGCCCCAGATCTCATCACGTCCAGGGCCCCGTACACACTACAGCTGGGAATCCACCCCAGATCTCATCACGTCCACGGCCCCGTACACACTACAGCTGGGAATCCGCCCCAGATCTCATCACGTCCACGGCCCCGTACACACTACTGCTGAGAATCTACCCCAGATCTCATCACGTTCACGGCCTCGTACACACTACAGCTGGGAATCCGCCCCAGATCTCATCACGTCCACGGCCCCGTACACACTACAGCTGGGAATCCGCCCCAGATCTCATCACGTCCAGTGCCCCGTACACACTACAGCTGGGAATCCACCCCAGATCTCATCACGTCCAGGGCCCCGTACACACTACAGCTGGGAATCCACCCCATGGATCTCATCACGTGCAGGGCCCCGTACACACTACAGCTGGGAATCCACCCCATGGATCTCATCACGTGCAGGGCCCCGTACACACTACAGCTGGGAATCCACCCCATGGATCTCATCACGTGCAGGGCCCTGTACACACTACAGCTGGGAATCCGCCCCAGATCTCATCACGTCCAGTGCCCCATAACCACTACAGCTGGGAATCCACCCCAGATCTCATCACGTCCAGGGCCCCGTACACACTACAGCTGGGAATCCACCCCATGGATCTCATCACGTGCAGGGCCCCGTACACACTACAGCTGAGAATCCACCCCATGGATCTCATCACGTGCAGGGCCCCGTACACACTACAGCTGGGAATCCACCCCATGGATCTCATCACGTGCAGGGCCCTGTACACACTACAGCTGGGAATCCGCCCCAGATCTCATCACGTCCAGTGCCCCATACACACTACAGGTGGGAATCCACCCCAGATCTCATCACGTCCAGTGACCCGTACACACTACAGCTGAGAATCCACCCCAGATCTCATGTCCAGGGCCCTGTAGTATCCACCCCATGGAACGCTGCTGTCCATCTGCAGCGACTTATCTGGGGAGACGAGCATATGCAAAGCGGAACACTCATCCCCTCAAGGTCTGATGAGCCTCCTGGTGCCGGCTTCTCCTCCACAAACCTGGACATTTCCCTATCCTCAGAGAAACACAGCAGCTTCCTCCCCAACTCAATATTGGGGTCTCCTCCTCGGGCGGTCGGTCATTGGTCTGGAAACCTGCATGCAGTTTGTTGGAGATGGAAGGAGCAGGGTTTCCTTACATTTCCTATTCATTTGTGCTGCTAACTCTGGACTTTGGCTAAAAACCAGCATCTGCGATCCCCAGTTTAATGCAATTGGTGGGTCCAACATCTACAATCCCTGGTTTTTGGGGAAACAAAAGAGGGAAATTATTTCATAGCTCCCATCCAAATCACTCCCTCTAGATCAGAAGCTGCTGAGCCTCATGTTAATGTGTAATGTAGGATGATGGCTGCGCTCCGTGTAGTGAGAAGAACAGCAGCTCCAATGTCTGTACCATGCACAAGGCAACACTCCCGGCAAGAACACAGACTGATCGCACGGTGACAATTATTACCGTGTCTTGGAATTCTAGTATTTTTGTGTTACTCCACACCATTTCCAAGACCCCTGAGGTCTACTCAGAGGGCAAGAGGCTTGTTCCAGAAATTTCATTCTTCTGAGCAAGGATTGCAGAATTCCCTGCGCCTGATGCAGAATCTAACCAATTCACGTCCGATCCACCTATATTAGTACTCAGTGTAACTAAACAAGCTCCATTGCTCCAGACCGGACTCTCATGCGCCATGTTAAGGCTAAGATGTGAGCAATGTCACAGGAGAGACATATAATAGTAAATTGCTGACCAGCGTGACCAAAAGTCCCTCCAGACATAGAACACACCCGGATCTTACCATGCAGGAGGGGTCCCTGGATAGAGCGCAACCCCCGACGCGCGTTTCGCCGCTCCTATACTAGACTAGGTGACTCCCCTTGAGAAAGCCTAGTATAGGAGCGGCGAAACGCACGTCGGGGGTTGCGCTCTATCCAGGGACCCCTCCTGCATGGTAAGATCCGGGTTTGTTCTATGTCTGGAGGGACTTTTGGTCACGCTGGTCGGCAATTTACTATTATATGTCTCTCCTGTGACATTGCTCACATCTTAGCCTTAACATGGCGCATGAGAGTCCGGTCTGGAGCAATGGAGCTTGTTTAGTTACACTGAGTACTAATATAGGTGGATCGGACGTTATTGCCGTACTGTGAGGTGGTGTGGGGGCCACGGATCTTCCATTTTTTATATCAATTTATAATAACAAGGCACAATTGCTATATTACACATAGTATATTAATTGATGTTATTTGTGCTTGGGTGTCCCTGGTGTTTTCATTTGGTGTCTTTTAATGTGTAGTTTTTAATGTTTTTTCTATAATAAACTTTATATCTTCCTATATACTCCTGTGGTCCTCCTATGTTTTCCTTCCTGGCAGGGAACGATATTTGTGCAGAGTGTCCGCTCCTTCCTGGCAGGGCACGATATGTGTGCAGAGTGTCCGCTCCTTCCTGGCAGGGAACGATATTTGTGCAGAGTGTCCGCTCCTTCCTGGCAGGGCACGATATGTGTGCAGAGTGTCCGCTCCTTCCTGGCAGAGCACGATATGTGTGCAGAGTGTCTGCTCCTTCCTGGCAGAGCACGATATGTGTGCAGAGTGTCTGCTCCTTCCTGGCAGAGCACGATATGTGTGCAGAGTGTCTGCTCCTTCCTGGCAGAGCACGATACGTGTGCAGAGTGTCCGCTCCTTCCTGGCAGGGCACGATATGTGTGCAGAGTGTCCGCTCCTTCCTGGCAGGGCACGATATGTGTGCAGAGTGTCCGCTCCTTCCTGGCCGGGCACGATATGTGTGCAGAGTGTCTGCTCCTTCCTGGCAGAGCACGATATGTGTGCAGAGTGTCTGCTCCTTCCTGGCAGAGCACGATACGTGTGCAGAGTGTCCGCTCCTTCCTGGCAGAGCACGATATGTGTGCAGAGTGTCCGCTCCTTCCTGGCAGGGCACGATATGTGTGCAGAGTGTCCGCTCCTTCCTGGCAGGGCACGATACGTGTGCAGAGTGTCCGCTCCTTCCTGGCAGAGCACGATACGTGTGCAGAGTGTCTGCTCCTTCCTGGCAGGGCACGATATGTGTGCAGAGTGTCCGCTCCTTCCTGGCAGGGCACGATATGTGTGCAGAGTGTCCGCTCCTTCCTGGCAGGGCATGATACGTGTGCAGAGTGTCCGCTCCTTCCTGGCAGAGCACGATACGTGTGCAGAGTGTCTGCTCCTTCCTGGCAGGGCACGATATGTGTGCAGAGTGTCCGCTCCTTCCTGGCAGAGCACGATATGTGTGCAGAGTGTCCGCTCCTTCCTGGCAGGGCACGATATGTGTGCAGAATGTCCGCTCCTTCCTGGCAGAGCATGATATGTGTGCAGAGTGTCCGCTCCTTCCTGGCAGGGCACGATATGTGTGCAGAGTGTCCGCTCCTTCCTGGCAGGGCACGATATTTGTGCAGAGTGTCCGCTCCTTCCTGGCAGAGCACGATATGTGTGCAGAGTGTCCGCTCCTTCCTGGCAGGGCACGATATGTGTGCAGAGTGTCTGCTCCTTCCTGGCAGAGCACGATACGTGTGCAGAATGTCCGCTCCTTCCTGGCAGGGCACGATACGTGTGCAGAATGTCCGCTCCTTCCTGGCAGGGCACGATACGTGTGCAGAGTGTCCGCTCCTTCCTGGCAGGGCACGATATGTGTGCAGAGTGTCCGCTCCTTCCTGGCAGGGCACGATATGTGTGCAGAGTGTCCGCTCCTTCCTGGCAGGGCACGATATGTGTGCAGAGTGTCTGCTCCTTCCTGGCAGAGCACGATATGTGTGCAGAGTGTCCGCTCCTTCCTGGCAGAGCACGATATGTGTGCAGAGTGTCCGCTCCTTCCTGGCAGAGCACGATACGTGTGCAGAGTGTCCGCTCCTTCCTGGCAGGGCACGATATTTGTGCAGAGTGTCCGCTCCTTCCTGGCAGGGCACGATATGTGTGCAGAGTGTCCGCTCCTTCCTGGCAGGGCACGATATGTGTGCAGAGTGTCCGCTCCTTCCTGGCAGGGCACGATATGTGTGCAGAGTGTCCGCTCCTTCCTGGCAGGGCACGATATGTGTGCAGAGTGTCCGCTCCTTCCTGGCAGGGCACGATATGTGTGCAGAGTGTCCGCTCCTTCCTGGCAGGGCACGATATTTGTGCAGAGTGTCCGCTCCTTCCTGGCAGGGCACGATATTTGTGCAGAGTGTCCGCTCCTTCCTGGCAGGGCACAATATGTGTGCAGAATGTCCGCTCCTTCCTGGCCGGCCAAGGTTTCATAGTAAGGATTTGCACATTGCATTCAGGTCTCATGAAGCCTCACGTGACTTACACAACGATTTATGACAGCAAAATTGCGTATAATGTGCTACCAAAAAACGTAAAAGGTTATGAAGTAACAACTCTGACCACAATGACAATCATTAGACGCTGCAAAGCCAGGTCGCCGTCTTGTCACATGACCGCCCTTGTCCTACAGTGACTGCTTCACTGACAGAAAGCAGAGATCTTGAAAACAGAACATGAAAGCTGAAGCAAGTCACAAAGTGTAGGTAACACTAACTCCGGTTTACGCCACTTGTCCTCCGTCACATACAATATACTTTTAATTCTCATGTACAAAGATCCAAGCACCAAATCTAACCCCACATCATGGCCAGTCTACAGGGACGAGATGAAACGTGGACTGGTAGCTGCGGAATGACGGGGCCCGGACCACCCACATTCCCTGCTGACACTCAGGCTGGAGGTCGGACACTGCAAGATGAGGTTTGTGATCTGTTAGCACTATACATTTGTAAGAACACACAACATCACACTACACCACAAACATACATGACTCGCGGTGTCAGCCCTGCTACATCTCCACACTTAGGAGTACAGGGCACCGACTGGCTGAAGACAGGACAGTGACGGACAGGTTATAGGACAGGAGCATGAATCCACACAACACGCTGGGTAGTTCCATCTCCGCTCACCTGGTTTGGGGACAGAGTTGGTCATTGACTGCGGAACCTTATCATTGATTAATTCCACACATTCACTGGGGAAAAAGCCGACCTGTGGAAGAAAGGAGCATGTCAGCTGAGGCCATAGGCACCGGGCACTACATCTCCCAGCACAGATCTCTGAACACAAGCTTAATAGCAGCTCCAATAAGAACCAGCTATTAGTGAGTGCAGCTCTGAAATATAATGCAGGCGGTAACTGAGGATCAGTAATGTAATGTATGTACACAGTGACTGCACCAGCAGAATAGTGAGCGCAGCTCTGGGGTATAATACAGGATGTAACTCAGGATCAGTAATGTAAAGTATGTACACAGTGACTGCACCAGCAGAATAGTGAGTGCAGCTCTGGAGTATAATACAGGAGGTAACTCAGGATCAGTAATGTAATGTATGTACACAGTGACTGCACCAGCAGAATAGTGAGTGCAGCTCTGGAGTATAATACAGGATGTAACTCAGGATCAGTAATGTATGTACACAGTGACTGCACCAGCAGAATAGTGAGTGCAGCTCTGGGGTACAATACAGGATGTAACTCAGGATCAGTAATGTAATGTATGTACACAGTGACTGCACCAGCAGAATAGTGAGTGCAGCTCTGGGGTATAATACAGAACGTAACTCAGGATCAGTAATGTAATGTATGTACACAGTGACTGCACCAGCAGAATAGTGAGTGCAGCTCTGGAGTATAATACAGGACGTAACTCAGGATCAGTAATGTAATGTATGTACACAGTGACTGCACCAGCAGAATAGTGAGTGCAGCTCTGGAGTATAATACAGGATGTAACTCAGGATCAGTAATGTAATGTATGTACACAGTGACTGCACCAGCAGAATAGTGAGTGCAGCTCTGGGGTATAATACAGGATGTAACTCAGGATCAGTAATGTAATGTATGTTCACAGTGACTGCACCAGCAGAATAGTGAGTGCAGCTCTGGAGTATAATACAGGATGTAACTCAGGATCAGTAATGTAATGTATGTACACAGTGATTGCCCCAGCAGAATAGTGAGTGCAGCTCTGGGGTATAATACAGGAGGTAACTCAGGATCAGTAATGTATGTGCACAGTGACTGCACCAGCAGAATAGTGAGCGCAGCTCTGGGGTATAATACAGGATGTAACTCAGGATCAGTAATGTAAAGTATGTACACAGTGACTGCACCAGCAGAATAGTGAGTGCAGCTCTGGAGTATAATACAGGAGGTAACTCAGGATCAGTAATGTAATGTATGTACACAGTGACTGCACCAGCAGAATAGTGAGTGCAGCTCTGGGGTATAATACAGGATGTAACTCAGGATCAGTAATGTATGTACACAGTGACTGCACCAGCAGAATAGTGAGTGCAGCTCTGGAGTATAATACAGGAGGTAACTCAGGATCAGTAATGTAATGTATGTACACAGTGACTGCACCAGCAGAATAGTGAGTGCAGCTCTGGGGTATAATACAGGATGTAACTCAGGATCAGTAATGTATGTACACAGTGACTGCACCAGCAGAATAGTGAGTGCAGCTCTGGCGTATAATACAGGATGTAACTCAGGATCAGTAATGTAATGTATGTACACAGTGACTGCACCAGCAGAATAGTGAGTGCAGCTCTGGAGTATAATACAGGATGTAACTCAGGATCAGTAATGTATGTACACAGTGACTGCACCAGCAGAATAGTGAGTGCAGCTCTGGGGTACAATACAGGATGTAACTCAGGATCAGTAATGTATGTACACAGTGACTGCACCAGCAGAATAGTGAGTGCAGCTCTGGAGTATAATACAGGATGTAACTCAGGATCAGTAATGTATGTACACAGTGACTGCACCAGCAGAATAGTGAGTGCAGCTCTGGGGTACAATACAGGATGTAACTCAGGATCAGTAATGTAATGTATGTACACAGTGACTGCACCAGCAGAATAGTGAGTGCAGCTCTGGGGTATAATACAGGACGTAACTCAGGATCAGTAATGTAATGTATGTACACAGTGACTGCACCAGCAGAATAGTGAGTGCAGCTCTGGAGTATAATACAGGACGTAACTCAGGATCAGTAATGTAATGTATGTACACAGTGACTGCACCAGCAGAATAGTGAGTGCAGCTCTGGAGTATAATACAGGATGTAACTCAGGATCAGTAATGTAATGTATGTACACAGTGACTGCACCAGCAGAATAGTGAGTGCAGCTCTGGGGTATAATACAGGAGGTAACTCAGGATCAGTAATGTATGTGCACAGTGACTGCACCAGCAGAATAGTGAGTGCAGCTCTGGAGTATAATACAGGATGTAACTCAGGATCAGTAATGTAATGTGTGTACACAGTGACTGCACCAGCAGAATAGTGAGTGCAGCTCTGGAGTATAATACAGGATGTAACTCAGGATCAGTAATGTAATGTGTGTACACAGTGACTGCACCAGCAGAATAGTGAGTGCAGCTCTGGGGTATAACACAGGATGTAACTCAGGATCAGTAATGTAATGTATGTACAGTGACTGCACCAGCAGAATAGTGAGTGCAGCTCTGGGGTATAATACAGGAGGTAACTCAGGATCAGTAATGTAATGTATGTACACAGTGACTGCACCAGCAGAATAGTGAGTGCAGCTCTGGAGTATAATACAGGAGGTAACTCAGGATCAGTAATGTAATGTATGTACACAGTGACTGCACCAGCAGAATATTGAGTGCAGCTCTGGGGTATAATACAGGATGTAACTCAGGATCAGTAATGTATGTACACAGTGACTGCACCAGCAGAATAGTGAGTGCAGCTCTGGAGTATAATACAGGATGTAACTCAGGATCAGTAATGTATGTACACAGTGACTGCACCAGCAGAATAGTGAGTGCAGCTCTGGGGTACAATACAGGATGTAACTCAGGATCAGTAATGTAATGTATGTACACAGTGACTGCACCAGCAGAATAGTGAGTGCAGCTCTGGGGTATAATACAGGACGTAACTCAGGATCAGTAATGTAATGTATGTACACAGTGACTGCACCAGCAGAATAGTGAGTGCAGCTCTGGAGTATAATACAGGACGTAACTCAGGATCAGTAATGTAATGTATGTACACAGTGACTGCACCAGCAGAATAGTGAGTGCAGCTCTGGAGTATAATACAGGATGTAACTCAGGATCAGTAATGTAATGTATGTACACAGTGACTGCACCAGCAGAATAGTGAGTGCAGCTCTGGGGTATAATACAGGAGGTAACTCAGGATCAGTAATGTATGTGCACAGTGACTGCACCAGCAGAATAGTGAGTGCAGCTCTGGAGTATAATACAGGATGTAACTCAGGATCAGTAATGTAATGTGTGTACACAGTGACTGCACCAGCAGAATAGTGAGTGCAGCTCTGGAGTATAATACAGGATGTAACTCAGGATCAGTAATGTAATGTGTGTACACAGTGACTGCACCAGCAGAATAGTGAGTGCAGCTCTGGGGTATAACACAGGATGTAACTCAGGATCAGTAATGTAATGTATGTACAGTGACTGCACCAGCAGAATAGTGAGTGCAGCTCTGGGGTATAATACAGGAGGTAACTCAGGATCAGTAATGTAATGTATGTACACAGTGACTGCACCAGCAGAATAGTGAGTGCAGCTCTGGAGTATAATACAGGAGGTAACTCAGGATCAGTAATGTATGTACACAGTGACTGCACTAGCAGAATAGCGAGTGCAGCTCTGGAGTGTAATACAGGGTGTAACCCAGGACCGGTGATGTAATGTATGTACACAGTGACTGCACCAGCAGAATAGTGAGTGCAGCTCTGGAGTGTAATACAGGGTGTAACCCAGGACCGGTGATGTAATGTATGTACACACCTGATAAATAATTCCCTACACAGGGTGTATGATATAATGACGAGAAGTATAAATGGAGCTGTGGCTGTCTCTTACCTGGAATCCATGCTTTCCCCTCCACCACGTGGTCAGCTCTTTTGGCGGCATATCAATAACAGATACGATATCTCCAACCTTTAGAAGAATGGAGACTTTAGAGCCACATGACAGTCCAGGTGTAATAGCATCGGCCACATTATTTTACCTCAAAGGACAGCTCATCAGCAGCTTGTGCGTTGTAGCGTTTGATGACGTGAGCGGCCGCGATGGCCGGGACATTGATGGACGATTCTTCGTGCACAAGTAAGTGGTTCCCTTTATTATCGATCTATTGAAGAGAAGGGATTGCAGTGTAATCAACAGAAAGCTTTATGCAAACATCGGCTCCTGGATCTCAGACTTCTTACCTCCATCCACGTCAGAGCAGGTCCACAGTTGATCTTGTTCCCGGCGATGGCTGACAGTCGTGACAAGTAAGCCATCAGCATCTGCTTGACCAGCTGAAATGAGACAAGAACATGACGTAACGGGGGGCACGGACTCATCAGTCTCCGTCTATATTGGTACAGACACCTCCCTACATGACGTGTCGGCTGTAAGGTACAGACACCTCCCTACATGATATGTCGGCTGTAAGGTACAGACACCTCCCTACGTGATGTGTCGGCTGTAAGGTACAGACACCTCCCTACGTGATGTGTCGGCTGTAAGGTACAGACACCTCCCTACATGATGTGTCGGCTGTAAGGTACAGACACCTCCCTACGTGATGTGTCGGCTGTAAGGTACAGACATCTCCCTACGTGATGTGTCGGCTGTAAGGTACAGACATCTCCCTACATGATGTGTCGGCTGTAAGGTACAGACATCTCCCTACATGACGTGTCGGCTGTGTAAGATACAGACACTTCCCTACATGATGTGTCGGCTGTAAGGTACAGACACCTGCCTACATGATGCGCCGGCTGTAAGGTACAGACACCTGCCTACATGACGTGACGGCTGTAAGGTACAGACACCTCCCTACATGATGCGCCGGCTGTAAGGTACAGACACCTGCCTACATGACGTGACGGCTGTAAGGTACAGACATCTCCCTACATGACGCGTCGGCTGTAAGGTACAGACACTTCCCTACATGATGTGTCGGCTGTAAGGTACTGACATCTCCCTACATGATGTGTCGGCTGTAAGTTACAGACATCTCCCTACATGATGCGCCGGCTGTAAGGTACAGACACCTGCCTACATGACGTGACGGCTGTAAGGTACAGACATCTCCCTACATGACGCGTCGGCTGTAAGGTACTGACACCTCCCTACATGACGCGTCGGCTGTAAGGTACTGACATCTCCCTACATGATGTGTCGGCTGTAAGGTACAGACACCTCCCTACATGATGCGCCGGCTGTAAGGTACAGACACCTCCCTACATGACGCGTCGGCTGTAAGGTACTGACATCTCCCTACATGACGTGACGGCTGTAAGGTACAGACATCTCCCTACATGATGTGTCGGCTGTAAGGTACAGACACCTCCCTACATGATGCGCCGGCTGTAAGGTACAGACACCTCCCTACCTGATGTGTCGGCTGTAAGGTACAGACATCTCCCTACATGATGTGTCGGCTGTAAGGTACAGACACCTCCCTACATGATGCGCCGGCTGTAAGGTACAGACACCTCCCTACATGATGCGCCGGCTGTAAGGTACAGACACCTTCCTACATGACGCGTCGGCTGTAAGGTATAGGATGCCCCATCTGCGGACGATCTTCTTACCTCTGGACAGTCCTTCACGGAGTCGGCCCGGGGCAGCTCTGAGAGCTGAGAGAAGCGGCGGTCATATATACACAGATGAAGGTGTTTGTCCAGCACCCGAAAATCTTCATAACTTCGTTTTACTATCCAGCTGCGGCCCTGGGTGACAAATGATAAAGTATTCTGAGACTTGTGGTGCCTGACTGGAGCATTATGGGTTAAAATCCATAGTTGGGAAGCGGCAGATACTAGCCCACCCCCAATCGGCCATATAAAACTCTTTATTGCTTCCCCATCTGGTCGGTGTGGCGTCTGCTGGGTGGACGGCGGTATGTGCAGCGCTTTCTCAGGGACAGGTCGCCATCGTCAGAGCGCGGTCGGCTGTTCTCCGCAGGTGGAAACGCCACAGTCTCATTGTCCGTAACAGAAGTAATAGGGAAAATGTCAGAAAGATCTGCAGCACTCAGCACAACTGACGGTGAACCATCGCCTGCGTCACACGTGGAGACAGCCGGGAAGACGTCCAATCTTCTCACCTCTGCTGAAGTGACTGACCCACGCAGGGGTCGCGGGAACAGCGGGGGAAAGACGGACGCCATCTACTGAACTGGTTAACAGGATGAACGGCAGGATGGGAAAAACTCAGAACCGGAGAGGCCTCTGGGAAATCATGCCCCTCACACGGAGCGGTCACTATACACTAGCTCTGCTAAAAGCCATACACACACGTGACAGAGTGTGCATTAGTTGGGGGGACGGCGTACACAATCACATCAGTTTTGGGGGACGGCATGTAGAATTGCATCAGTCTGGGGCACATTTATGGCACTACCTCTTCCGTGAGTTTCTCTATGGTAGCAGGACTTGTGCTCATTTTCCACTTGTATAAAGACATTGCCTTCACTTCTAGATTACAGAGCATCTAACGACCTGTTTACAGTCTTCCTGCGAATGTAAGTGGCTGAGGGGCCGGCCTGTGCAGCCAGAGGGGCCGGCCTGTGCAGCCAGAGGGGCCGGCCTGTGCAGCCAGAGGGGCCGGCCTGTGCAGCCAGAGGGGAAGGCCTGTGCAGCCAGAGGGGCCGGCCTGTGCAGCCAGAGGGGCCGGCCTGTGCAGCCAGAGGGGCCGGCCTGTGCAGCCAGAGGGGCCGGCCTGTGCAGCCAGAAAGGCCGGCCTGTGCAGCCAGAGGGGCCGGCCTGTGCAGCCAGAGGGGCCGGCCTGTGCAGCCAGAGGGGCCGGCCTGTGCAGCCAGAGGGGCCGGCCTGTGCAGCCAGAGGGGCCGGCCTGTGCAGCCAGAGGGGCCGGCCTGTGCAGCCAGAGGGGAAGGCCTGTGCAGCCAGAGGGGAAGGCCTGTGCAGCCAGAGGGGAAGGCCTGTGCAGCGAGAGGGGCCGGCCTGGCAGAGAGAGGGGCCGGCCTGTGCAGCGAGAGGGGAAGGCCTGTGCAGCGAGAGGGGCCGGCCTGGCAGAGAGAGGGGCCGGCCTGTGCAGCGAGAGGGGCCGGCCTGTGCAGCGAGAGGGGCCGGCCTGTGAGGCGAGAGGGGCCGGCCTGTGCAGCCAGAGGGGAAGGCCTGTGCAGCCAGAGGGGAAGGCCTGTGCAGCCAGAGGGGAAGGCCTGTGCAGCCAGAGGGGAAGGCCTGTGCAGCCAGAGGGGAAGGCCTGTGCAGCCAGAGGGGCCGGCCTGTGCAGCCAGAGGGGAAGGCCTGTGCAGCCAGAGGGGAAGGCCTGTGCAGCCAGAGGGGAAGGCCTGTGCAGCGAGAGGGGCTGGCCTGGCAGAGAGAGGGGCCGGCCTGTGCAGCGAGAGGGGCCGGCCTGTGAGGCGAGAGGGGCCGGCCTGTGCAGCGAGAGGGGTCGGCCTGTGCAGCGAGAGGGGCTGGCCTGTGCAGCGCGAGGGGCGCTGCGGTTTTCCAGACACCTGAATGTTGAATAGAAGTCAAATAAGAAATTAGGAGATTGGAGAAGTCCTCTTCAGTAAATTGAAGCTGGGTCGCCTCATGTCGTGCTCCCGCGTTACCGGAGACGTATTGATCTGGTCTTTCATGAAGTCACTGTGACCCGCCATCTTGGGGATTACTGGTGACTTTCTGAATACTCAGGGCAATGTGGTGACGTATTTCCTTTGCATCTCCTCTGCTGTTTCCAATAAATGAGCAGAGACCAAATATGTTCAACTAAACATCACAAAAAAATAGAGGAGGCCGCAGTCACCAACACCAGTCTTCATGTTGGCAGGACGTAGACAGGCTCTGCTGGGTTGGGGGGATAGGGGTGTCTGGCCTTGAGGGGTGCACTTGTACATAGCTGGCAGCCCTCCTGATATAACCGTATGGCCTATAGGCTGTTAGCCGGCGCGGTGCACTACACGTCTGTGTGACTGGCACCCAATACGAGCCTTATCTGTGTGCATTGGGCACCCACCCTCCTCATGGATGGTAGATGTGGTGGCCATCATCACATGTACTTTGGGGTTTGACGCATCCTGCGGACACCGGCGTTGTTTCCAAGTTTTGTCAAGTCTGGCCACATTTTTCCTGTAATGTTTTGGATTGGATGTCCTTTTCTGTGAAGTGGCATACGCTGCTTTTTTTAGTGGAACAACTAAGCTAAATGAGGATACAGACCAGATTGGGGCGCTCTCTGCAGCACGTCCACCCTTACCTGACATGCCACTTGTACCAGGAAGACCAGCTCCTTAGATTCACAGCCGTTTCTGCTTTGTTCACTCTGCTCCTCGGTCAGTGTGAGCTGAAAAACATGAAAGGCGACAATAAGAGGCGGCAACAAGAAGATGCAACAAAAAGAAGCGACAAGAAGAGGGGGCTACAATAAGAGGCGACGACAATAAGAGGGGGCGACAAGAAGATGCAACAAAAAGAGGGGGTGATAAGAACAGGAGGCGGTGACAAGAAAAGGCGGCGACAAGAAGCAACAAAAAGAGGGGGTGATAAGAGGAGGGGGTGACAAGAAGAGGGGGAGGTGACAAGAAGAGGCGGCGACAAGAAGATGCAACAAAAAGAGGGGGTGATAAGAGGAGGGGGTGATAAGAGGAGGGGGAAGTGACAAGAAGAGGCGGTGACAAGAAGAGGCGGCGACAAGAAGAAGCAACAAAAAGAGGGGGTGATAAGAGGAGGGGGTGACAAGAAGAGGGGGAGGTGACAAGAAGAGGCGGCGACAAGAAGAGGCAGCGACAAGAAGATGCAACAAAAAGAGGCGACAAGAAGAGGGGGCTACAATAAGAGGCGGCGACAATAAGAGGGGGCGACAAGAAGATGCAACACAAAGAGGGGGCAATAAGAGGTGGTGACAAAAGGGGGAGGTGACAAGAAGAGGGGGCGACAAGAAGAGGCGGCGAGAAGAAGATGCAACACAAAGAGGGGGCAATAAGAGGCGATGACAAGAGGGGGAGGTGTCAAGAAGAGGCGGCAACAAGAAGAGGGGGGGCGACAAGAAGATGCAACAAAAAAAGGGGGCAATAAGAGGCGGTGACAAGAAGAGGCGGAGACAAGATGCAAAAAAAGAGGGGGCAATAAGAAGAGCGGGGCGACAAGAAGAGGGGGCGACAAGAAGATGAAACAAAAAGAGGGGGTGATAGGAGGCGGTGACAAGAAGAGGGGGAGGTGACAAGAAGAGGAGGTGACAAGAGGAGGCGACAAGAAGGGGGGGCGACAAGAAGAGGGGGCGACAAGAAGATGCAACAAAAAGAGGGGGCGACAAGAAGAGGGGGCGACAAGAAGATGCAACAAAAAGAGGGGGCGATAAGAAGAGGGGGCGACAATAAGAGGCAACAAAAAGAGGGGGTGATAAGAGGAAGCGGTGACAAGAAGAGGCAACAAAAAGAGGGGCGACAAGAAGATGCAACAAAAAGAGGGGCGACAAGAAGAGGGGACAACAAGAAGAGGGGGCGACAAGAGGGGGACGACAAGATGCAACAAAAAGAGGAGGCGGTGACAAGAAGACGCGGCGACAAGACGACGCGGCGACAAGAAGGGGCGGCGACATGAAGGGGCGGTGACCAGAAGAGGCGGCGACAAGATGCAACAAATGAGGGGGAAATAAGAGGGGGCGACAAGAAGAGGGGAGCGACAAGAAGAGGGGGGCGACAACAAGAGGGGGGCGACAACAAGAGGGGGGCAACAAGAGGATGCAACAAAAAGAGGGGGCAATAAGAAGAGCGGGGCGACAAGAATAGGCGACAATAAGATGCAACAAAGAGAGGGGGCGACAAGAAGAGAAAATGATAAGAGGCAACAAAAAAAGACAATAAGAGACTACTATAAGAGGCAGGAAGAACACCACATAATAATGGATGACGCAACCAGAACATGAAGGCTCCCCGGCCGCGGTGTTGGAGGAAGCAGCAGGGATGGAGAGTTTAATGAAAGTTGACCGATGTCAGGTTAGACAGTATAAACCTGCTGTTACAAGCTGGTATGTCACAACATGGCGTCCCCCGGGTTGGACCACTACCTATAATATACAATATGTATGCGGCACGGACATCTACACCTGCCGGACTCGAGTGCTACTCAGATGACATGAGAAAATCGTGGAATGTTCCCTGTTAAGCGCTCGGAGAACGTGTCATTTCTAGCAACGCTTTATACTCCATTTACCTCTCAGTAAGGACATCACAGTGAAGTAGACTTGACATCTCCACCGTGCAGCAATGGCCTGATCGCATCCCGCGCGCCTCATTAAACCCCATCCCATCAAGTAGGTCAAACAACCTGACACAAAGTGAACGGACGACCAAAGCCCAAAGCAAAACGTACTGAAGACTCAGAAAGTCCGGTGACGATCATCAGTAAATATATTACTTCATGGACTGGTCGGAAGGCACAGACATGCCCACGTTTCCAAAAAAAAAAATCTTTGATGGCACCTATGAACATGGCCTGTACAGCACAAAATGAGTGCTGTGCAAAAGTCACTAAACCCATCATTAAACATGTCTTTTTTTAATAAATGGGTGAAGTGTATGTTCAGATGAGGTCCAGCACCAATGACTGTATATGCTGAAGCCACGAGAAGGTGATGTCACTGAACTCAGCGTAGACAGGCAAGAAGCGCTGAAAAAACCTATATCGTATACGCGCAGACAAAAAATATATGTGCAAACAATGTAAGAGACACTAATATAGTATAAAAAAGTGTGCAAAAATAGCAAAATTTGATAAAATAATCAAGAATAACCAAAACTGTGTCACGCAATAAGGTGCAAGTGCAAAAAGTGAAAATAGAGAACAATAGCAGGACGGTTTTAAAGAAACTTGCATTAAAAAAAATATACGGTATGTATTACAGAAAATAATGCTGATAATAAATATTACACGATTAGCGTCTCAAAAATAAAGTGTGAGTGCAAAAAAAGGGAGGGGCGTAAAATAAATGACTGTTTACAATATGTACTCAACTGGCTGGACCAGGGTCCTATAGATCCCGCACATGCAGTATAGTGAATGGGGGAACAAATCAATGATTATATTGCAGAAGTATAGCCAATATTAGCCGCCAGTAAATAAAATATGTTAACTCAACCAGTGAAGGAGCAATGTGCTATCTGGGTGTAGTGATCACTGTGCGGAGCACACCCCGACGTGCATTTCAGAACCTGTTCTTCGTCAGAGGGGTCCTACACTTGATGTTTTCACGCATTTCTTACTTAGCTCCGACATAGTGAGACGGAGGTGTCACAACCGCCACTCGTCAGGTTCCTGATGGGTGGCAGCGTTCACTACAACAAATCGTACTCCAGCAGGGACTGCACCCAGAGGTGCACACTGCTCCCGGTTCATGAAAAGTCACCAGTCTAGATGAATTGGGCACTTTGTATTTTTGTTGTTGTACAGAACCAATAAAACCAGTTACAACCAGTTATACCAAACCGGACTGTGCCTTAAGCGCCCATCTGACCGCGATCCCATGAGCCAATTCCAATTTTTTAAGTGGTTGGATTAGGGGATCACTTTCCAATTGCCGGGGTCCGACTCCTGGGAAGCCCACCGATCGAGAACCAGGGTTCTGATGCCTGTGAATGGAGCGGTGGTCGATCTTGTGAACGGCTGCTCCATTCACACGTGATTTCTTAAATATGAGAGTGGTGAGGGGTACGACCATGTAACCCTGAAAAGCAACTTGATGGCGGGGGTGGTTGTTACAGAACGTGGGCTGGTGGGGTTTGTGTGCCACGGCTGATGTTTGTCGCAGTCCGGCCCTGCAGTCGAGCCACGTGTGCAGCGAGTGGACGTTGTTCGTCACACCCTCCATCTGATGGTAAAGGTCTGCACACGTGACTTTCTTCCATGGCTTTAGTCCATCGTGTTTGGGCCCCTCTTTTAGTTAATGACTGGAGTGACTTCTACAAGTCACCCGGTGTGGCCCACAGCCCGTACAATAAGCCACCAATGCCCGGTGGATTCTGATTATACATTGGGTGAATCAGGGACGACATGCAGCAGCTCAGGCACAGGGACATTAATGCTGAGCAGCGAAGGAGCAAGGACGAGCCTCCAGCCATCAATTACTGGAGGTGCAAGGAGTCTTGAAGGGCAGCCTTGATCCTAGTGAGGAAGACACATCTTATGTAACGTCTCAGCTGACTGAGCTCAAACAACGAACAAATATTACCGAAATATGACCGTGAATATTAAAAACACAGACCACAGAGTGGATTACAGATGTATGATGAATAAATATGAGAAGCTGAGTCACTGCAGAATCCAGAGGACGTGCACAGACCACTGATCATACATGAGACCCCACTACACGACTCCCGGAGGAGCTCGTACACATCGTCCATTAGTGTCAGGACATTGGAGGCCGCACCGAGGAGCTCGTAAACATCGTCCATTAGTGTTAGGACATTGGAGGCCAAGGATGACGAGGAGCTCGTACACTGTCCATTAGTGTCAGGACATTGGAGGCTGCACCGAGGAACTAGTACACATCGTCCATTAGTGTTAGGACATTGGAGGCCAAGGATGACGAGGAGCTCGTACACATCGTCCATTAGTGTCAGGACATCGGAGGCTGCACCGAGGAACTAGTACACATCGTCCATTAGTGTCAGGACATCGGAGGCCGCACCGAGGAGAACCAGGAGCTCGTACACATCGTCCATTAGTGTCAGGACATCGGAGGCTGCACCGAGGAACTAGTACACATCGTCCATTAGTGTCAGGACATCGGAGGCCGCACCGAGGAGAACCAGGAGCTCGTACACATCGTCCATTAGTGTCAGGACATTGGAGGCCGCACCGAGGAGCTCGTACACATCGTCCATTAGTGTTAGGACATTGGAGGCCAAGGATGACGAGGAGCTCGTACACATCGTCCATTAGTGTCAGGACATCGGAGGCTGCACCGAGGAACTAGTACACATCGTCCATTAGTGTCAGGACATCGGAGGCCGCACCGAGGAGAACCAGGAGCTCGTACACATCGTCCATTAGTGTCAGGACATCGGAGGCTGCACCGAGGAACTAGTACACATCGTCCATTAGTGTCAGGACATCGGAGGCTGCACCGAGGAGAACCAGGAGCTCGTACACATCGTCCATTAGTGTCAGGACATTGGAGGCCGCACCGAGGAGCTCGTACACATCGTCCATTAGTGTTAGGACATTGGAGGCCAAGGATGACGAGGAGCTCGTACACATCGTCCATTAGTGTCAGGACATCGGAGGCTGCACCGAGGAACTAGTACACATCGTCCATTAGTGTTAGGACATTGGAGGCCAAGGATGACGAGGAGCTCGTACACATCGTCCATTAGTGTCAGGACATTGGAGGCCGCACCGAGGAGCTCGTACACATCGTCCATTAGTGTTAGGACATTGGAGGCCAAGGATGACGAGGAGCTCGTACACATCATCCATTAGTGTCAGGACATCGGAGGCTGCACCGAGGAACTAGTACACATCGTCCATTAGTGTTAGGACATTGGAGGCCAAGGATGACGAGGAGCTCGTACACATCGTCCATTAGTGTCAGGACATCGGAGGCCGCACCGAGGAGAACCAGGAGCTCGTACACATCGTCCATTAGTGTCAGGACATCGGAGGCTGCACCGAGGAACTAGTACACATCGTCCATTAGTGTCAGGACATCGGAGGCCGCACCGAGGAGAACCAGGAGCTCGTACACATTGTCCATTAGTGTCAGGACATCGGAGGCTGCACCGAGGAGAACCAGCAGCTCGTACACATCGTCCATTAGTGTCAGGACATCGGAGGCCGCACCGAGGAGAACCAGGAGCTCGTACACATTGTCCATTAGTGTCAGGACATCGGAGGCTGCACCGAGGAGAACCAGGAGCTCGTACACATCGTCCATTAGTGTCAGGACATCGGAGGCTGCACCGAGGAGAACCAGGAGCTCGTACACATCGTCCATTAGTGTCAGGACATCGGAGGCCACACCGAGGAGCTCGTACACATCGTCCATTAGTGTCAGGACATCGGAGGCCGCACCGAGGAACTAGTACACATCGTCCATTAGTGTTAGGACATTGGAGGCCGCACCGAGGAGCTCGTACACATCGTCCATTCGTGTTAGGACATTGGAGGCCAAGGATGACGAGGAGCTCGTACACATCGTCCATTAGTGTCAGGACATCGGAGGCTGCACCGAGGAACTAGTACACATCGTCCATTAGTGTCAGGACATCGGAGGCCGCACCGAGGAGAACCAGGAGCTCGTACACATCGTCCATTAGTGTCAGGACATCGGAGGCTGCACCGAGGAACTAGTACACATCGTCCATTAGTGTCAGGACATCGGAGGCCGCACCGAGGAGAACCAGGAGCTCGTACACATTGTCCATTAGTGTCAGGACATCGGAGGCTGCACCGAGGAGAACCAGGAGCTCATACACATCGTCCATTAGTGTCAGGACATCGGAGGCCGCACCGAGGAGAACCAGGAGCTCGTACACATTGTCCATTAGTGTCAGGACATCGGAGGCTGCACCGAGGAGAACCAGGAGCTCGTACACATCGTCCATTAGTGTCAGGACATCGGAGGCTGCACTGAGGAGAACCAGGAGCTCGTACACATTGTCCATTAGTGTCAGGACATCGGAGGCCACACCGAGGAGCTCGTACACATCGTCCATTAGTGTCAGGACATCGGAGGCCGCACCGAGGAACTAGTACACATCGTTCATTAGTGTTAGGACATTGGAGGCCGCACCGAGGAGCTCGTACACATCGTCCATTCGTGTTAGGACATTGGAGGCCAAGGATGACGAGGAGCTCATACACATCGTCCATTAGTGTCAGGACATCGGAGGCTGCACCGAGGAACTAGTACACATCGTCCATTAGTGTCAGGACATCGGAGGCCACACCGAGGAGAACCAGGAGCTCGTACACATTGTCCATTAGTGTCAGGACATCGGAGGCTGCACCGAGGAACTAGTACACATCGTCCATTAGTGTCAGGACATCGGAGGCCGCACCGAGGAGAACCAGGAGCTCGTACACATCGTCCATCAGTGTCAGGACATCGGAGGCCACACCGAGGAGCTCGTACACATCGTCCATTAGTGTCAGGACATCGGAGGCCGCACCGAGGAACTAGTACACATCGTCCATTAGTGTCAGGACATCGGAGGCCGCACCGAGGAGAACCAGGAGCTCGTACACATCGTCCATTAGTATCAGGACATCGGAGGCCACACCGAGGAGGACCAGGAACTCGTACACATCGTCCATTAGTGTAAGGACATCGGAGGCCACATCGAGGAGCTCGTACACATCGTCCATTAGTGTCAGGACATTGAAGGCCGAGGATGACGAGGAGCTCGTACACATCGTCCATTAGTGTCAGGACATTTGAGGCCGAGGATGACGAGGAGCTCGTACACATCGTCCATTAGTGTCAGGACATCGGAGGCCACACCGAGGAGGACCAGGAACTCGTACACATCGTCCATTAGTGTGAGGACATCGGAGGCCACATCGAGGAGCTCGTACACATCGTCCATTAGTGTCAGGACATTGGAGGCCGAGGATGACGAGGAGCTCACATCGTCCATTAGAGTTAGGACATCGGAGGCCGCACCAATGAGCTCGTACACATCATCCATTAGTGTCAGGACATCGGAGGCCGCACCGAGGACCTCGTACACATCGTCCATTAGTATTAGGACATCGGAGGCCGCACCGAGGAGCTCGCACACATCGTCCATTAGTGTCAGGACATTGGAGGCCGCACCAAGGAGCTCGTACACATCGTCCATTAGTGTCAGGACATTGGAGGCCGCACCGAGGAGCTCGCACACATCGTCCATTAGTGTCAGGACATCGGAGGCCACACCGAGGAGCTCGTACACATCGTCCATTAGTGTCAGGACATCGGAGGCAGCACCGAGGATGACGAGGAGCTCGTACACATCGTCCATTAGTGTCAGGACATTGGAGGCCGAGGATGACGAGGAGCTCGTACACATCGTCCATTTGTGTCAGGACATCGGAGGCCGCACCGAGGAGCTCGTACACATCGTCCATTAGTGTCAGGACATTGGAGGCCACACCGAGGAGGACCAGGAGCTCAAACACATCGTCCATTAGTGTAAGGACATCGGAGGCCACACCGAGGAGGACCAGGAGCTCGTACACATCGTCCATTAGTGTAAGGATATCGGAGGCCACACCGAGAAGGACCAGGAGCTCGTACACATCGTCCATTAGTGTCAGGACATCGGAGGCCGCACCGAGGAGCTTGTACACATCGTCCACTAGTGTCAGGACATCGGAGGCCACACCGAGGAGCTCGTACACATCGTCCATTAGTGTCAGGACATCGGAGGCCGCACCGAGGAGCTCGTACACATCGTCCATTAGTGTCAGGACATCAGAGGCCGCACCGAGGATGACGAGGAGCTCGTACACATCGTCCATTAGTGTCAGGACATCGGAGGCCGCACCGAAGAGCTCGTACACATCGTCCATTAGTGTCAGGACATCAGAGGCCGCACAGAGGAGCTCGTACACATCGTCCATTAGTGTCAGGACATCGGAGGCCGCACCGAAGAGCTCGTACACATCGTCCATTAGTGTCAGGACATCGGAGGCCGCACAGAGGAGCTCGTACACATCGTCCATTAGTGTCAGGACATCAGAGGCCGCACCGAGGATGACGAGGAGCTAATTTCCGGCCTTGATACAAACGTACCGATCTGACTGTTACAATTGTTTGGATGCAGCTGCTGACCAGATGCTGACAGTCCCTGATGGAGCCTTCATCTGCGGAGGGCGACCAGGCTCATATCAAACACTGCTCAGGGCTCCGATGACTGGAAGCCCCCACGTGAACGCTCAATGTTCTTTCTATATATCGAGCGATGTTACAGTCATCGGCCATCTCTGATAATCCGGCTGATGTGTGACAGGGGCAGGTCTGTCCTCGGCACATACTGGTGTACATGACTCCCTAATAATGTTACCACTGGTAATGCCGTCTGCAGGGACGTGACCGATGTTGATCTGAGAACTTCCCCAACTTGAGACCTCGCATAGGGAACGGCCAACGAATGTTTAATATTAAATTACCAAATCTCCATACAAATGTGTTCACAGAGCTGCGGAGACTAATGAAGTAAGGAGCCAAGAAGTATGAGCCGTGAGCCGGACAAACAGGCGAAAAATCAACACAAAGCTCTGAGCCCACGACAAACTTCCACTATGGAGGCATCAGGGAGAAGGGAACAAGCCTGAACGTGGGGACAATGGGGGGCAACATCTGCCAGTGAATGGTGTGGACTGCGCGAGAGAGCCAGAACGGAGGAAATCCCACTGCTTCTTGTATATGTGACCTCAACGTACAGCATCTCCTGCACATGGCGCCATCAGTCACAGAAGCAGGAAGCTTTCTACCCACAGCCGTTATTTTATATATGATATCGCCCTACACCTATACATACAATGACCATTCACTCCCATAGTAGAACAATGGCCGACAAGCAGGCCAGTGTGCCAGAGGCGTCAAACACTAATGGCCTGCACCAGTCTATGGGCGTGTAGACGCACACGCTGAACATACACCGTAATGTCAAGAGATCGGAGCCTAGTCTGTAAGAAACAGGCCGTGCCACACTCCAGCACCGAGTGGCAGGGATCCATCTTTACAGGTGGCGGGTGAGATACATGAATCGCAGATGTTCTCACCACCTCCGCTCCACACACTTCACACCTTTGATGAGTAATCGCCATCTCTGGGGTCCTCTCGTCACTAACGTCACTGCACCAGTCACCTGGAAAGCGGCAGCCAGGAGCGGGGCACATTACATGTTCACATGGGCACCGGTAATCAGGAGTGGACCCACAGCCACCATCAAACAAGAACCTGAACATCTGGGGACCAGGAGCCCAAAACCTGCAAACATGGAAACCGCTTGGGGTCATGTATCGATCTATTAGCCCTTCAATCCATGTCCATCAGCCTTTTTCCAGCCATTTCAGACTGATGACACCAGCAGAGGGTCAACTTAATCTTTTATTCTATGCCACCGACCAAGAAATCCGGCATTTTCATGGCGGATGAAGTGCAGACGCCATTGTGTATCAGGATCCTGACAGCACTGGCGTTCTGGCCCATGAAGAAGGGCGCTGTGACCGGGCAGGTGGGTAAGTGGATTAAGCAGATCAGGTTTGTCCTCAATGGTAGGAGCTGCCTCTAGAAATCCCCGCGTTACACAATTAACCTGTGATGTCCTGAATCCTCTGATGGCAGAAGCAGCTGGCAGATTTCCACCTTTACCTGAGCCGTCCAGAAGACGAATACCAATCACCGACACCAGACGGTAAGAAGGAGAGCGGTGATAACCGGCCTCAGACACAAAGCATCACTTCTCTGCACCAGCAAAAAACGGCCGACCGGGTCTGCTGAACCTCGGAGCCGTCCTCTGACCGCGCTCACTGCTCCAGATATTGCCTCCTTACTGTGGTATTAGGTGAATAAATAGCCCCGACGGACGGCGGCTGCAATCAATGGATCCCACAAGATTCCTGATGAACCCGGCCATGCACATCATGTACAATGCATCCATCACTCCACACAAGTCAGATCAGGCCTGCGACTGCCTGGAGATCATCCACAAGATGCGGGATCCATGAATCCCTATAGGACTAATATAAATAAGGGTACGAGAAGGATAAGAGGACACCTCCGAGAGTCGGCAGCGGGAGAATGTGCGGGGTGGGGAGAGTAAGATGGCACAGGATCAGAGATCCATATGGCAGCACTTGGTCTAAACTTCCAGTCTGAAGCACAGGAAATGATGACTAAATTGTTTAACCCTTTTGTGGCTGCAAAGAAATGAGCACATTCCCTCACATTCCACACAGGTCTCCGGGGTAACAGATAATCAGACACATGTGCGATCTCTCCCGGATCCCGAGAGGATTTCTGGGATCTGCACGGTCTACACACACCGCCTAAGAGGGCAGAGCGCCCGCTGGGTGCATTGTGCCGAGCCGGAGCCCTGGAGATGGATCCTTTGTTTCCCGGGATCTGCATCCTGCTGGAAGGAGGTGTATAGCATCTGATCATTACAGATAAAAACAAAGGCTGCGAGGGATGTCACTCACCTCCGGCACAGAGATGGGGGCACCTTGTGCAGGGCCCGGGTCTACGCTCTGGTGTCCGAGTCCCGGCTGCAGAAGACATTGGAGAAAGCAGAGACCATATGGAAGTCACGAATCTTCCGCTGCGTTATCCCCTCCATACAAATGGCCGGCAGCTCCGGGCTCCGAGCCTCCTGCGTCCTGTCTGCTGCCTGCACACCGGCAATTTCATGCTCAATTTCTACTACAGAAAATCAGCAGTGATCCTTTTCTCTTCTACTCGCTCCCTCTCTAGCTGGCAGCGGGGGTCCCGGAGGACACTCTCAGGAGCGGAGGAGAATCAGGGAGGGAGGGAGGATGGGAGGCGATAGTGAGGATGCTGCTCCGCTCCATCATGTTAGGATGCAGGATAGGAGCAGAGCCCACCATGGAGGAGGCAGGAGACGTAGTGAGGAGGCTGCTCCGCTCCATCATGTTAGGATGCAGGATAGGAGCAGAGCAGAGCCATGGAGGAGGCAGGAGCCGTAGTGAGGAGGCTGCTCCGCTCCATCATGTTAGGATGCAGGATAGGAGCAGAGCCCACCATGGAGGAGGCAGGAGACGTAGTGAGGAGGCTGCTCCGCTCCATCATGTTAGGATGCAGGATAGGAGCAGAGCCCACCATGGAGGAGGCAGGAGCCGTAGTGAGGAGGCTGCTCCGCTCCGTCATGTTAGGATGCAGGATAGGAGCAGAGCCCACCATGGAGGAGGCAGGAGCCGTAGTGAGGAGGCTGCTCCGCTCCGTCATGTTAGGATGCAGGATAGGAGCAGAGCCCACCATGGAGGAGGCAGGAGACGTAGTGAGGAGGCTGCTCCGCTCCGTCATGTTAGGATGCAGGATAGGAGCAGAGCCCACCATGGAGGAGGCAGGAGACGTAGTGAGGAGGCTGCTCCGCTCCATCATGTTAGGATGCAGGATAGGAGCAGAGCAGAGCCATGGAGGAGGCAGGAGCCGTAGTGAGGAGGCTGCTCCGCTCCATCATGTTAGGATGCAGGATAGGAGCAGAGCCCACCATGGAGGAGGCAGGAGCCGTAGTGAGGAGGCTGCTCCGCTCCGTCATGTTAGGATGCAGGATAGGAGCAGAGCCCACCATGGAGGAGGCAGGAGCCGTAGTGAGGATGCTGCTCCGCTCCATCATGTTAGGATGCAGGATAGGAGCAGAGCAGAACCATGGAGGAGGCAGGAGCCGTAGTGAGGAGGCTGCTCCGCTCCGTCATGTTAGGATGCAGGATAGGAGCAGAGCCCACCATGGAGGAGGTAGGAGCCGTAGTGAGGATGCTGCTCCGCTCCATCATGTTAGGATGCAGGATAGGAGCAGAGCCCACCATGGAGGAGGCAGGAGCCGTAGTGAGGATGCTGCTCCGCTCCGTCATGTTAGGATGCAGGATAGGAGCAGAGCCCACCATGGAGGAGGCAGGAGCCGTAGTGAGGAGGCTGCTCCGCTCCATCATGTTAGGATGCAGGATAGGAACAGAGCCCACCATGGAGGAGGCAGGAGCCGTAGTGAGGATGCTGCTCCGCTCCGTCATGTTAGGATGCAGGATAGGAGCAGAACCCACCATGGAGGAGGCAGGAGCCGTAGTGAGGATGCTGCTCCGCTCCATCATGTTAGGATGCAGGATAGGAGCAGAGCCCACCATGGAGGAGGCAGGAGCCGTAGTGAGGATGCTGCTCCGCTCCGTCATGTTAGGATGCAGGATAGGAGCAGAGCCCACCATGGAGGAGGCAGGAGCCGTAGTGAGGATGCTGCTCCGCTCCGTCATGTTAGGATGCAGGATAGGAGCAGAGCCCACCATGGAGGAGGCAGGAGCCGTAGTGAGGATGCTGCTCCGCTCCATCATGTTAGGATGCAGGATAGGAGCAGAGCAGAGCCATGGAGGAGGCAGGAGCCGTAGTGAGGATGCTGCTCCGCTCCGTCATGTTAGGATGCAGGATAGGAGCAGAGCCCACCATGGAGGAGGCAGGAGCTAGTGAGGAGGCTGCTCCGCTCCATCATGTTAGGATGCAGGATAGGAGCAGAGCCCACCATGGAGGAGGCAGGAGCCGTAGTGAGGAGGCTGCTCCGCTCCGTCATGTTAGGATGCAGGATAGGAGCAGAGCCCACCATGGAGGAGGCAGGAGCCGTAGTGAGGAGGCTGCTCCGCTCCATCATGTTAGGATGCAGGATAGGAGCAGAGCCCACCATGGAGGAGGCAGGAGCCGTAGTGAGGAGGCTGCTCCGCTCCGTCATGTTAGGATGCAGGATAGGAGCAGAGCCCACCATGGAGGAGGCAGGAGCCGTAGTGAGGAGGCTGCTCCGCTCCGTCATGTTAGGATGCAGGATAGGAGCAGAGCAGAGCCCACCATGGAGGAGGCAGGAGCCATAGTGAGGAGGCTGCTCCGCTCCGTCATGTTAGGATGCAGGATAGGAGCAGAGCCCACCATGGAGGAGGCAGGAGCCGTAGTGAGGATGCTGCTCCGCTCCGTCATGTTAGGATGCAGGATAGGAGCAGAGCCCACCATGGAGGAGGCAGGAGCCGTAGTGAGGATGCTGCTCCGCTCCGTCATGTTAGGATGCAGGATAGGAGCAGAGCCCACCATGGAGGAGGCAGGAGCCGTAGTGAGGATGCTGCTCCGCTCCATCATGTTAGGATGCAGGATAGGAGCAGAGCAGAGCCATGGAGGAGGCAGGAGCCGTAGTGAGGATGCTGCTCCGCTCCGTCATGTTAGGATGCAGGATAGGAGCAGAGCCCACCATGGAGGAGGCAGGAGCTAGTGAGGAGGCTGCTCCGCTCCATCATGTTAGGATGCAGGATAGGAGCAGAGCCCACCATGGAGGAGGCAGGAGCCGTAGTGAGGAGGCTGCTCCGCTCCGTCATGTTAGGATGCAGGATAGGAGCAGAGCCCACCATGGAGGAGGCAGGAGCCGTAGTGAGGAGGCTGCTCCGCTCCATCATGTTAGGATGCAGGATAGGAGCAGAGCCCACCATGGAGGAGGCAGGAGCCGTAGTGAGGAGGCTGCTCCGCTCCGTCATGTTAGGATGCAGGATAGGAGCAGAGCCCACCATGGAGGAGGCAGGAGCCGTAGTGAGGAGGCTGCTCCGCTCCGTCATGTTAGGATGCAGGATAGGAGCAGAGCAGAGCCCACCATGGAGGAGGCAGGAGCCGTAGTGAGGAGGCTGCTCCGCTCCGTCATGTTAGGATGCAGGATAGGAGCAGAGCCCACCATGGAGGAGGCAGGAGCCGTAGTGAGGAGGCTGCTCCGCTCCGTCATGTTAGGATGCATAGTAGGGAGATGCGCACAGGGGACGTCTTTGGCAGCATAGAAGATGGGAGCAGCTGAAACGAGAGCTCGTCTGTTTGCGGGGGGCAATGATGTAACAACTTACATATATTTGTATTTCTAAAGTTGCGCCCATCTTTAACGCTCGGTATTGGTTCCAACAGCTTCAGAAGACGGGAGCGTTTTCCAGTGCTGGCAGTGAGCAGGGCTGTGTGTGGAGGGGGCTGGTTTAGCTACTGAGATGTGCAGTCAGCCAGCCCCCTCAGACACATCACTGCTGACATGAAACGCTCCTCTGTGTGAAGCTTAGGCCAGAAGAGGACCTGCCGGACCACCCTTATGGCGGAGAATCTGGACGTACATTAGTAAGTGGCATGGATGCGTTTTAGGAGCACAGATAAGGATGGCTGCATTGGAGGTCTACTGCTCCTGGACCATCAGCTCATCGTTACCTGGACAGTCTGGGCGCAGGACAGGTCCATCAAATGCTTATTGTCTCCATACTATACATGCAGAGACACTAGTAGTAGAGGACGCCATCACGCTGAACGGGCTGCAGTAAAGGACAAGCCTGGTTTTCTAAAATGGTTCTTTATTGTCCCCAGTAGTTGACAAGGACCCTCCACATGGATCTCATCCAACCATTAAGGGGAACCTGTCACCCCCAAAATCGCGGGTGAGGTAAGCTTACCGGCATCAGGGGCTTATCTCCAGCATTCTGTAATGCTGTAGATAAGCCCCCCGATGTAACCTGAAAGAGGAGAAAAAGGGGTTAGATTATACTCACCCAGGGGCGGTCCGGTCTGATGGGTGTCTCAGGTCCGCTCCGGCACCTCCAATCTTTTTACAATGACGTCCTCTTCTGGTCTTCACGCTGCGGCTCCGGCGCAGGGGTACTTTATCTCCCTGTTGAGGGCAGAGCAAAGTACTGCAGTGCGCAGGAGCTGGGCCTCTCTGACCTTTCCGATGCCTGAGCACTGCGGTACTTTGCTCTGCCCTCAACAGGACAGATCAGTACTCCCGGGCCGGAGCCGCGGCGTGAAAACAAGAAGAGGACGTCATGGAATGAAGATTGGAGGTGCCGGAGCGGACCTGAGACACCCATCGGACTGGACCGCCCCTGGCTGAGTATAATCTAACCTCTTTTTCTCCTCTTTCAGGATACATCGGGGGCTTATCTACAGCATTACAGAATGCAGTACAGAATGCTGGAGATAAGCCCCTGATGACGGTGGGCTTAGCTCACCCTCGATATTGGGGGTGACAGGTTCCCTTTAAGATGGTCCAGGAGGTCAACGCTACAAGTCTGAGAATTAAGAAAATAATTGTGCTACATAAAACCAAAGTATTCTTTTATTAGTGGATTTTTACAGTATAGGGGGTAATGGGACAGGACAGCAATGAAGGGAAAGGAAGGTAACCGAACACAGGAAGAGAAGAAAGGGGTTAGGGAGGAAGAGGAGAGAAGGAAAAAGTATTCGTTTATAACTATTGCTGGATCCAGAGCAAAAAACCCTCAACGTAAGCAGCTGCATTGTGACGGAGCAGCCGAGCGATGCCCCCAAGGGCGGGTGTAGATGTGTGGCCAGTGGGTGAGTCAGCTCCTGGCAGCCAAGTTTCCATTCTTCGTGCCATGTCAGCTCTGGTGGTTTCATCCTCAGGAGTACAATGACGTTACTCTACAACCAGTAGAGAGTCGCTCCAAAATCCTCGTGATCAGAGCAGGGCCGCTCTATCTACATGGCAGCAAATATCAAGACGCGGATGGACCTACTGCAGCAAAGTCCGATCCCCGCAGCAGAGTCCGCTCCCCACAGCAGAGGCCGCTCCCCACAGCAGAGTCCACTCCCCACAGCAGAGGCCGCTCCCTGCAGCAGAGTCCACTCCCCACAGCAGAGTCCGCTCCCCACAGCAGAGTCCGCTCCCCACAGCAGAGGCCGCTCCCCACAGCAGAGTCCACTCCCCACAGCAGAGTCCGCTCCCCACAGCAGAGTCCGCTCCCCACAGCAGAGTCCGCTCCCTGCAGAAGAGGCCGCTTCCCACAGCAGAGGCCGCTTCCCACAGCAGAGGCCGCTTCCCACAGCAGAGTCCGCTCCCCACAGCAGAGTCCGCTCTCCGCAGCAGTCTCCGCTCCCCGCAGCAGAGTCCGCTGTTGTGAATTCTGCTTTTGGGTTCCCTCCAGTGGTCATAGGTGGTAATGCAGTTGTCCCTGAGTTGCAATCCTGGTCAGGTGTTTCTGCTGATTGCAGTTCTGACTGGGGTATTTAGGTTTGCAGGATTCATTAGTCCTTGCCAGTTGTCCATGGTTCTGGGAGGTTTTGGATCTTTGTCTGGTTCCTCCTGCCTTGCTGCCAATTCAGCAAAGATAAGTGTCTGGTTTTTGTTTCTGTGGCACACATGCTGTGTGCTTAATAATTCTGTGCTATTCATTTGTTTTCTCTTGTCCAGCTTAGATTGTATCAGTGTTTTCTCAGTCTTGTTGGATTCTCTGGAGTTGCAGATATACGCTCCACATCTTTAGTTAGATGGTGGAGTTTTTTGTATTTTCTGCTGTGGATATTTTTGGAAGGATTTTAATACTGACCGCTTAGTATTCTGTCCTATCCTTTCCTATTTTAGCTAGAGTGGCCTCTTTTGCGAAATCCTGTTTCCTGCCTGCGTGTGTCTTTTCCTCTACTACTCAGTCAATATTTGTGGGGGGCTGCCTATCCTTTGGGGTTCTGCTCTGAGGCAAGGTAGAAATTCCTATTTCCATCTATAGGGGTATTTAGTCCTCCGGCTGTGACGAGGTGTCTAGGTGTGTTAGGTACACCCCACGGCTACTTCTAGTTGCGGTGCTAAGTTCAGGATTTGCGGTCAGTACAGTTACACTAACTCCAGAGAAAGTTCCATGCGGCTCCAAGGTCACCGGATCATAACAGTACAACTGGCCAATAATGAGCTAAAAATGCATCTCAGAAGAAGGGAAGAAAGGGGTTGAGCCATTTTTTTTTTCCGCACTCTGTTTTGTCTTCTCTTTCCTCTTTTTCTCTGGGTGGCTGAGGAGTCTTGTACTAGCATGGATATTCGGGAATTAGCTTCTCGTGTGGACCAGCTTGCTGCTAGGGTACAGGGTATTTCTGATTATATTGTTCAGACTCCTGTTTTAGAACCGAAGATTCCTACTCCTGATTTGTTTTTTGGTGACAGGTCCAAATTTTTGAGTTTTAAAAACAACTGTAAACTGCTTTTTGCTCTGAGACCTCGATCCTCTGGTGATTCCATTCAGCAGGTTAAAATGATCATCTCCCTGCTGCGTGGCGATCCACAGGATTGGGTATTTTCCTTGGAATCTGGGAATCCGGCTTTGCTTAATGTAGACTCCTTTTTTCAGGCTTTAGGTTTATTATATGATGAACCTAATTCTGTGGATCAAGCGGAGAAGACCTTGTTGGCCCTGTCTCAGGGTCAAGAGGCAGCAGAATTGTATTGTCAGAAATTTAGAAAATGGTCTGTGTTGACTAAATGGAATGACTAAATGGAATGAGGATTATTTAGTCTAGAAAAAAAGACGACTGAGGGGCGATCTAATAACCATGTATAAGTATATAAGGGGACAATACAAATATCTCGCTGAGGATCTGTTTATACCAAGGAAGGTGACGGGCACAAGGGGGCATTCTCTGCGTCTGGAGGATAGAAGGTTTTTCCACCAACATAGAAGAGGATTCTTTACTGTTAGGGCAGTGAGAATCTGGAATTGCTTGCCTGAGGAGGTGGTGATGGCGAACTCAGTCGAGGGGTTCAAGAGAGGCCTGGATGTCTTCCTGGAGCAGAACAATATTGTATCATACAATTATTAGGTTCTGTAGAAGGACGTAGATCTGGGGATTTATTATGATGGAATATAGGCTGAACTGGATGGACAAATGTCTTTTTTCGGCCTTACTATGTTACTATGTATGTTACTATGATGCTTTGGCAGCAATTTTCAGAAAGGGTCTTTCTGAATCCGTTAAAGATGTTATGGTGGGGTTTCCCACGCCTTTCGGTCTGAGTGATTCTGTCTCTGGCCATTCAGATTGATCGGCGCTTGCGGGAGCGCAGAACTGTGCGCGCTGTGGCGTTGTCCTCAGAGCAAATTCCTGAGCCAATGCAGTGTGATAGAATTCTGTCTAGAACGGAACGACAAGGTTTCAGACGTCAGAATAGGTTGTGTTATTATTGTGGCGACGCTTCTCATGTCATTTCTGTCTGCCCTAAGCGGACAAAGAGGATCGCCAGTTCATTTACCATCAGTACTGTACAACCTAAATTTCTGTTATCGGTGTCCTTGATCTGCTCATTGTCATCATTTTCTGTCATGGCGTTTGTGGATTCAGGCGCCGCCTTGAACTTAATGGACTTTGAGTTTGCCAGGCGTTGTGGTTTTCCCTTGCAGCCTTTGCAGAACCCTATTCCTTTAAGGGGCATTGATGCTACACCCTTGGCTAAAAATAAGCCCCAGTTTTGGACATGGGTGGCCATGCGCATGGCGCCAGCCCATCAGGAAGATTGTCGATTTCTGGTGTTGCATAATTTGCATGATGCTATTGTGCTGGGTTTTCCGTGGTTGCAGGTACATAATCCTGTGTTGGACTGGAAGTCTATGTCTGTGACTAGTTGGGGTTGTCAGGGGATTCATATTGATGTTCCATTGATGTCAATCTCCTCTTCTTCCTCTTCTGAAATTCCTAAGTTTTTGTCTGATTTTCAGGATGTATTTGATGAGCCCAAGTCCAGTTCCCTTCCACCGCACAGGGACTGTGATTGTGCTATTGACTTGATTCCAGGCTGTAAGTTTCCTAAGGGCCGACTTTTCAACCTGTCTGTACCTGAACATACCGCCATGCGGAATTATATTAAGGAGTCTTTGGCGAAAGGGCATATTCGGCCATCTTCTTCACCGTTGGGAGCGGGATTTTTTTTTGTTGCTAAGAAGGATGGCTCCTTGAGAGCCTGTATTGATTATCGCCTCTTGAATAAGATCACGGTCAAGTTTCAATACCCTTTACCTTTGCTTTCTGATTTGTTTGCTAGGATTAAGGGGGCTAGTTGGTTTACTAAGATTGACCTTCGAGGGGCATATAATCTTGTTCGTATTAAGCAGGGTGATGAATGGAAAACTGCGTTTAATACGCCTGAAGGTCATTTTGAATATCTTGTGATGCCATTCGGGCTCACTAATGCTCCATCTGTTTTTCAGTCCTTCATGCATGATATCTTCCGGACTTATCTTGATAAATTCTTGATTGTATATTTGGACGATATTTTGATTTTTTCCGATGATTGGGAGTCTCATGTGCAACAGGTCAGGATGGTATTTCAGATCCTTCGTGACAATGCCCTGTTTCTGAAAGGGTCTAAGTGTCTCTTTGGGGTGCAGAAGGTTTCTTTTTTGGGCTTCATTTTTTCTCCCTCATCTATGGAGATGGACCCGGTTAAGGTTCAGGCCATTCATGATTGGATTCAGCCCACATCCGTGAAGAGCCTTCAGAAATTTTTGGGTTTTGCAAATTTTTATCGCCATTTCATTGCTAATTTTTCCAGCGTGGTTAAACCCTTGACCGATTTAGATGAAGAAAGGCGCTGATGTGGCGAATTGGTCCTCTGCGGCTGTCACTGCCTTTCAGGAGCTTAAACGCCGATTTACTTCTGCTCCGGTGTTGCGCCAACCGGATGTTTCTCTTCCGTTTCAGGTTGAGATTGACGCTTCCGAGATTGGGGCAGGGGCCGTTTTGTCTCAGAGGGATCCTGTTGGTTCCTTGATGAAACCGTGTGCCTTCTTTTCCCGTAAGTTTTCGCCTGCTGAACGAAATTATGATGTCGGCAATCGGGAGTTGTTGGCTATGAAGTGGGCGTTTGAGAAGTGGCGACATTGGCTTGAGGCAGCTAAGCACCGTATCGTGGTCTTGCCCGATCATAAGAATCTGATTTACCTCGAGTCTGCCAAACGGTTGAATCCTAGACAGGCTCGATGGTCCTTGTTTTTTCCCGTTTTGATTTCGTAGTTTCGTATCTTCCTGGTTCTAAGAATATTAAGGCTGATGCCCTCTCTAGGAGTTTTTTGCCTGATTCTCCTGAGGTCCTTGAACCGGTCGGCATTCTGAAAGAAGGGGTGGTCCTTTCTGCCATTTCCCCTGATTTACGACGGGTTCTTCAGGAATTTCAGGCTGACAGACCTGACCGCTGTCCAGTGGGGAAACTGTTTGTTCCTGACAGATGGACTAGTAGAGTGATTTCTGAGGTTCACTGTTCTGTGTTGGCTGGTCATCCTGGTATTTTTGGTACCAGAGATTTGGTTGGTAGGTCCTTTTGGTGGCCTTCTTTGTCACGTGATGTGCGTTCTCTTGTGCAGTCCTGTGGGACTTGTGCGCGGGCCAAGCCTTGTTGTTCCCGTGCTAGTGGGTTGCTTTTGCCATTGCCAGTCCCCGAGAGGCCCTGGACGCATATTTCTATGGATTTTATTTCTGATCTTCCGGTTTCCCAGAAAATGTCGGTTATCTGGGTTGTTTGTGACCGGTTCTCTAAGATGGTTCATTTGGTGCCTTTGCCTAAATTGCCTTCCTCTTCTGATTTGGTTCCTTTGTTTTTTCAGCATGTGGTTTGTCTGCATGGTATTCTGGAGAATATTGTGTCCGACAGAGGTTCCCAGTTTGTTTCTAGGTTTTGGCGGGCCTTTTGTGCTAGGCTGGGCATTGATTTGTCTTTTTCTTCTGCTTTTCATCCTCAGACAAATGGCCAGACCGAGCGAACTAATCAGACTTTGGAGACTTATTTGAGATGCTTTGTGTCTGCTGATCAGGATGATTGGGTGGCCTTCTTGCCATTGGCCGAGTTTGCCCTTAATAATTGGGCTAGTTCGGCTACTTTGGTTTCGCCTTTCTTTTGTAATTTTGGTTTTCATCCTCGTTTTTTTTCTGGGCAAGTTGAGCCTTCTGACTGTCCTGGTGTGGATTCTGTGGTTGAGAGGTTGCAGCAGATTTGGGCTCATGTGGTGGACAATTTGGTGTTGTCTCAGGAGGAGGCTCAACGTTTTGCTAACCGTTGTCGGTGTGTTGGTTCCCGGCTTCGGGTCGGGGATCTGGTCTGGTTGTCTTCCGGTCATGTTCCTATGAAGGTTTCTTCCCCTAAGTTTAAGCCTCGGTTTGTTGGTCCTTATAGGATTTCTGAGATTATTAATCCGGTGTCTTTTCGTCTGGCGCTTCCGGCCTCTTTTGCTATCCATAATGTCTTCCATAGATCTTTATTGCGGACATATGTGGTGCCCGTTATTCCCTCTGTTGATCCTCCAGCCCCTTTGTTGGTTGATGGAGAGTTGGAGTATGTGGTTGAGAAGATTTTGGATTCTCGTTTTTCGAGGCGGAGGCTTCAGTACCTTGTCAAATGAAGGGGTTATGGCTAGGAGGATAATTCTTGGGTTTTTGCCTCTGATGTCCATGCTGCTGATTTGGTTCGTGCCTTTCATCTGGCTCGTCCTGATCGTCCTGGGGGCCCTGGTGAGGGTTCGGTGACCCTTCCTCAAGGGGGGGTACTGTTGTGAATTCTGCTTTTGGGTTCCCTCCAGTGGTTGTAGGTGGTAATGCAGTTGTCCCTGAGTTGCAGTCCTGATCAGGTGTTTCTGCTGATTGCAGTTCTGACTGGGGTATTTAGGTTTGCAGGATTCATTAGTCCTTGCCAGTTATCCATGGTTCTGGGAGGTTTTGGATCTTTGTCTGGCTCCTACCTTGCTGCCAATTCAGCAAAGATAAGTGTCTGGTTTTTGTTTCTGTGGCACACATGCTGTGTGCTTAATAATTCTGTGCTATTCATTTGTTTTCTCTTGTCCAGCTTAGACTGTGTCAGTGTTTTCTCAGTCTTGTTGGATTCTCTGGAGTTGCAGATATACGCTCCACATCTTTAGTTAGATGGTGGAGTTTTTTGTATTTTCTGCTGTGGATATTTTTGGAAGGATTTTAATACTGACCGCTTAGTATTCTGTCCTATCCTTTTCTATTTTAGCTAGAGTGGCCTCTTTTGCGAAATCCTGTTTCCTGCCTGCGTGTGTCTTTTCCCCTGCTACTCACAGTCAATATTTGTGGGGGGCTGCCTATCCTTTGGGGTTCTGCTCTGAGGCAAGGTAGAAATTCCTATTTCCATCTATAGGGGTATTTAGTCCTCCGGCTGTGTCGAGGTGTCTAGGATTTGTTAGGCACACCCCACGGCTACTTCTAGTTGCGGTGCTAAGTTCAGGATTTGCGGTCAGTACAGTTACACTAACTCCAGAGAAAGTTCCATGCGGCTCCAAGGTCACTGGATCATAACAGTCCGCTCCCCGCAGCAAAGTCCGCTCCCCGCAGCAGAGCCTCTGGGAGCAGGTTAAGGTGCTACGGAGTCTGCACACCATGACAGCTGACAAAACTGCTTCATATGAGTATTTTTGACGTCTTCCTTGATCGGTCTTTTTTCTTCACGTCAGAGATTTGTAGACAGAGGTTTCTGCCTCCTGTGAGGGAATGATCATTGAGGACAGAGGGGAAAACAAATCTGTTGTAACCATGTAATTGTTTTACTACTTGGTACAACATGAGCCCAAGATCATGAGTTGCCCCTCCAAAAACATGAAACTGGAGCTGGTAATGGAGAGAGGCGCTGGAGAGTCCATGGAGTGCACAGAGTAGACGGACCCTCGGAAACCCGTCCTCCCAGTCCAGTATCGGGGACACCATTAATGGCAACACGTTCCAGACCGGTCTCAGAGGGGGCATCTGGAATAGGAGATGGAACAGTCTAGAGACCAGACATGGACACAGTACGAGACCACTGTGTCAGGCCCCCGGTGTGCAGACATGATGTGGGCGCAGACCCCCTGCATCCACAAAGGGATGAAAATGCAATGATCCCGAGTGTCCCTGCACCTACAGAGAGGCTGAGGAGGGGGTCCGGGATATGAGGAGTACCACCACCATGCTAGACAGAGTGTATGGATTACGCCGGCATTCTGGATCACTGCCAGCCTACAGAGACTATGGCGGCTATTCTACATTATTACAGGGGGTGGGATTCCACATACAACGGCTGACCTGCATCATCACTTCAGGGACCACATAATTATTCAATGCTTCATCATTATAGGGTCTTTACTAATTAATAGAGCCGTCTGGCTGTTATGACCTGCTGAAAACATGATGCATAGTCTCCAGATCACCAAAACTCTTGGGTTGACAAGAGAGTGGTCCAAAAAGTAAAGAAGCCCCCAAGATAATGTTTTCATTAAATGTGTGTATTTTTATGGTGTGAAGTGTGAGCTTATTAATATACTCCTCTACCACCGCTCTCCGGATCCCGCGCTGTTCTCTGCGTGACCCAGAAGTGGCTTTTACAATACAAAGTTATGTTCACACGCTGCGTTTTTTTGCTGCATATTTTTTATGCAAATTTTCAACTGTGTTTCACAGAGCCAGCAAAGTCTATGAGATTTCAGAAATATCATGCAGAGCTTGGTTTTGCAGAATGCAGAATGTCACCACTTTCAGAATTTTTCACCCATTGAAAGCAATGGGCAAGTGCAAAAAGGCAGTTATTTTATTGCTGCATTTTCAGAGACACAATCTTATGAAGTTGAATCAGATTTTTTTTATGCACTAAAATTTACCAGCACGCACAAGAGACAAATGTACCCTGACAAAAACTAAGGAAAATCTGCTTTTTGCAAGCAGCTTAAACGTTGCACACAAAAAAATGCAGCAAAAATGCAAAGTGTGAACATAGCATAAGTCTATGGAGCAACGAGACTCCATAGACCTACATTGTAAGTGTAAAAGAGACTTCCAGGTCCAATGTGGAGCGAGACGTACAGTCTGATGCGCGGTGACATCACCGAGAAGAGGCGCACAACGGCGCTGGATACCGGAGACGGTGGTGGTAGGCGAGAATATCAATACACTCAAGACTACACTACATGCACATATATACTTATGTAAAGAAACAAATTCATGGCGCTGCTTCTCAAGAACTCCTGAGCACAAACCTGAAGAAGAACACAAAATCAGTGACTGTTCCTAGCAGAGCTGTGGAGGCCGTGAGCCAAACCACCACTCTGACTCCTCAGTTTCCCCGACTTCCAACTCCATAGCACTGCCTCATTACTGAGCATGTACATAAAGATTCATCTCAACTACAGGCCGAGCTCAGGAACAGGACAGAACATTTATAGGACATTTCAGAACTTTCCCAAATTATTATGAAAACATTTACAGCACATCCTGCACTGAACCACTGAACCCAATTTATTATATATTTTGTGAGTCGGGAGTCGCTCCATTTTATGTCGCCTCCACAGTCCTGGTTCCTGGAGATACTGCTGGAAGCAACGTTACAGGAGCACCAGCTACACAACCTGGACACGCTAGAAAGAAGAGACCGTCACCAGAGTCCTGAGGAGGTAGCTGATCGAAAATCCACACGTGACTGCAAAACGCATGCAGTGAGATTTAGTGGCAGTGGGCACCAATGTCTGAGTTTGCACAATCAGGTGGATTCTGAAGGTCTCCATGCCAGACTTCCATGACATCACCTCTACTGACACAAAAGCATAAAAAAAACGACACCTTCAATATACACAGAACCAAGGAAATAACCACACAAGTCCTGGGATCATATTCTGGGGCTTCATCAGAGATATGTCATGAGGAGGAAGAGTGCAGAAAATGCTGAAAGGAACACCCTGCCTACAGTGAAGCATGGTAGAGGCACGGTGATGTCTACAGTGGAGCATGGTGGAGGCTCGGTGATGTCTACAGTGAAGCACAGCAGGAGCTCAGTGGTATCTAAAATGAAGCACGACAGGGGTGCCTACAGTGGAGACTCGGTGAGGCCTATAGTGAAGCATGGTGGTAGCTTGGTGCTGGAATATTCCAGTGTACAGTTTAAAAAAAAAAGTGATTATTCGAGATTAATATCACAGCCAGAATGTACGGGGGAGGGGAGAAAGATTCCGGATTAATAAACCAGCATAAATACAGTTAAGTGATCAATCATTTGCTCTGTATTCCCCTTATGCATGTGTCACAACTCTAAGCATCCTGCAGCCATATACTGCTTCTCCATGGCTGGTATACATCTACACTAATATTCTGCCACTTGTTATGTCCCATCTGTGGCATGAGTCATGGAATGAGAGTAACAATGACGCATATTTTTTATAATGCACATAACCTTGCTGTTCGCCTGCCACGTGGCCACACACTGTGTAAAATGACTACTATGTGGAGGAGAGGCAGAGCGGCGAAGGACTAAGGAAATATGCAGCACATAGTGGGGCAAAACGTCCTGGTAAGAATCACATATGGCTGAAAATTCTCTACTTCCATGAGATGGAGCGGAGCTGTGGTTCACTGATAGAGTTAATGGCCATGCAGCAGTTAGTCAGCGAGGCTTCACAACAGCAATAGTGGAGAAGGAAACCGGAATTCCCTGGCATCAAGCACGGAAACCTTTTCACTGTGAAATACTTCCCTTTCCTGGCCGGAGCCACTCCCGGCTTCTCCCATTCACTCACTGCCTGGTATGAAACAGACGAGTCTTCCATATCTCCCGAGTCACGACTAACCCGGACCAGAGAGAAAACCGAACCATGTGGACCAGACAAAAAGCATCACAAAAAGCAAAGGGTGAAACAACAATAACGCTTCTGTAAAGATAAAATAAGCCCCACACAGCAAATCTATAGTAAACCAGCCGCTCATAGACAAACCCTGCCGAAGTGCCTTATTACAGCAGCAACAAAAAAAACAACATGAAGGAAAAATCAGAGAAAGCATTAGATGCAGACGGTGTTGGGGCAAACAGTTTGGTTTCAGAGGTTTTATTTCTCCATTTCTATATATCAAGTTACAAATCACTGTAGTAACACAAGTGTCACTTGTGCGGTGGAAGGGGCTCATCTGCCGGACGTCACAGATCTGACACTATTCTGCAAAATAAGCCCCAGGATTCTGGATTACAGACAATGTAGCTCCAACTTGCAATATTGTGTCACAGAAATTAAAACAATGGTATTAACTAGTCTACAAATCATTTCCGGGAAAAGCACGTAACATCTGCATTGTCCAAAATAACAAATTATTGCTCACATTTACCTTCATATAAGCTACTGATGCCATCAGTTATAACATGGAAATCTCTAGCACCGAGGATCATATGTGGATGACACTGAGGGAGGCGACAATATCAGAAAAACAAGACGGAAAGTTGCCAATAACCAGGAAAACACAATGGAGAGATGCCAATATCAGGAGAACACGAAGGAGAGATGCCAATATCAGAAGAACACGAAGGAGAGAGGCCAATATCAGGAGAACACGAAGGAGAGATGCCAATATCAGACGAACACGAAGGAGAGATGCCAATATCAGGAGAACACGAAGGAGAGATGCCAATATCAGACGAACACAAAGGAGAGATGCCAATATCAGGAGAACACGAAGGAGAGATGCCAATATCAGAAGAACACGAAGGAGAGATGCCAATATCAGGAGAACACGAAGGAGAGATGCCAATATCAGAAGAACACGAAGGAGAGAGGCCAATATCAGAACACGAAGGAGAGATGCCAATATCAGACGAACACAAAGGAGAGATGCCAATATCAGGAGAACACGAAGGAGAGATGCCAATATCAGAAGAACACGAAGGAGAGATGCCAATATCAGAGGAACACGAAGGAGAGATGCCAATATCAGAGGAACACGAAGGAGAGATGCCAATATCAGAGGAACACAAAGGAGAGAGGCCAATATCAGAGGAACACAAAGGAGAGAGGCCAATATCAGAGGAACACAAAGGAGAGAGGCCAATATCAGAAGAACACGAAGGAGAGATGCCAATATCAGAAGAACACGAAGGAGAGATGCCAATATCAGAAGAACACGAAGGAGAGATGCCAATATCAGAGGAACACAAAGGAGAGATGCCAATATCAGGAGAACATGAAGGAGAGGGGCCAATATCAGGAGAACACGAAGGAGAAATGCCAATATCAGGAGAACACGAAGGAGAGGGGCCAATATCAGAGGAACACAAAGGAGAGATGCCAATATCAGGAGAACATGAAGGAGAGGGGCCAATATCAGAGGAACACAAAGGAGAGATGCCAATATCAGGAGAACATGAAGGAGAGGGGCCAATATCAGGAGAACACGAAGGAGAAATGCCAATATCAGGAGAACACGAAGGAGAAATGCCAATATCAGAAAAACACGAAGGAGAGATACCAATATCAGGAAAACACAAAGGAGAGAGGCCAATATCAGACGAACACGAAGGAGAGATGCCAATATCAGAACACAAAGGAGAGATGCCAATATCAGAACACAAAGGAGAGATGCCAATATCCGGAGAACATGAAGGAGAGATGCCAATATCCGGAGAACACGAAGGAGAGAGGCCAATATCAGGAGAACACGAAGGAGAGATGCCAATATATTGCTGTAATGTCTATTGTCTGTACAAGTCCCCTCTATAATTTGTAAAGCGCTGCGGAATATGTTGGCGCTATATAAATAAAAATTATTATTATTATTATTATTATAATATCAGGAAAACACAAAGGAGAGAGGCCAATATCAGACGAACACGAAGGAGAGATGCCAATATCAGAACACAAAGGAGAGATGCCAATATCAGAACACAAAGGAGAGATGCCAATATCAGACAAACACGAAGAAGAGATGCCAATATCAGGAGAACACGAAGGAGAGATGCCAATATCCGGAGAACACGAAGGAGAAATGCCAATATCAGACGAACACAAAAGGAGAGATGCCAATATCAGACGAACACAAAAGGAGAGATGCCAATATCAGGAAAACACAAAGGAGAGATGCCAATATCAGACGAACACGAAGGAGAGATGGCAATATCAGAACAACAAGAAGGAGATGCCAATATCAGACGAACACGAAGGAGATGCCAATATCAGACGAACACGAAGGAGAGATGCCAATATCAGGAAAGCACAAAGGAGAGATGCCAATATCAGACGAACACGAAGGAGAGATGCCAATATCAGGAGAACACGAAGGAGAGATGCCAATATCAGACAAACACGAAGAAGGGATGCCAATATCAGGAGAACACGAAGGAAAGATGCCAATATCAGACGAACACGAAGAAGAGATGGCCAATACCAGAAAAAAACACAAAGGAGAGATGCCAATATCCGGAGAACACAAAGGAGAAATGCCAATATCAGACGAACACAAAGGAGAGATGCCAATATCAGGAAAACACAAAGGAGAGATGCCAATATTAGACGAACATGAAGGAGAGATGCCAATACCAGGAAAACACAAAGGAGAGATGCCAATATCAGGAGAACACAAAAGAGAGATGCCAATATCAGAAGAACACGAAGGAGAGAGGCCAATATCCGGAGAACACGAAGGAGAGATGCCAATATCAGAGGAACATGAAGGAGAGATGTCAATATAAGATGAACACAAAGGAGATGCCAATAACAGGAGAACACGAAGGAGAGATGCCAATATCAGAGGAACATGAAGGAGAGAGGCCAATATCCGGAGAACACGAAGGAGAGATGCCAATATCAGAGGAACATGAAGGAGAGATGTCAATATAAGATGAACACAAAGGAGATGCCAATAACAGGAGAACACGAAGGAGAGATGCCAATATCAGAGGAACACGAAGGAGAGAGGCCAATATCCGGAGAACACGAAGGAGAGATGCCAATATCAGAGGAACATGAAGGAGAGATGTCAATATAAGATGAACACGAAGGAGAGATGCCAATATCAGGAGAACACGAAGGAGAGATGCCAATATCAGAGGAACACGAAAGAGAGATGCCAATATCAGACGAACACGAAGGAGAGATGGCAATATCAGACGAACACGAAGGAGAGATTCCAAAATCAGACGAACACGAAGGAGAGATGCCAAAATCAGAAGAACAGGAAGGAGAGATGCCAATATCAGAACAACAAGAAGGAGATGCCAATATCAGAGGAACACGAAGGAGAGATGGCAATATCAGACGAACACGAAGGAGAGATGGCAATATCAGACGAACACGAAGGAGAGATTCAAAAATCAGACGAACACGAAGGAGAGATGCCAATATCAGAATAACAAGGAGATGGCAATATCAGACGAACACGAAGGAGAGATGCCAAAATCAGAAGAACACGAAGGAGAGATGCCAATATCAGAACAACAAGAAGGAGATGCCAATATCAGAGGAACACGAAGGAGAGATGCCAATATCAGAACAACAAGAAGGAGATGCCAATATCAGAGGAACACGAAGGAGAGATGCCAATATAAGATGAACACGAAGGAGAGGGGCCAATATCCGGAGAACAAGAAGGAGAGATGCCAATATCAGAGGAACACGAAGGAGAGATGCCAATATCAGAGGAACACGAAGGAGAGATGCCAATATCAGACGAACACGAAGGAGAGATGCCAATATCAGACGAACACGAAGGAGAGATGGCAATATCAGACGAACACGAAGGAGAGATGGCAATATCAGACGAACACGAAGGAGAGATGCCAAAATCAGAAGAACACGAAGGAGAGATGCCAATATCAGAACAACAAGAAGGAGATGCCAATATCAGAGGAACACGAAGGAGAGATGGCAATATCAGACGAACACGAAGGAGAGATGCCAATATCAGGAAAACACAAAGGAGAGATGCCAATATCAGGAGAACAGGAATGAGAGAGGCCAATATCAGGAGAACACGAAGGAGAGATGCCAATATCAGAAGAACACGAAGGAGAGATGCCAATATCAGGAAAACACAAAGGAGAGATGCCAATATCAGGAGAACAGGAATGAGAGAGGCCAATATCAGGAGAACACGAAGGAGAGATGCCAATATCAGAAGAACACGAAGGAGAGATGCCAATATCAGACAAACACGAAGAAGAGATGCCAATATCAGGAAAACACGAAGGAGAAATACCAATATCAGACGAACACGAAGGAGAGATGCCAATATCAGGAAAACACGAAGGAGAAATGCCAATATCAGGTGAACACAAAGGAGAGATGCCAAAATCAGGAAAACACAAAGGAGAGATGCCAATATTAGACGAACACGAAGGAGAGATGCCAATATCAGGAGAACACGAAGGAGAGATGCCAATATCAGACGAACACGAAGAAGAGATGGCCAATACCAGGAAAACACAAAGGAGAGATGCCAATATCAGGAGAACAAGAAGGAGAGATGTCAATATAAGATGAACACGAAGGAGAGGGGCCAATATCCGGAGAACACGAAGGAGAGATGCCAATATCAGAGGAACACGAAGGAGAGATGCCAATATCAGAGGAAAACGAAGGAGAGATGCCAATATCAGACGAACACGAAGAAGAGATGGCAATATCAGACGAACACAAAGGAGAGATTCCAAAATCAGACGAACACGAAGGAGAGATGCCAAAATCTGAAGAACAGGAAGGAGAGATGCCAATATCAGAATAACAAGAAGGAGATGCCAATATCAGAGGAACACGAAGGAGAGATGGCAATATCAGACGAACACAAAGGAGAGATTCCAATATCAGAGGAACACGAAGGAGAGATGCCAATATCAGAAGAACAGGAAGGAGAGATGCCAATATCAGGAAAACACAAAGGAGAGATGCCAATATCAGACGAACACGAAGGAGAGATGCCAATATCAGACGAACACGAAGGAGAGATGCCAATATCAGGAGAACACGAAGGAGAGATGCCAATATCAGAGGAACACGAAGGAGAGATGCCAATATCAGAGGAACACGAAGGAGAGATGCCAATATCAGAGGAACACGAAGGAGAGATGCCAATATCAGGAGAACACGAAGGAGAGATGCCAATATCAGAAGAACAGGAAGGAGATGCCAATATCAGAAGAAAACGAAGGAGAGATGCCAATATCAGAAGAACACGAAGGAGAGATGCCAGTATCAGGAAAACACGAAGGAGAGATGCCAATATCAGAAGAACACGAAGGAGAGATGCCAGTATCAGGAAAACACGAAGGAGAGATGCCAATATCAGAAGAACACGAAGATGAGATGCCAATATCAGAGGAACACGAAGGAGAGATGCCAATATCAGACGAGCACGAAGGAGAGATGCCAGTATCAGGAAAACACGAAGGAGAGAGGCCAATATCAGGAGAACACGAAGGAGAGATGCCAATATCAAGAGAACACGAAGGAGAGAAGCCAATATCAGACATACATGAAGGAGAGATGCCAATATCCGGAGAACACGAAGGAGAGATGCCAATATCAGGAAAACACGAAGGAGAGATGCCAATATCAGAGGAACACGAAGGAGAGATGCCAATATCAAGAGAACACGAAGGAGAGAAGCCAATATCAGAAGAACACGGAGAGATGCCAATATCAGAAAAACACAAAGGAGAGATGCCAATATCAGAACACGAAGGAGAGATGCCAATATCAGGAGAACACGAAGGAGAGATGCCAATATCAGACGAACATGAAGGAGAGAGGACAATATCAGAAGAACACGAAGGAGAGATGCCAATATCAGAAAAACACAAAGGAAAGATGCCAATATCAGAACACAAAGGAGAGATGCCAATATCAGAGGAACACGAAGGAGAGAGGCCAATATCAGGAGAACACGAAGGAGAGATGCCAATATCAGAGGAACACGAAGGAGAGATGCCAATATCAGGAGAACACGAAGGAGAGATGCCAATATCAGACGAACACGAAGGAGAGATGCCAATATCAGAACACGAAGGAGAGATGCCAATATCAGAAGAACACAAAGGAGAGATGCCAATATCAGAAGAACACGAAGGAGAGATGCCAATATTATTATTATTATTATTATTTATTATTATAGCGCCATTTATTCCATGGCGCTTTACATGTGAGGAGGGGTATACATAATAAAACAAGTACAATAATCTTGAAAAATACAAGTCACAACTGGTACAGGAGGAGAGAGGACCCTGCCCGCGAGGGCTCACAATCTACAAGGGATGGGTGAGGATACAGTAGGTGAGGGTAGAGCTGGCCGTGCAGCGGTTTGGTCAATCGGTGGTTACTGCAGGTTGTAGGCTTGTCGGAAGAGGTGGGTCTTCAGGTTCTTTTTGAAGGTTTCGATGGTAGGCGAGAGTCTGATATGTTGTGGTAGAGCATTCCAGAGTAGGGGGGATGCACGAGAGAAATCTTGTATGCGATTGTGGGAAGAGGAGATAATAGGGGAGTAGAGAAGGAGATCTTGTGAGGATCGGAGGTTGCGTGCGGGAAAGTACCGGGAGACGAGGTCACAGATGTATGGAGGAGACAGGTTGTGGATGGCTTTATATGTCATGGTTAGGCTTTTGTACTGGAGTCTCTGGGTGATGGGGAGCCAGTGCAGGGATTGACAGAGGGGAGAGGCCGGGGAATAGCGGGGGCAATATCAGGAGAACACGAAGGAGAGATGCCAATATCAGACGAACACGAAGGAGAGAGGACAATATCAGAAGAACACGAAGGAGAGATGCCAATATCAGACGAACACGAAGGAGAGAGGACAATATCAGAAGAACACGAAGGAGAGATGCCAATATCAGAAGAACACGAAGGAGAGATGCCAATATCAGAAAAACACAAAGGAGAGATGCCAATATCAGAACACAAAGGAGAGATGCCAATATCAGAGGAACACGAAGGAGAGATGCCAATATCAGGAGAACACGAAGGAGAGATGCCAATATCAGACGAACACGAAGGAGAGATGCCAATATCAGAAGAACACGAAGGACAGATGCCAATATCAGAAGAACACGAAGGACAGATGCCAATATCAGAAGAACACGAAGGAGAGATGCCAATATCAGAAGAACACGAAGGAGAGATGCCAATATGAGAAGAACACGAAGGAGAGATGCCAATATCAGAGGAACACGAAGGAGAGATGCATCAATCAGGAGAACAGTAAGGTACAGAGCTCTATAGTGTGACCGCTCTTACAGTACAGAGCTCTATAGTGTGACCTCTCTTACAGCACAGAGCTCTATAGTGTGACCGCTCTTACAGTACAGAGCTCTATAGTGTGACCGCTCTTACAGTGCAGAGCTCTATAGTGTGACCGCTCTTACAGTACAGAGCTCTATAGTGTGACCGCTCTTACAGTACACAGCTCTATAGTGTGACCGCTCTTACAGTACAGAGCTCTATAGTGTGACCGCTCTTACAGTACAGAGCTCTATAGTGTGACCGCTCTTACAGTACAGAGCTCTATAGTGTGACCGCTCTTACAGTACAGAGCTCTATAGTGTGACCGCTCTTACAGTACAGAGCTCTATAGTGTGACCGCTCTTACAGTACAGAGCTCTATAGTGTGACCGTTCTTACAGTACAGAGCTCTATAGTGTGACCGTTCTTACAGTACAGAGCTCTATAGTGTGACCACTCTTACGGTACAGAGCTCTATAGTGTGACCGCTCTTACAGTACACAGCTCTATAGTGTGACCGCTCTTACAGTACAGAGGTCTATAGTGTGACCGCTCTTACAGTACAGTGCTCTATAGTGTGACCGCTCTTACAGTACAGAGCTCTATAGTGTGACCGCTCTTACAGTACACAGCTCTATAGTGTGACCGCTCTTACAGTACAGAGCTCTATAGTGTGACCGCTCTTACAGTACAGAGCTCTATAGTGTGACCGCTCTTACAGTACAGAGCTCTATAGTGTGACCGTTCTTACAGTACAGAGCTCTATAGTGTGACCACTCTTACGGTACAGAGCTCTATAGTGTGACCACTCTTACGGTACAGAGCTCTATAGTGTGACCGCTCTTACAGTACACAGCTCTATAGTGTGACCGCTCTTACAGTACAGAGGTCTATAGTGTGACCGCTCTTACAGTACACAGCTCTATAGTGTGACCGCTCTTACAGTACAGAGCTCTATAGTGTGACCGCTCTTACAGTACACAGCTCTATAGTGTGACCACTCTTACGGTACAGAGCTCTATAGTGTGACCGCTCTTACAGTACACAGCTCTATAGTGTGACCGCTCTTACAGTACAGAGCTCTATAGTGTGACCGCTCTTACAGTACAGAGCTCTATAGTGTGACCGCTCTTACAGTACAGAGCTCTATAGTGTGACCGCTCTTACAGTACAGAGCTCTATAGTGTGACCGCTCTTACAGTACAGAGCTCTATAGTGTGACCGCTCTTACAGTACACAGCTCTATAGTGTGACCGCTCTTACAGTACAGAGCTCTATAGTGTGACTGCTCTTACAGTACACAGCTCTATAGTGTGACCGCTCTTACAGTACAGAGCTCTATTGTGTGACCGCTCTTACAGTACAGAGCTCTATAGTGTGACCGCTTTTACAGTACAGAGCTCTAAAGTGTGACCGCTCTTACAGTACAGAGCTCTATAGTGTGACCGCTCTTACAGTACAGAGCTCTATAGTGTGACCGCTCTTACAGTACAGATCTCTACAGTGTGACCGCTCTTACAGTACAGAGCTCTATAGTGTGACCGCTCTTACAGTACACAGCTCTATAGTGTGACCGCTCTTACAGTACAGAGCTCTATAGTGTGACCGCCCTTACAGTACAGAGCTCTTTAGTGTGACCGCTCTTACAGTACAGAGCTCTATAGTGTGACCGCCCTTACAGTATAGAGCTCTATAGTGTGACCGCTCTTACAGTACAGAGCTCTATAGTGTGACCGCTCTTACAGTATAGAGCTCACTTCACGTGTCTCTGGGGACAATGCAGAGCTGATAGGCGCCCAGTGATGGATTATCCAGGAGGGGCCCCTGTGAGACCCCAGCATATGAGCGTCCTCAGGTGTGAACTCTGCTGTCATGGTGACAGTCACTCCACGTTCTCTGTATGACATCATTCAGCTCTTCCATCCAGTCACACAGAAAGAGTTAATCATCAGTTCTGTGTTCTTATACTGCCCCCTAATGGTCGCAAGTGAAACTGCAGCATCATGACATCATCCAAAGCATTAAATGGCCACAGAGAGCAGAGGAGTGTCAGTATGAGTCCGGCCCATCATGTACGTACATAGAGCAGGTATCGGGGCAGCAGGAGCCCCCCACCGAACCACACGCTCCACCTCAATGTCCCCACCTGCCTTCTGTACAGCCTCTATGAAACTACAACTCCCAGCATGTCCTGTCATCTGCAGCCATTGCTCCAATTATAGGACGCTCTGATGGTATCTGAGGGCTCGTCTGCTCTTCGGCAGGGGCAGTGGTTCCAGAGCCACATGCTGGGATTTCTAGTACATCCCCAGTAATCGGCCACTAGGGCCGAGCGCCCGGACACAGAACTTCCTGCTCTTCATCAGATCAGTTTCTTATAGAGAAGCCGCCCGGTGCAATGACCTATGGCATTCACTAGATATGGGGGCGCCAGCTGCCGGGCTCGGGGGGCACAACCCGTCTGCGCACCCAATACATACAAGATGGCAGCACAGGGAGGGACGAGAGCGATCACAGGATCCATACAGGGAGATCCGCGAGATCACAACGCCGAGCACCCATCCTCACCATGATGGCGATCCACTGCTGTACACTCCCATCATCCCCGAGCCCAGGAGCTCACAGCATAGAACTACTCCCATCATCCATAACCCCCGGGAGCTCACAGCATAGAACTACTCCCATCATCCATAACCCCCGGGAGCTCACAGCATAGAACTACTCCCATCATCCGCGACCCCGGGAGCTCACAGCATATAACTACTCCCATCATCCCCGACCCCAGGAGCTCACAGTATATAACTACTCCCATCATCCCCGACCCCGGGAGCTCACAGTATAGAACTACTCCCATCATCCGCGACCCCGGGAGCTCACAGTATAGAACTACTCCCATCATCCATAACCCCCGGGAGCTCACAGCATAGAACTACTCCCATCATCCATAACCCCGGGAGCTCACAGCATATAACTACTCCCATCATCCCCGACCCCAGGAGCTCACAGTATATAACTACTCCCATCATCCATAACCCCCGGGAGCTCACAGCATAGAACTACTCCCATCATCCCCGACCCCAGGAGCTCACAGCATAGAACTACTCCCATCATCCGCGACCCCGGGAGCTCACAGCATAGAACTACTCCCATCATCCGCGACCCCAGGAGCTCACAGCATAGAACTACTCCCATCATCCCCGACCCCAGGAGCTCACAGCATAGAACTACTCCCATCATCCGCGACCCCAGGAGCTCACAGTATATAACTACTCCCATCATCCGCGACCCCAGGAGCTCACAGCATAGAACTACTCCCATCATCCCCGACCCCAGGAGCTCACAGCATAGAACTACTCCCATCATCCGCGACCCCGGGAGCTCACAGCATAGAACTACTCCCATCATCCGCGACCCCAGGAGCTCACAGCATAGAACTACTCCCATCATCCGCGACCCCAGGAGCTCACAGTATATAACTACTCCCATCATCCATAACCCCGGGAGCTCACAGTATATAACTACTCCCATCATCCATAACCCCCGGGAGCTCACAGCATATAACTACTCCCATCATCCCCGACCCCGGGAGCTCACAGTATATAACTACTCCCATCATCCCCGACCCCAGGAGCTCACAGTATATAACTACTCCCATCATCCCCGACCCCAGGAGCTCACAGTATATAACTACTCCCATCATCCCCGACCCCGGGAGCTCACAGTATATAACTACTCCCATCATCCCTGACCCCGGGAGCTCACAGCATAGAACTACTCCCATCATCCCCGACCCCAGGAGCTCACAGTATATAACTACTCCCATCATCCCTGACCCCGGGAGCTCACAGTATATAACTACTCCCATCATCCCTGACCCCGGGAGCTCACAGTATATAACTACTCCCATCATCCCCGACCCCGGGAGATCACAGTATATAACTACTCCCATCATCCCCGATCCCGGGAGCTCACAGTATATAGCTACTCCCATCATCCCGGACCCCGGGAGCTCACAGTATATAACTACTCCCATCATCCATAACCCCGGGAGCTCACAGTATATAGCTACTCCCATCATCCCCGACCCCGGGAGATCACAAAGTAATTTATCACACAGACCCTGAAGCCAGTGTAACAATCAATGTGTTTTCGGAGCAATGCAAATATAACTGAAATATAAGTGGAGGATGAGAGTTTTACCTGAATGCTGCCGAAGTCGACGTTCTCGTAGTGGAAGTGAGCGCACTCGGCCAGTTTCGGGAAGTGTCCCTTAGTGAAGGATATTCTGCTTGGAGGAGACAAAGGAGAACAGTGAGTGACGTCCTGACCGCTCGGACCCTTCACACTTCTGACCACTGTCCTTTATGAGGTTATAACTCTGGAGCTTCCACGGATCCCGACATATTGTACTTCATGTTAGGGTCAAAAACAGCTAATATAGAAAAAATAACAACAACACATACCACAAGGATGGAGCCTTCCCCCAAAACCTGTGCGACAAATGCACGAGCAGGATGCAGCAGCCCCACAGGTACAGGCGGGGGCAAACTACTGATGAGCACAGCCCCCACACCCAGCACATTGTGCAGGGGCCGCACACACACAGGGCTGGAGTAGAACGCCAGTCACACAGGTACAGGCAAGGGCAGCGCGGGGGCAAACTACTGATGAGCACAGCCCCCACACCCAGCACATTGTGCAAAGGCCGCACACACACAGGGCTGGAGTAGAACGCCAGTCACACAGGTACAGGCAAGGGCAGCGCGGGGGTAAACTACTGATGAGCACAGCCCCCACACCCAGCACATTGTGCAGGGGCCGCACACACACAGGGCTGGAGTAGAATGCCAGTCACACAGGTACAGGCAAGGGCAGCGCGGTGGCAAACTACTGATGAGCACAGCCCCCACACCCAGCACATTGTGCAGGGGCCGCGCACACACACAGGGCTGGAGTAGAACGCCAGTCACACAGGTACAGGCAAGGGCAGCGCGGTGGCAAACTACTGATGAGCACAGCCCCCACACCCAGCACATTGTGCAAAGGCCGCACACACACAGGGCTGGAGCAGAACGCCAGTCACACAGGTACAGGCAAGGGCAGCGCGGGGGGGCAAACTACTGATGAGCACAGCCCCCACAGGTACAGGCAAGGGCAGCGCGGCGGCAAACTACTGATGAGCCCCCACACCCAGCACATTGTGGAGGGGCCACACACACACAGGGCTGGAGTAGAACGCCAGTCATATAGGTACGTGTGCTCGAGCACTTGTTATCACACAGGTTTTGGGAAGGCTGAGTCCTTATGGTGTGGGCTTCATGATAGTGGTAAAACGTCTTTGATATTCCCTGCGTTTATTTGTGGAAAAAACTGAAATTTGTCGAAAATTTTAAAATGTTACAATTTTCCAACTTTGAATTTTTTTGCCCTTAAATCACAGAAATATGTCACACAAAATACTTAATAAATAACATTTCCCACGTCTACTTTACATCAGCACAATTTTGGAACCTTTTTTTGTTAGGAAGTTATAAGGGTTAAAAGTTGACCAGCAATTTCTCATTTTTACAACACCATTTCTTTTTAGGGACCACATCTCATTTGAAGTCATTTTGAGGGGTCTATATGATAGAAAATACCCAAGTGTGACACCATTCTAAAAACTGCACCCCTCATGGTGCTCAAAACCATATTCAAGAAGTTTATTAACCCTTCAGGTGCTTCACAGGAATTTTTGGAATGTTTAAAAAAAAAAAATGAACATTTAACTTTTTTTTTTTTTTTCACAAAAAATTTACTTCAGATCCACTTTGTTTTATTTTCCCAAGGGTAACAGGAGAAAATGGACCCCAAAAGTTGTTGTACAATTTGTCTTGAGTACGCTGATACCCCATATGTGGGGGTAAACCACTGTTTGGGCGCATGGGAGAGCTCGGAAGGGAAGGAGCGCCGTTTGACTTTTCAATGCAAAATTGACTGGAATTGAGATCGGACGCCATGTTGCGTTTGCAGAGCCCCTGATGTGCCTAAACATTGAAACCCCCCACAAGTGACACCATTTTGGAAAGTAGACCCCCCCAAGGAACTTATCTAGATGTGTGGTGAGAACTTTGAACCCCCAAGTGCTTCAAAGAAGTTTATAATGTAGAGCCGTAACAATAAAAAAAAATCATATTTTTTCCACAAAAATTATCTTTTCGCCCCCTATTTTTTATTTCACCAAGGGTAACAAGAGAAATTGGACCCCAAACATTGCGGAGCAATTCTCCTGAGTACGTTGATACCCCATATGTGGGGGAATACTACTTTTGAGGCACAGTGCAAAGCTCAGAAGAGAAGAGAGGCCATATTGGAGGTCAGATTTTGCTGGTTTGGATTGATGGTGCCATGTCACACTGGCAGAGCCCCCTGAGGGGCCAGAACAGAAACCCCCCATATGTGAACTCATTATACAAACTACACTCCCCAATGAATTCATCTAGGGGTGCAGTGATCATATTGACACCACATGTGCCTCACAGAATTTTATACCATTGTGCGGTGAAGAAAGAATAAATTACATGTTTACCACTAAAATGTTATTTTAGCCCTAATTTTTAAATTTTTCTAATGGCTAATAGGAATTTTTGTTACAACAAACTGAGGTCCATTTTTTCCTGAGTGCGCCAATATCCTACATCTAATTGGGAAATATTTTTCGGGCACAGTGCAAAGCTCAGAGGGCAAGGAGCGTCAGATTTTACTGTCACGGTTTGCAGGTGCCATGACCCACTGGTCGAGCCCATGAGGTGCCAGAACAGCAGAACCCCCCCCCATAAGTGACCCCGCTTTACTAACTACTCTCAATGAATTCATCTAGGGGTGCAGTCATCATATTGACACCATGTGTGTCACAGAATTTTATACCATTGGGCAGTGAAGACAAAATAACTACATTTTACCACCAACATTTTCTTTTAGCCCCAGATCTTACATTTTTACACAAGAAGTGGGTAAAAAAATGGCACCAAAATTTGTCCCATAATTTCTACTGAACGTGGCAATACCCCATATGTAGCTGTACAGTATTACTTAGCCATACTGAGAGACTCGGGAGGAACGGAGCGATACTTCCCTATTCAAGTAAATGGGTCTGTGCACATGTGTGTGTGTTTCCATGGACCGTGTGTCCGAGGGCAAAATACGCTGACATGTCCGCTTTTTTAATGTCAGCACGGGCAAAAAAACATCCAGCACACGTGCATACACATAACACATGGATGTCATCTGTGTGACGCGCATCGGCGCCGGGGAAGAAGCGTTACAGTAAGCGCTGTTCCCCGGTGCCGGGTGCTGAACACGGCTCTCATCATTCTGCTCTGCCGGCGATCAGTGCGAGCAGGGGAGAATGATGAGAGTTACATTTAAGTGATAAAAGAGACAGCAGGCGGCAGCTGACGGGACTATTTCTCCCATCAGCCTACCCCTGCTGCTAATAACAGTGACAGCAGGAGCGGCGGATGGGAGTATTCATTAGAGATGCTCAGGTTCCCTCTTATTCTTCAAACTATAACTCTTGCCAAATAAGCTGCAGAGGAAACCTGGCTTCCTGGATCGCGCCGCTCGATCAGCTGATGGGTGCCGCAGCTGCATGTATCGCGGCGTGTCACAGTCATAGCACATGCATGCAGAGCCGGTTTGCTGGGTGTCAGCTGTCAGAATCATCTGACACGCGGCGGTGATCGTCCACGGGCCCCCGTGACCGCGGGTGATTGCAGTGACGTAATATTCTGCCCATGGTCGAACTGTCTCAGGTGACATGGACAGAATATTACGTCTGATGTCAGAAAGGGGTTAAAGAAATTATGAAACGCTGAGTTGGCACCAACAGGGGGCGCCACTGGCCAGCTTAGGGCTTACATGGCAATAATCACTGTACGCCACAGAGTTTAGCAGACCCCAATTTACAGATGTTCACACGTTGCTTTTCGGCAGCCTTTTCTTCGGCAGCAGCACCACTGCGTGCATTACCTGCGTCTCCGATGTGTTTATCATATACATTCAACTGAATGGGTGAAAAAAAATGCACCAAGTGAATGAGAATTTAGAAATCTCTTATTTTGCAGTTATTGTAAAACGCTGGGGGGTTTTAGACTGAAGAACGCACACAAAAAAAAGCAGCAAAAACGCAACATGTGAACGAGCTCTTAGGTGACCGTCACTCTGCCCCCGCCACATGGAGGCCGCTCAGTCGCTGCGTACTGGCCCGTACTGTGCCCTCATAGACCACCGTCCTCCGGGGCACACTGTACATGCCGCCATCGAAGCCGTCGCAGCATTACACACACAACTCACTTCTTCACGTTCTTGACTTTCATGCTTGCGGTGTGACTGCCGGATCTGGTCGGGAGCTCCGTGGCAATGGGAAGGTCTCCAGGAACCGGAATGTCAGCTCCTCGTGCCTGCCAGGAAGAAGAAACCGCGTCATTAGAAACCACTTAATATCTGCTAATTAACAGACCAGCACTTGTGGTTTTGGAAACACGCCGACACCAGGAGAGATTATGGCTGAGATGGGACGAGGCCATCGTGTGTCACGTGGTTAAAGGGAACAATAGGATCTGTAATCACAAAGGAATCGAGATCCACGCCACGAGTGCTGCTCCGGCCAGCACCATGTACACCGTGGGCAGGACCTGACCGCACACAGCACATTGCCCTGACGTGCACCGCTCCGCACCGGGCCTGAGGTCCAACACTATCAGCTCAATAATGGTTGAAGAACGTGACAAAAAAAATAAATAAACCCAGTATAGCAAAAGGTGACCAGCAGCAAAGTAATGCAGACGAGGAGCGGAGCACGGGCCCCTGACCACTGCTCCACCCTATGTCCAACACATAGGACCCCGCGGACCCCTCTGGAGTCGGGGGCACCGGCCTCTTTCTTGTTTGAGAGGAGGCGCTGAACACTAATGGTCCTTCACAAGTTAAAACATCCAAGTCTAAAAACATCTAATCAAACCACGTGGCGGATGACGCGATAATAATATCATGGAAGGTGCGGTGCGGGTTACTATGCTTTCCTGGAGCAAAATCCTTTAAAAAAAACATATAAAAACTTGTGATTAAAACTTTTGAAATCTGAAACTTTTTTTCCTTCCTTTTTATGACACAGAATATTTTCCATATCAGAAACCTTGTGTGAACATACCCCGATGTATTCCTCACGGCATATAGGATTAGTACAGTCCACATATACGGTACAGAGTTCTGTATGAAGTTCCTCGCCTCCAGCGTATTTTCCATCTGACTACTCTATCAACCATGAACTAAAAGATAGTAATGCTTTAATAAGGGAAGCCATGACAGCCCAATGTGCGACAACAGATGAACCCCCGTCCATCGCACAGCCCATGGGAGAAGATGAGAGCAGGGCAGTGGTGATCACTCGCCAGCAGGGGGCAGCAGACCTCCACCAGGTCAGTGCTGATCACTCACCAGCAGGGGGCAGCAGACCTCCACCAGGGCAGTGGTGATCACACGCCAGCAGGGGGCAGCAGACCTCCACCAGGTCAGTGGTGATCACACACCAGCAGGGGGCAGCAGACCTCCACCAGGTCAGTGGTGATCACTCGCCAGCAGGGGGCAGCAGACCTCCACCAGGTCAGTGGTGATCACACACCAGCAGGGGGCAGCAGACCTCCACCAGGTCAGTGCTGATCACTCGCCAGCAGGGGGCAGCAGACCTCCACCAGGTCAGTGGTGATCACACACCAGCAGGGGGCAGCAGACCTCCACCAGGTCAGTGGTGATCACTCGCCAGCAGGGGGCAGCAGACCTCCACCAGGGCAGTGGTGATCACTCGCCAGCAGGGGGCAGCAGACCTCCACCAGGTCAGTGGTGATCACACACCAGCAGGGGGCAGCAGACCTCCACCAGGTCAGTGGTGATCACACACCAGCAGGGGGCAGCAGACCTCCACCAGGTCAGTGGTGATCACACACCAGCAGGGGGCAGCAGACCTCCACCAGGTCAGTGCTGATCACTCACCAGCAGGGGGCAGCAGACCTCCACCAGGGCAGTGGTGATCACTCGCCAGCAGGTGGCAGCAGGCCTCCACCAGGTCAGTGGTGATCACTCGCCAGCAGGGGGCAGCAGACCTCCACCAGGTCAGTGCTGATCACTCGCCAGCAGGGGGCAGCAGACCTCCACCAGGTTAGTGGTGATCACTCGCCAGCAGGGGGCAGCAGACCTCCACCAGGTCAGTGCTGATCACTCACCAGCAGGGGGCAGCAGACCTCCACCAGGGCAGTGGTGATCACTCGCCAGCAGGGGGCAGCAGGCCTCCACCAGGGCAGTGGTGATCACTTGCCAGCAGGGGGCAGCAGACCTCCACCAGGTTAGTGGTGATCACTCGCCAGCAGGGGGCAGCAGACCTCCACCAGGTCAGTGGTGATCACACACCAGCAGGGGGCAGCAGACCTCCACCAGGTCAGTGGTGATCACTCGCCAGCAGGGGGCAGCAGACCTCCACCAGGTCAGTGGTGATCACTCGCCAGCAGGGGGCAGCAGGCCTCCACCAGGGCAGTGGTGATCACTCGCCAGCAGGGGGCAGCAGACCTCCACCAGGTCAGTGGTGATCACACACCAGCAGGGGGCAGCAGACCTCCACCAGGGCAGTGGTGATCACTCGCCAGCAGGGGGCAGCAGACCTCCACCAGGTCAGTGGTGATCACTCGCCAGCAGGGGGCAGCAGACCTCCACCAGGTTAGTGGTGATCACTCGCCAGCAGGGGGCAGCAGGCCTCCACCAGGTCAGTGGTGATCACTCGCCAGCAGGGGGCAGCAGACCTCCACCAGGGCAGTGTGACAGGCTGCAGTGAGATCATGGGTTCCTATGGGGAGAGTGATACTGGGTCTGGGGCGACTGCTCAGCCAAGCCGAGGGGGTCACAGGCGGCTTCTCATCGGACTATGGACGCTGCAGGTTAATGTCCGCCTCGGTGAGCTTCCTCCAGTGGTGACCTTACAATACAGCCCCACCATCATCCTCCATTGCTGCAGCTCCAATCACTATTTCCCCCAGTTGGAAATGTGGTTTCTTTAACCCTTTGAGACCTAAACGGTTTTCACCTCCTGACCGGCCCAATTTTTACAATTCTGACCACTGTCCCATTATGAGGTAATAACTCTGGATCCTGATGATTCTGAGAATTACTTCTTGTCACATTCTTTGATATTACTTTATTTTGTTCACAAATATACGCAAAATTTGGCAAAAATTTCACAATTTTCAAACTTTGAATTTTTTTTCCTTTAAATCACACAGATAGTTATATCACACAAAATAGTTAATAAATAACTTTTCCCACATGTCTACTTTGCATCAGCGCAATTTGGGAAACGATTGTTTCTTAGGAACTCAGCAGAGTTAAAAGTTGACCAGCGATTTCTCATTTTTACAACACCATGTTTTTAGGGACCACCTCACATTTGAAGTGACTTTGAGGGGTCTATATGATAGAAAATACCCATAAGTGACCCCATTCTAAAAACTGCACCCCTCAAGGTGCTCAAAACCACATTCACAAAGTTTATTAACCCTTCAGGTGCTCCACAGGAATATTTGGAATGTGGAAGGAAAAAATAAACATTTACTTTTGTTTCACAAAAATTTTCCTTTAGACCTAATTTATTTTATTTTTTTTACTTTTGCAAAGGAAAATGGACCATATAATTTGTTGTGCAATTTCTCCTGAGCATGCACATGGCGCCCACAGTGCCCCCATCTGCCTCATTATAGGGAATCTTCCGCCAGAGGTTCTGTCTGAATCACGTATTTCTGAGATTTACACGGAAACCCGGTGTAAGCGCAGAGCGCAGGATAGATGTGCGCCGAGCCTTATTGCGATCTTTGGGAGGCAGAATTAAAACATCAACAGCATGTGAGAATTGGTTTTATTTTTTACGCCGTTCCTCATGCGGTATAAGTGATTAGTCGACTTTATTCTTCGGGTCGGTGCGATTACAGCGATACCAGATTTATATCGGGTTTTTATGTTTGGCTGCTGTCACACACTAAAAGACGCTTTTTATTGCGCATCACCGTATTTTGAGAGATATAATTATTTCATATTTCGGCCGACAGAGCCGTGTTATGGCTTCTTTTATGCGGGACGAGCTGACGTTTTTATTGGTACCATTTTCAGGCACATGACACTTTCTGGTCTCTTTCTATTCCAATTTTTGGGAGACAGAATGAACAAAAAACAGCAATTCAGGAATTGTTTTTTGTTTTGATGCCGTTCCGCGTGTGGTAAAATTAATAGGGCAGCTTTATTCTTCAGGTCAGTACGGTTACAGCGATACATTTACATCATTATTTTATGTTTTGGTGCTTTAACACAAAAATGATTTTATAGAAAAATTATTTTGCATCGCTCTAACAGCTATACCTTTTTTTATTTTTATGCTGATGAAGCTGTATGGCGGCTTGTTTTTTGCAGGACAAAATGACGTTTTCGGCTGTAATTTTTATTTACATCTGTCTTTTTTATCGCGTTTTATTGCACTTTTTCTTTGGCGGTATGATGATAAAGCGTTGTTTTTTGCCTCATTTTTTATTTATTTTTTTACGGTGTTCACTGAAGGAGTTAACTAGTGGGACAATTTTATAGGTCGGGTTGTTGTTACAGACGCGGCGATACTAAATATGTGTACTTCTATTGTTTTTTATTTACATTAATGTATTTATTGGTAAAATATTTACTTTGTTTTTCTTTATTTGGGGATCTTTTAAAAAAATATATTTTTACACATTATAATTTTTTTTTTTTTACTTTATTACCGTACAATGGGACATCGCTGCATAACATGAGATCCTGATCCAACACTGCACCGCAGAGCATCATATCAGGATCTGACCGGCCGGGAGGGAGACATGCCGGCGACCAATCACAAGCCACCTTCCCTGCAGGACCCGGCGGCCATCTTGGTGCCAGGGGTCTCCATGGAGACCATCAGAACAACGTGATCGCATCGCGCTATTCGGAGGGAAGCGTGCAGAGAGCCCAGAGCAACGACAGATATCAGCGTCCTCTTATTACAGCCCAGAGCAACAACAGATATCAGCGTCTTCTTATTACAGCCCAGAGCAACAACAGATATCAGCGTCCTCTTATTACAGCCCAGAGCAACAACAGATATCAGCGTCCTCTTATTACAGCCCAGAGCAACAACAGATATTAGCGTCTTCTTATTACAGTCCAGAGCAACAACAGATATCAGCGTCCTCTTATTACAGCCCAGAGCAACAACAGATATCAGCGTCCTCTTATTACAGCCCAGAGCAACGACAGATATCAGCGTCCTCTTATTACAGTCCAGAGCAACGACAGATATCAGCGACCTCTTATTACAGCCCAGAGCAACAACAGATATCAGCGTCCTCTTATTACAGCCCAGAGCAACAACAGATATCAGCGTCCTCTTATTACTGTCCAGAGCAACGACAGATATCAGCGTCCTCTTATTACAGCCCAGAGCAACGACAGATATCAGCGTCTTCTTATTACAGCCCAGAGCAACAACAGATATCAGCGTCCTCTTATTACAGCCCAGAGCAACAACAGATATCAGCGTCCTCTTATTACAGCCCAGAGCAACAACAGATATTAGCGTCTTCTTATTACAGTCCAGAGCAACAACAGATATCAGCGTCCTCTTATTACAGCCCAGAGCAACAACAGATATCAGCGTCCTCTTATTACAGTCCAGAGCAACGACAGATATCAGCAACCTCTTATTACAGCCCAGAGCAACGACAGATATCAGCGTCCTCTTATTACAGTCCAGAGCAACAACAGATATCAGCGTCCTCTTATTACAGTCCAGAGCAACGACAGATATCAGCGTCCTCTTATTACAGCCCAGAGCAACAACAGATATCAGCGACCTCTTATTACAGCCCAGAGCAACGACAGATATCAGCGTCCTCTTATTACAGCCCAGAGCAACGACAGATATCAGCGTCCTCTTATTACAGTCCAGAGCAACGACAGATATCAGCGACCTCTTATTACAGTCCAGAGCAACAACAGATATCAGCGTCCTCTTATTACAGTCCAGAGCAACAACAGATATCAGCGTCCTCTTATTACAGCCCAGAGCAACGACAGATATCAGCGTCCTCTTATTACAGTCCAGAGCAACAACAGATATCAGCGTCTTCTTATTACAGTCCAGAGCAACAACAGATATCAGCGTCCTCTTATTACAGCCCAGAGCAACAACAGATATCAGCGTCCTCTTATTACAGCCCAGAGCAACGACAGATATCAGCGTCCTCTTATTACAGTCCAGAGCAACAACAGATATCAGCGTCCTCTTATTACAGTCCAGAGCAACAACAGATATCAGCGTCCTCTTATTACAGTCCAGAGCAACGACAGATATCAGCGACCTCTTATTACAGCCCAGAGCAACGACAGATATCAGCGTCCTCTTATTACAGTCCAGAGCAACAACAGATATCAGCGTCCTCTTATTACAGTCCAGAGCAACGACAGATATCAGCGTCCTCTTATTACAGCCCAGAGCAACGACAGATATCAGCGTCCTCTTATTACAGCCCAGAGCAACAACAGATATCAGCGACCTCTTATTACAGCCCAGAGCAACAACAGATATCAGCGACCTCTTATTACAGCCCAGAGCAACAACAGATATCAGCGACCTCTTATTACAGCCCAGAGCAACAACAGATATCAGCGACCTCTTATTACAGCCCAGAGCAACAACAGATATCAGCGACCTCTTATTACAGCCCAGAGCAACAACAGATATCAGCGTCCTCTTATTACAGCCCAGAGCAACATCAGATATCAGCGTCCTCTTATTACAGCCCAGAGCAACAACAGATATCAGCGTCTTCTTATTACAGCCCAGAGCAACAACAGATATCAGCGACCTCTTATTACAGCCCAGAGCAACAACAGATATCAGCGTCCTCTTATTACAGCCCAGAGCAACATCAGATATCAGCGTCTTCTTATTACAGTCCAGAGCAACAACAGATATCAGCGTCCTCTTATTACAGTCCAGAGCAACAACAGATATCAGCGTCCTCTTATTACAGTCCAGAGCAACGACAGATATCAGCGACCTCTTATTACAGCCCAGAGCAACGACAGATATCAGCGTCCTCTTATTACAGCCCAGAGCAACGACAGATATCAGCGTCCTCTTATTACAGTCCAGAGCAACAACAGATATCAGCGTCCTCTTATTACAGTCCAGAGCAACAACAGATATCAGCGTCCTCTTATTACAGCCCAGAGCAACGACAGATATCAGCATCCTCTTATTACAGCCCAGAGCAACGACAGATATCAGCGTCCTCTTATTACAGCCCAGAGCAACAACAGATATCAGCGTCCTCTTATTACAGTCCAGAGCAACGACAGATATCAGCGTCCTCTTATTACTGTCCAGAGCAACGACAGATATCAGCGTCCTCTTATTACTGTCCAGAGCAACGAAAGATATCAGCGTCCTCTTATTACAGTCCAGAGCAACGACAGATATCAGCGTCCTCTTATTACTGTCCAGATCAACAACAGATATCAGCGTCCTCTTATTACTGTCCAGATCAACAACAGATATCAGCGTCCTCTTATTACAGCCCAGAGCATCGACAGATATCAGCATCCTCTTATTACAGCCCAGAGCAACGACAGATATCAGCGTCCTCTTATTACAGTCTAGAGCAACGACAGATATCAGCATCCTCTTATTACAGCCCAGAGCAACGACAGATATCAGCGTCCTCTTATTACAGTCCAGAGCAACGACAGATATCAGCGTCCTCTTATTACAGTCCAGAGCAACAACAGATATCAGCGTCCTCTTATTACAGTCCAGAGCAACAACAGATATCAGCGTCCTCTTATTACAGTCCAGAGCAACAACAGATATCAGCGTCCTCTTATTACAGCCCAGAGCAACAACAGATATCAGCGTCCTCTTATTACAGCCCAGAGCAACAACAGATATCAGCGACCTCTTATTACAGTCCAGAACGACAGATATCAGCGACCTCTTATTACAGCCCAGAGCAACAACAGATATCAGCGTCCTCTTATTACAGTCCAGAGCAACAACAGATATCAGCGTCCTCTTATTACAGTCCAGAGCAACAACAGATATCAGCGTCCTCTTATTACAGCCCAGAGCAACAACAGATATCAGCGTCCTCTTATTACAGCCCAGAGCAACAACAGATATCAGCGACCTCTTATTACAGTCCAGAACGACAGATATCAGCGACCTCTTATTACAGCCCAGAGCAACAACAGATATCAGCGTCCTCTTATTACAGTCCAGAACGACAGATATCAGCGACCTCTTATTACAGCCCAGAGCAACAACAGATATCAGCGACCTCTTATTACAGCCCAGAGCAACAACAGATATCAGCGACCTCTTATTACAGCCCAGAGCAACAACAGATATCAGCGTCCTCTTATTACAGCCCAGAGCAACAACAGATATCAGCGACCTCTTATTACAGCCCAGAGCAACAACAGATATCAGCGACCTCTTATTACAGCCCAGAGCAACAACAGATATCAGCGTCCTCTTATTACAGCGCAGAGCAGCAGCAGATATCAGCGACCTCTTATTACAGTGCAGAGCAGCAGCAGATGTCAGCGACCTCTTATTACAGCCCAGTGCAGCAGCAGATATCAGCGACCTCTTATTACAGCCCAGAGCAGCAGCAGATATCAGCGACCTCTTATTACAGCCCAGAGCAGCAGCAGATGTCAGCGACCTCTTATTACAGCCCAGAGCAGCAGCAGATGTCAGCGACCTCTTATTACAGTGCAGAGCAGCAGCAGATGTCAGCGACCTCTTATTACAGTGCAGAGCAGCAGCAGATGTCAGCGACCTCTTATTACAGTGCAGAGCAGCAGCAGATGTCAGCGACCTCTTATTACAGCCCAGTGCAGCAGCAGATATCGGCGACCTCTTATTACAGCCCAGAGCAGCAGCAGATGTCAGCGACCTCTTATTACAGCCCAGTGCAGCAGCAGATATCGGCGACCTCTTATTACAGCCCAGAGCAGCAGCAGATGTCAGCGACCTCTTATTACAGCCCAGTGCAGCAGCAGATATCAGCGACCTCTTATTACAGCCCAGAGCAACAACAGATATCAGCGTCCTCTTATTACAGCGCAGAGCAGCAGCAGATATCAGCGACCTCTTATTACAGTGCAGAGCAGCAGCAGATGTCAGCGACCTCTTATTACAGCCCAGTGCAGCAGCAGATATCAGCGACCTCTTATTACAGCCCAGAGCAGCAGCAGATGTCAGCGACCTCTTATTACAGCGCAGAGCAGCAGCAGATGTCAGCGACCTCTTATTACAGCCCAGAGCAGCAGCAGATGTCAGCGACCTCTTATTAATGAAATGATCGTCAGTAATGCTGCACTTGTGGCTGGTGAATATAGGGCACATGTAGCCTCCTTGGTATTATTTGCAGAGGCGGCAGATTCCTCACGAGCGCCATGTAAAGTTTCCGTGAACAGATCTCTGCACCGCTACGGGTACACCGTCACCATGAAGACATTCACAGCACAGGACGAAGCCCGAACCATCAGGACCTTCCCAGCGTCGCCATCAACAGCTCCTGATGCCAATAAAAGCAGATACAAACCCATGGTGCGTGAACTGCGGCATCATCGCCCGTCCCACCTACCAATAAACCACACAGGGCGAGGAAACGCTAATTATATCATCACAACAAATAAAGGACGGGAGATGAGAGACACAACCACACAAGAACCACAACACCCAAGCGGAACTACTACTCATGCAGCATCATAAAACATTACACAGAACATCACAACCCCCAACATCTCACAATCCCAATTCCTAATCAGTTCTTCCTCTGTGAAAATGTAGAGAAAACCAGTATAATGTTCACATCTTATCACACCGAACAGATCGGACGCCTGATAAATGAGTCATTCAGAAACCAATGGCGGAGATACATCTCAGAGTATTGACAGGATAACGAAAGGTTGGAAAAGTAAATGGCGCCAACGAACTACAGCCGGCGGGGCAAGTCACGGTGAGAGTCAGTCTCTCCGAAGCCAAAATGGTCAGAGGTGACCGATCTGTGAACTGCGGCTAAAAACAGTGGAACGATTTCAGAAAAGTGAATATCCCCATCTACAGCACTTAATACCCCACCAAAAATTCAGATATTCTGGGAAATCCGTGTGCAGAAGGGAGAACAGACGACGCTTAGTAGGAGAGGCTCGTGATCTAATGGTCCTAAGGCCATACTGGGCCAAATCCAGGCACGAATCACTGCATGGGCTCAGGAACAATCCCGAAATCATGGTCCGTGAACAATCCACAAATGTAATAGAAACCTGCATCATGTAACGAAGAAGCCGAATATCAGCACAATCCAGAGATGCTGCAGTCCTCTCTGGCCACAGCTCATTTATAATGGATGGAGGCAAAACGGAGAACTGTTCTGTGGTCAGAGGAAACAATGAAATCCTTTATGGAAACGAAAGACACCGTGTCCTGCAGCCTCAGAAGTAGAGGAACCACCCAGCTTGTTATAGAGGAGACAGGGACCACCCAGCTTGCTATAGAGGAGAGACAGGGACCACCCAGCTTGTTATAGAGGAGAGACAGGGACCACCCAGCTTGTTATAGAGGAGAGACAGGGACCACCCACCTTGTTATAGAGGAGAGACAGGGACCACCCACCTTGTTATAGAGGAGAGACAGGGACCACCTACCTTGTTATAGAAAGACAGGGACCACCCACCTTGTTATAGAGGAGAGACAGGGACCACCCACCTTGTTATAGAGAGACAGGGACCACCCACCTTGTTATAGAGGAGAGACAGGCACCACCTACCTTGTTATAGAGGAGAGACAGGGACCACCCACTTTGTTATAGAGAGACAGGGACCACCCACCTTGTTATAGAGGAGAGACAGGGACCACCCACCTTGTTATAGAGAGACAGGGACCACCCACCTTGTTATAGAGGAGAGACAGGCACCACCCACCTTGTTATAGAGGAGAGACAGGGACCACCCACTTTGTTATAGAGAGACAGGGACCACCCACCTTGTTACAGAGGAGAGACAGGCACCACCCACCTTGTTATAGAGGAGAGACAGGGACCACCCAGCTTGTTATAGATGAGAGAGACAGGGACCACCCAGCTTGCTATAGATGAGAGAGACAGGGACCACCCAGCTTGTTATAGAGGAGAGACAGGGACCACCCACCTTGTTATAGAGGAGAGACAGGGACCACCCACCTTGTTATAGAGGAGAGACAGGGACCACCCAGCTTGTTATAGAGGAGAGACAGGGACCACCCAGCTTGTTATAGAGGAGAGACAGGGACCACCCAGCTTGTTATAGAGAGACAGGGACCACCCACCTTGTTATAGAGGAGAGACAGGGACCACCCACCTTGTTATAGAGGAGAGACAGGGACCACCCAGCTTGTTATAGAGGAGAGACAGGGATCACCCAGCTTGTTATAGAGGAGAGACAGGGATCACCCAGCTTGTTATAGAGGAGAGACAGGGACCACCCAGCTTGCTATAGATGAGAGAGACAGGGACCACCCAGCTTGTTATAGAGAGACAGGGACCACCCACCTTGTTATAGAGGAGAGACAGGCACCACCCACCTTGTTATAGAGGAGAGACAGGGACCACCCACTTTGTTACAGAGAGACAGGGACCACCCACCTTGTTATAGAGGAGAGACAGGGACCACCCACTTTGTTATAGAGAGACAGGGACCACCCACCTTGTTATAGAGGAGAGACAGGGACCACCCACCTTGTTATAGAGAGACAGGGACCACCCACCTTGTTATAGAGGAGAGACAGGCACCACCCACCTTGTTATAGAGGAGAGACAGGGACCACCCACTTTGTTATAGAGAGACAGGGACCACCCACCTTGTTACAGAGGAGAGACAGGCACCACCCACCTTGTTATAGAGGAGAGACAGGGACCACCCACCTTGTTATAGAGAGACAGGGACCACCCACCTTGTTATAGAGGAGAGACAGGCACCACCCACCTTGTTATAGAGGAGAGACAGGGACCACCCACTTTGTTATAGAGAGACAGGGACCACCCACCTTGTTACAGAGGAGAGACAGGCACCACCCACCTTGTTATAGAGGAGAGACAGGGACCACCCAGCTTGTTATAGAGGAGAGACAGGGACCACCCAGCTTGTTATAGAGGAGAGACAGGGACCACCCACCTTGTTATAGAGGAGAGACAGGGACCACCCAGCTTGCTATAGATGAGAGACAGGGACCACCCACCTTGTTATAGAGGAGAGACAGGGACCACCCACCTTGTTATAGAGGAGAGACAGGCACCACCCACCTTGTTATAGAGGAGAGACAGGGACCACCCAGCTTGTTATAGAGGAGAGACAGGGACCACCCAGCTTGTTATAGAGGAGAGACAGGGACCACCCAGCTTGTTATAGAGGAGAGACAGGGACCACCCAGCTTGCTATAGATGAGAGAGACAGGGACCGCCCACCTTGTTATAGAGGAGAGACAGGGACCACCCACCTTGTTATAGAGGAGAGACAGGGACCACCCAGCTTGTTATAGAGGAGAGACAGGGACCACCCAGCTTGTTATAGAGGAGAGACAGGGACCACCCAGCTTGTTATAGAGGAGAGACAGGGACCACCCAGCTTGTTATAGAGGAGAGACAGGGACCACCCAGCTTGTTATAGAGGAGAGACAGGGACCACCCACCTTGTTATAGAGAAGAGACAGGGACCACCCAGCTTGTTATAGAGGAGAGACAGGGACCACCCAGCTTGTTATAGAGGAGAGACAGGGACCACCCACTTTGTTATAGAGAAGAGACAGGGACCACCCACCTTGTTATAGAGGAGATAGGGACCACCCAGCTTGTTATAGAGGAGAGACAGGGACCACCCAGCTTGCTATAGATGAGAGAGACAGGGACCACCCACCTTGTTATAGAGGAGAGACAGGGACCACCCAGCTTGCTATAGATGAGAGAGACAGGGACCACCCACCTTGTTATAGAGGAGAGACTGGGACCACCCAGCTTTCTATAGATGAGAGAGAGGGACCACCCAGCTGGTTATGGAGGAGCGGGACCATCCAGCTTGTTATGGAGGAGAGGGAGAGGGACTATCAATCTTGATATCAGCACACAGTTCACATCTCTGATGTATCGGGGGCATGAGTGCCTATGGCAGGGGCAGCACATACATGAGAAGGGACATTAATGCTGAGCGTTATATACAGTACAGGTGATAGAATGACATCTGCTCCATCCAGCCAATGTCTATTTCAGGGAAGACCCCACATATGGGTCCATACCATCCCGGGTGCAGGATTGTGAACCCCATACCGCCCCATCACAGCCGCACGGCTCCACAGCAGTCCAGACCTTTCACCAACAGGACAGCTTTCCTCTCCCAAAACGCCAGCAATCGTCCCCAGCAATTGTCCGCTCACTTCCCCGACGTTTACAGACTGTGGTGAGAAGAGACGATGCTACATAATGCGCCACAACCCGGGTACAATGTGGTGGGACACGGGCCGTGCACAAAGGTTTGGTGATGCCACCACCGACTTCTACAGGCGGTAATCTGTTCTCTGTGCCTTTGTGGGTTGTAGTTAATTTAGTGAAAAAATTGTATAATTGGTGGAGAAAAGTTGAACTTGACGGACCGGGGTTTTATTTCACCTTGTGTAACTGTTTTTTCTACACAGCGCCACAATTTTTTGGATTCTCATAACACAAATCTAGTACACCCCACACATAAGCCTGTAGGGTCCATGCAGCCTGGAGCGGGGATGAAGGGCAGCGGCGGCGGACTGGAGCGGGGATGAAGGGCAGCGACGGCGGACTGGAGCGGGGATGAAGGGCAGCGGCTGCGGACTGGAGCGGGGATGAAGGGCAGCGACGGCGGACTGGAGCGGGGATGAAGGGCAGCGACGGCGGACTGGAGCGGGGATGAAGGGCAGCGACGGCGGACTGGAGCGGGGATGAAGGGCAGCAACGGCGGACTGGAGCGGGGATGAGGGGCAGCGACGGCGGACTGGAGCGGGGATGAGGGGCAGCGACGGCGGACTGGAGCGGGGATGAAGGGCAGCGACGGCGGACTGTAGCGGGGATGAAGGGCAGCGACGGCGGACTGGAGCGGGGATGAAGGGCAGCGACGGCGGACTGGAGCGGGGATGAAGGGCAGCGACGGCGGACTGGAGCGGGGATGAAGGGCAGCGACGGCGGACTGGAGCGGGGATGAAGGGCAGCAACGGCGGACTGGAGCGGGGATGAGGGGCAGCGACGGCGGACTGGAGCGGGGATGAGGGGCAGCGACGGCGGACTGGAGCGGGGATGAAGGGCAGCGACGGCGGACTGGAGCGGGGATGAAGGGCAGCGACGGCGGACTGGAGCGGGGATGAAGGGCAGCGACGGAGGACCCTGAAGCTGGACATGCAAATAATGGAGGACAGAGAACAAAGTGTAACAGTGTACCCAATACATGACAAGGCGGAGGATGGGGGTTGCTGTCCACTGCTGCTCAGCCCAGGAAACCTCCCAGAGATCCCAGACCGTACAAACCAGCAGAAATGTATCACCGCGGAGCCGGCAGGACGACACATTGATCATTTGTCTCCCACCACACGAAATGCCCGTCCGTCGCTCCGCCATCCCAGCGCCTCTCTCCTCTGTGCCCGCCGATGTGCATGGGGCAGTGAGCAGTGACCAGACACCTTACACCACTCACGGTTTGACTTATTTTTGCACTGAAGTTCGGCCATTGCCGCATTGATGCCATTTTAAGTCACTCATTTCCGACGCCTCTTTTCTACATCCCCTCAAAATGGGCTATATCAATCAAAGATCCAAATAAATGGTCATGTGCTCAGCGTGCAATTATATAACCCGGCTGTGAAATGTCAGAGAAAGCACAAACACAATAATCGATCTTAGAATAGGTAATTCTTTATTAATATTCAATGAAAGCAAAAATAATGAAAATCAAAGTAACCTGTGATGTGAGACAAACATTTTGTTACAGACTCCATTAATCACACCCAGTCCGTATACAAAAAATCCATGCAGCATATTGCATACATTTCTAAGGGAGGAAAGCAGCCGAAATTGGATAAAATGAGCTAGAAACAGATGGAACTACACTGAAATAAAGCGCAAGTGCTGAGGAAAGGAAACCACTATAAACCCAAGTCCACAAATAACGGACAGAATGGTATTACACCTAAACTGCTCACAATATGAGGTCTATGGGTCAGCAGGCGCTACTATTATAACGGCATAACGCCACAACTCGCTAGAATGCAAGCCATGAACCTCAATGTGTATACTTACTGGGTGAGTGGCGTCCGTGCAGTGTCCCTCCACCCCGACGCACGTTTTGTCCACACTTCTTCAGGGGCAATATGCTTCATGGATTTACTATTAAATATGTAGTATATGGACTGGGTGTGATTAATGGAGTCTGTAACAAAATGTGTCTCACATCAGAGGTTACTTTGAGTTTCATTATTTTTGCCTTCATTGAATATTTAATAAATAATTACCTATTATAAAATCGATTATATTTGTGCTTTCTCCGACTTTTCACAATGAGGAATTGGGTTTGACAGACGGGTTGTATAATCCCCTCAAAATGAGCAGCGAAAAGTGTCCAAATCATCATTAGGTGACAAAGTGCACAGTGAATATGCCCCAAAATCTCCACACGCTCAAAAAAGCCCACATTCTATTGGCAGTCGGCTGTTTTTACCATATTTTCCTTTCCTTCATAAACTTGCATCTCATCTTAAAGTGGGAAAAGCGAATGCCAGCACCAAACTCCGTCCTCCTGGTCCCCAGACGCGCGCTGAAGCTGCAGGGAGGTGGCGGACAGCGCGGGGCACACAGCGGCGCCCATCATTATACATTATTACAGCAGGACGCAGGAGACGTCGCTCAGGAGCAGAGGCGCGCTGAAGCTGCAGGGAGGTGGTGGACAGTGCGGGGCACAGAGCGGCGCCCATCATTATACATTATTACAGTAGGACGCAGGAGACGTCGCTCAGGAGCAGTCGCGCGCTGAAGTTGCAGGGAGGTGGCGGACAGTGCGGGGCACAGAGCGGCGCCCATCATTATACATTATTACAGCAGGACGCAGGAGACGTCGCTCAGGAGCAGACGCGCGCTGAAGTTGCAGGGAGGTGGCGGACAGTGCGGGGCACACAGCGGCGCCCATCATTATACATTATTACAGCAGGACGCAGGAGACTTCGCTCAGGAGCAGACGCACGCTGAAGCTGCAGGGAGGTGGCGGACAGTGCGGGGCACACAGCGGCGCCCATCATTATACATTATTACAGCAGGACGCAGGAGACGTCGCTCAGGAGCAGACGCACGCTGAAGCTGCAGGGAGGTGGCGGACAGTGCGGGGCACACAGCGGCGCCCATCATTATACATTATTACAGCAGGACGCAGGAGATGTCGCTCAGGAGCAGACGCACGCTGAAGCTGCAGGGAGGTGGAGGACAGTGCGGTGCACACAGCGGCGCCCATCATTATACATTATTACAGCAGGACGCAGGAGATGTCGCTCAGGAGCAGACGCACGCTGAAGCTGCAGGGAGGTGGAGGACAGTGCGGTGCACACAGCGGCGCCCATCATTATACATTATTACAGCAGGACGCAGGAGATGTCGCTCAGGAGCAGACGCACGCTGAAGCTGCAGGGAGGTGGAGGACAGTGCGGTGCACACAGCGGCGCCCATCATTATACATTATTACAGCAGGACGCAGGAGATGTCGCTCAGGAGCAGACGCACGCTGAAGCTGCAGGGAGGTGGCGGACAGTGCGGGGCACACAGCGGCGCCCATCATTATACATTATTACAGCAGGACGCAGGAGATGTCGCTCAGGAGCAGACGCTTGTCCCAGATTTCACGGTTAAACAAGCGACAGCCAAAGCCACAAAGGAGACTATGGAAGGAGCAGAAGAAGCGGGAACCCAGGTCCCATCGTGCCGCACCAATCGTCAGACCAGAGCGGTAGAGATGGCGGCAGGGTGTCCACTGCAGGGTCACAAGCGTGACCTCCTGGCCGGCGCCTACATGACACGATCGAGGCTGAAGGCTCCGCTCTCAGTGTGTCCGGACAGCTACAGTTGTGGCAAAAAGTATCGACACCCCTGCAATTCTGTCAGATAATACTCAGTTTCTTCCTGAAAATGATTGCAATCACAAATTATTTATTATCTTCATTTAATTTGTCTTAAATGAAAAAACACAAAAGAGAATGAAGCAAAAAGCAAAACATTGATCATTTCACACAAAACTCCAAAAATGGGCCAGACAAAAGTATTGGCACCCTCGGCCTAATACTTGGTTGCACAACCTTTAGCCAAAATAACTGCGACCAACCGCTTCCGGTAACCATCAATGAGTTTCTTACAATGCTCTGCTGGAATTTTAGACCATTCTTCTTTGGCAAACTGCTCCAGGTCCCTGATATTTGAAGGGTGCCTTCTCCAAACTGCCATTTTTAGATCTCTCCACAGGCGATCTATGGGATTCAGGTCTGGACTCATTGCTGGCCACCTTAGAAGTCTCCAGTGCTTTCTCTCAAACCATTTTCTAGTGCTTTTTGAAGTGTGTTTTGGGTCATTGTCCTGCTGGAAGACCCATGACCTCTGAGGGAGACCCAGCTTTCTCACACTGGGCCCTACATTATGCTGCAAAATGTGTTGGTAGTCTTCAGACTTCATAATGCCATGCACACGGTCAAGCAGTCCAGTGCCAGAGGCAGCAAAGCAACCCCAAAACATCAGGGAACTTCCGCCATGTTTGACTGTAGGGACTGTGTTCTTTTCTTTGAATGCCTCTTTTTTTCTCCTGTAAACTCTATGTTGATGCCTTTGCCCAAAAAGCTCTACTTTTGTCTCATCTGACCAGAGAATCTGACCAGTGCCAGTGCCAGGCAGCAGCTGCCAAGGCAAACAGGATCATGGGGTGCATTAAAAGAGGTCTGGATACACATGATGAGAGCATTATACTGCCTCTGTACAAATCCCTACTTAGACCGCACATGGAGTACTGTGTCCAGTTTTGGGCACCGGTGCTCAGGAAGGATATAATGGAACTAGAGAGAGTACAAAGGAGGGCAACAAAATTAATAAAGGGGATGGGAGAACTACAATACCCAGATAGATTAGCGAAATTAGGATTATTTAGTCTAGAAAAAAGACGACTGAGGGGCGATCTAATAACCATGTATAAGTATATAAGGGGACAATACAAATATCTCGCTGAGGATCTGTTTATACCAAGGAAGGTGACGGGCACAAGGGGGCATTCTTTGCGTCTGGAGGAGAGAAGGTTTTTCCACCAACATAGAAGAGGATTCTTTGCTGTTAGGGCAGTGAGAGTCTGGAGTTGCTTGCCTGAGGAGGTGGTGATGGCGAACTCAGTCGAGGGGTTCAAGAGAGGCCTGGATGTCTTCCTGGAGCAGAACAATATTGTATCATACAATTATTAGGTTCTGTAGAAGGACGTAGATCTGGGTATTTATTATGATGGAATATAGGCTGAACTGGATGGACAAATGTCTTTTTTCGGCCTTACTAACTATGTTACTATGTTACTATGTTACTATATCCAATTTGGCTTTAGGACAATTCTTATTGTGTTTTTTTCATTTAAGACAAATTAAATGAAGATAATAACAAATAATTTGTGATTGCAATCATTTTCAGGAAGAAACGGAGTATTATCTGACAGAATGGCAGGGGTGTCAATACTTTTGGCCACATCTGTATGGATGTACAGTGCAGTGAACGCCCCGTGCAGCGGCTGGAAATGAAGCAACAACTGCTTAAAGGGAGTAGAAAGAATATTTTCACGTTCATCACAGGCGGATGTGTGGTTAAAAAAAAAAAAAAAAAAAAAAGTTTACACCCCACCCCCAAATCCAGAGCCGATGGTCCAGCGTAGCTGCTGCGTGCGTGGTCTCCATGGTCCTGTGCCGTGCTTGTGGCATCACCGAGTCACCACACTGTAAATGCCCCTGATTGGCTGGTTCTACAAAGACCGGATCACACACACTGGATCCAGAGACTGAACTGACAAAGCAACAAATTTACTTTTTCCAAAGAAAAAAAATGAAACCGGTAAAACCAGTAATCTCTGTCCACCTTCCATACCGGTGACTTTACCAATGTTGGTGGCACTTTCCCTCCTGCAGCCGCAGTTACGGTGAATGGAAAAAGGATTCCACCTGATCCCAGTTATTACAGGTCGTCCCGGGGATCTAGTAAATGGCCGCCGCACCGAGAAGGCCGATGTAAGCTGTGCTCCCACAATGCACTGCGCCCCAGCGGCCGGTGAACGCAGCTCTAGAAGTGAGCGGAGAGAAGAAGCGATGCGGTGTGTGCACAGGCCGACATTACATCCAAGAGCCGCGTGCGCCATCATGGACCAGAAAGCCGACACCACAGCCACGTCCTGCACGGGCCGCAAACTGGGCGGAGGGGACGGGGCAACGTATACATGGAGAGGGGTACAATGTATCACAGGAGGCTCAGCTACACGGAGAGGGGTACAATGTATCACAGGAGGCTCAGCTACACGGAGAGGGGTACAATGTATCACAGGAGGCTCAGCTACACGGAGAGAGGAACAATGTATCACAGGCGGCTCAGCTACACGGAGAGGGGAACAATGTATCACAGGCGGCTCAGCTACACGGAGAGGGGTACAATGTATCACAGGAGGCTCAGCTACACGGAGAGGGGTAAAATGTATCACAGGAGGCTCAGCTACACGGAGAGGGGTAAAATGTATCACAGGAGGCTCAGCTACACGGAGAGGGGAACAATGTATCACAGGCGGCTCAGCTACACGGAGAGGGGTAAAATGTATCACAGCCGGCTCAGCTACACGGAGAGGGGTACAATGTATCACAGGCGGCTCAGCTACACGGAGAGGGGTACAATGTATCACAGGCGGCTCAGCTACACGGAGAGGGGTACAATGTATCACAGGAGGCTCAGCTACACGGAGAGGGGTACAATGTATCACAGGAGGCTCAGCTACACGGAGAGGGGTACAATGTATCACAGGAGGCTCAGCTACACGGAGAGGGGAACAATGTATCACAGCCGGCTCAGCTACACGGAGAGGGGAACAATGTATCACAGGAGGCTCAGCTACACGGAGAGGGGTACAATGTATCACAGGAGGCTCAGCTACACGGAGAGGGGTACAATGTATCACAGGAGGCTCAGCTACACGGAGAGGGGAACAATGTATCACAGCCGGCTCAGCTACACGGAGAGGGGTACAATGTATCACAGGAGGCTCAGCTACACGGAGAGGGGTACAATGTATCACAGGAGGCTCAGCTACACGGAGAGGGGAACAATGTATCACAGGCGGCTCAGCTACACGGAGAGGGGTAAAATGTATCACAGCCGGCTCAGCTACACGGAGAGGGGTACAATGTATCACAGGCGGCTCAGCTACACGGAGAGGGGTACAATGTATCACAGGCGGCTCAGCTACACGGAGAGGGGTACAATGTATCACAGGAGGCTCAGCTACACGGAGAGGGGTACAATGTATCACAGGAAGCTCAGCTACACGGAGAGGGGTACAATGTATCACAGGAGGCTCAGCTACACGGAGAGGGGAACAATGTATCACAGGCGGCTCAGCTACACGGAGAGGGGTAAAATGTATCACAGCCGGCTCAGCTACACGGAGAGGGGTACAATGTATCACAGGCGGCTCAGCTACACGGAGAGGGGTACAATGTATCACAGGCGGCTCAGCTACACGGAGAGGGGAACAATGTATCACAGGCGGCTCAGCTACACGGAGAGGGGTACAATGTATCACAGGAGGCTCAGCTACACGGAGAGGGGTACAATGTATCACAGCCGGCTCAGCTACACGGAGAGGGGTACAATGTATCACAGGAGGCTCAGCTACACGGAGAGGGGTACAATGTATCACAGCCGGCTCAGCTACACGGAGAGGGGTACAATGTATCACAGGAGGCTCAGCTACACGGAGAGGGGAACAATGTATCACAGGAGGCTCAGCTACACGGAGAGGGGTAAAATGTATCACAGCCGGCTCAGCTACACGGAGAGGGGAACAATGTATCACAGCCGGCTCAGCTACACGGAGAGGGGTAAAATGTATCACAGCCGGCTCAGCTACACGGAGAGGGGAACAATGTATCACAGGAGGCTCAGCTACACGGAGAGGGGAACAATGTATCACAGGCGGCTCAGCTACACGGAGAGGGGAACAATGTATCACAGGCGGCTCAGCTACACGGAGAGGGGTACAATGTATCACAGGCGGGCAGTAGGGGGTACAATGTATCACAGGCGGGCAGTAGGGGGTACAATGTATCACAGGCGGGCAGTAGGGGGTACAATGTATCACAGGCGGGCAGTAGGGGGTACAATGTATCACAGGCGGGCAGTAGGGGGTACAATGTATCACAGGCGGGCAGTAGGGGGTACAATGTATCACAGGCGGGCAGTAGGGGGTACAATGTATCACAGGCGGGCAGTAGGGGGTACAATGTATCACAGGCGGGCAGTAGGGGGTACAATGTATCACAGGCGGGCAGTAGGGGGTACATTGTATCACAGGCGGGCAGTAGGGGGTACAATGTATCACAGGCGGGCAGTAGGGGGTACATTGTATCACAGGCGGGCAGTAGGGGGTACATTGTATCACAGGCGGGCAGTAGGGGGTACATTGTATCACAGGCGGGCAGTAGGGGGTACAATGTATCACAGGCGGGCAGTAGGGGGTACAATGTATCACAGGCGGGCAGTAGGGGGTACAATGTATCACAGGCGGGCAGTAGGGGGTACAATGTATCACAGGCGGGCAGTAGGGGGTACAATGTATCACAGGCGGGCAGTAGGGGGTACAATGTATCACAGGCGGGCAGTAGGGGGTACAATGTATCACAGGCGGGCAGTAGGGGGTACAATGTATCACAGGCGGGCAGTAGGGGGTACAATGTATCACAGGCGGGCAGTAGGGGGTACAATGTATCACAGGCGGGCAGTAGGGGGTACAATGTATCACAGGCGGGCAGTAGGGGGTACAATGTATCACAGGCGGGCAGTAGGGGGTACAATGTATCACAGGCGGGCAGTAGGGGGTACAATGCATCACAGGCGGGCAGTAGGGGGTACAATGCATCACAGGCGGGCAGTAGGGGGTACAATGTATCACAGGCGGGCAGTAGGGGGTACAATGTATCACAGGCGGGCAGTAGGGGGTACAATGTATCACAGGCGGGCAGTAGGGGGTACAATGTATCACAGGTGGGCAGTAGGGGGTACAATGTATCACAGGCGGGCAGTAGGGGGTACAATGTATCACAGGCGGGCAGTAGGGGGTACAATGTATCACAGGCGGGCAGTAGGGGGTACAATGTATCACAGGCGGGCAGTAGGGGGTACAATGTATCACAGGCGGGCAGTAGGGGGTACAATGTATCACAGGCGGGCAGTAGGGGGTACAGTGTATCACAGGCGGGCAGTAGGGGGTACAATGTATCACAGGCGGGCAGTAGGGGGTACAATGTATCACAGGCGGGCAGTAGGGGGTACAATGTATCACAGGCGGGCAGTAGGGGGTACAATGTATCACAGGCGGGCAGTAGGGGGTACAATGTATCACAGGCGGGCAGTAGGGGGTACATTATGCCCGGTGTATTGCTCATGGAGAAACATCTCATTTCCGGGCAGCACAGGAGAATCTGAACAATGTCCCCGGGGCGATGGCCGTCTCTTCCCGCCAGCTTCCTGCTCCCAATCTCCGGGGGAATAATAATGGCCGTGGATGATGGACTCACCATAGCGCTGATGGTCTCCTCCCAGTCCGGCCTCTCCCGGGGGTGAATACTGCGGGGCAGCTCCGGCACAAAGTCGTCGTCCTCCTCCTCTAAGTGCAGCGAGGACTTCATTATTCTGTAGGAGAAGAGACGGCTGATCAGTAACAGGAGATGATGACAGGTCGCGGCTCTGCAGCACATAGGCCGCTCTGCAGCACATGGGCCGCTCTGCAGCACATGGGCCGCTCTGCAGCACATGGGCCGCACACACACACGGACTGGGGGCGAGGACCCGACTTATGGCCCCTCACTGTCAGCTCCAACACGCATGGAGATAAACCATAGTCTACTCCGAGGATCAGAAAGGAACATTTGTGCCACGCCGGACATGGCTGCTACCAGCACATGACGGAAGGGGGCTACAACCCAAAATCCCCCCGCTGCCTCGTCTGCGGCTCACTGCAGATTGCACGACTTCCCTCACTACAACACATCAATGAATGACAAGAAAAAAGACTCCAAAACATGCAGATGTCAGGTAGAAAATAAGAGAAAAACGTCCATGTACGCAGACCCCAACATGATGGAAACCTGCTGCTTCCAAAAGACGCCCCCCACAGTCATGTAGAGCACGAAGACCCCCTGGATGGGCGCAAGATGCAGTGCGGCTGAGCCAGGTCTAAGGCTGCGCTCCACTGCACCCGGTCCAGTCTGCCTCATTATCATCAGGTCAGAGACGGCACAGCGCCCCGAATATCGGACAATTACCGGCATTCACACAGGTGAAGCCCCTCCAGGAGCAAGAAACGCCGAGACCACCAAAAAAGAGGAGTGAAGGGAACACCATGGCTGCAGCTCTCCCTAGAAGAGTCACTATTTATGCCCTATGATACATGCTATACTATACTCCAGAGCTGCACTCACTATTCTGCTGGTGCAGTCACTGTGTACATACATTACATTACTGATCCTGAGTTATATCCTGTATTATCCTCCAGAGCTGCACTTACTATTCTGCTGGTGCAGTCACTGTGTACATACATTACATTACTGCTCCTGAGTTACATCCTGTATTATACTCCAGAGCTGCACTCACTATTCTGCTGGTGCAGTCACTGTGTACATACATTACATTACTGATCCTGCGTTACATCCTGTATTATACCCCAGAGCTGCACTCACTATTCTGCTGGTGCAGTCACTGTGTACATACATTACTGATCCTGAGTTACCTCCTGTATTATACTCCAGAGCTGCACTCACTATTCTGCTGGTGCAGTCACTGTGTACATACATTACATTACTGATCCTGAGTTACATCCTGTATTATACTCCAGAGCTGCACTCACTATTCTGCTGGTGCAGTCACTGTGTACATACATTACATTACTGATCCTGAGTTACCTCCTGTATTATACCCCAGAGCTGCACTCACTACTCTGCTGGTGCAGTCACTGTGTACATACATTACATTACTGATCCTGCGTTACATCATGTATTATACCCCAGAGCTGCACTCACTATTCTGCTGGTGCAGTCACTGTGTACATACATTACATTACTGATCCTGAGTTACATCCTGTATTATACTCCAGAGCTGCACTCACTATTCTGCTGGTGCAGTCACTGTGTACATACATTACATTACTGATCCTGAGTTACATCCTGTATTATACCCCAGAGCTGCACTCACTATTCTGCTGGTGCAGTCACTGTGTACATACATTACATTACTGATCCTGAGTTACATCCTGTATTATACTCCAGAGCTGCACTCACTATTCTGCTGGTGCAGTCACTGTGTACATACATTACATTACTGATCCTGAGTTACATCCTGTATTATACTCCAGAGCTGCACTCACTATTCTGCTGGTGCAGTCACTGTGTACATACATTACATTACTGATCCTGAGTTACCTCCTGTATTATACTCCAGAGCTGCACTCACTATTCTGCTGGTGCAGTCACTGTGTACATACATTACATTACTGCTCCTGAGTTACATCCTGTATTATACCCCAGAGCTGCACTCACTATTCTGCTGGTGCAGTCACTGTGTACATACATTACATTACTGATCCTGAGTTACATCCTGTATTATACTCCAGAGCTGCACTCACTATTCTGCTGGTGCAGTCACTGTGTACATACATTACATTACTGATCCTGAGTTACCTCCTGTACTATACTCCAGAGCTGCACTCACTATTCTGCTGGTGCAGTCACTGTGTACATACATTACATTACTGATCCTGAGTTACATCCTGTATTATACCCCAGAGCTGCACTCACTATTCTGCTGGTGCAGTCACTGTGTACATACATTACATTACTGATCCTGAGTTACATCCTGTATTATACCTCAGAGCTGCACTCACTATTCTGCTGCTGCAGTCACTGTGTGCATACATTACATTACTGATCCTGAGTTACATCCTGTATTATACTCCAGAGCTGCACTCACTATTCTGGTGCAGTCACTGTGTACATACATTACATTACTGATCCTGAGTTACATCCTGTATTATACTCCAGAGCTGCACTCACTATTCTGCTGGTGCAGTCACTGTGTACATACATTATAGTAACAGTACTGATCCTGAGTTACATCCTGTATTATACCCCAGAGCTGCACTCACTATTCTGCTGGTGCAGTCACTGTGTACATACATTATATTACTGATCCTAAGTTACATCCTGTATTATACTCCAGAGCTGCACTCACTATTCTGCTGGTTGTAATTAAAACTATTCCAATCATTTGTGAACATAAACCTCAAAAAACTTTGCTCCTGTGAGTCACTTATGATATAGAAATTGAATAAGTAAGGAATGTGGGAGATTTCAGCTCTGAAGCCTCCAGACTTGTGACTGCAGCTCACTACTTTATGCAGTTGACACTTGTGTAAGGGAAAAACGGATGGAGCTGAAAAATCATTTGTAGCCAAAGCCTTTACCAGTGTGGATAAGGCGCGTTTCCGTCAGTCGCTGCCTGGTCTCCGCTCCGCAGCACAAGCTCCAGAATGTCGCAATTCGCTTCTTTTTAGAGACGACAAATCCCGAAAACTACAGAAGCAGACTAAAACCCGAGGAGAGGTGAAGCGAGCACTGTGCCGGCAGCCAATCACGAGGCTTCTTGTGTTCTTTATAAGACCTTTTCTGAATGAAGGGAGGAATCTAATTGGTGCAAAACAAAAGCAGCCAATAATCGCAGGTTGTATTTGCCAGGTGACCCCCTCAGCGGATGGAGGCTGCAGGTGCCTCGTACCCTCCACGGTGTGCCTCGTACCCCCCACGGTGTGCCTCCTACTCCCCACGGTGTGCCTCCTACCCCCCACGGTGTGCCTCGCACCCCCCACGGTGTGCCTCGCACCCCCCACGGTGTGCCTCGCACCCCCCACGGTGTGCCTCGCACCCCCCACGGTGTGCCTCGCACCCCCTACGGTGTGCCTAGCACCCCCTACGGTGTGCCTCGCACCCCCCACGGTGTGCCTAGCACCCCCTACGGTGTGCCTCGCACCCCCCACGGTGTGCCTGGCACCCCCTACGGTGTGCCTCGCACCCCCCACGGTGTGCCTCGCACCCCCCACGGTGTGCCTCGCACCCCCTACGGTGTGCCTCGCACCCCCTACGGTGTGCCTCGTACCCCCCCACGGTGTGCCTCGTACCCCCCACGGTGTGCCTGCACAGGCTCACACATCCACAGAAACAAATGATCAGGACGTGGCTCCATTATGAGGACCGTGGAGCCGCCTTTGTTCTCCCCTGTGAATGGCTTTTGTACAGATTCCTGCGTCTCCTCCTCACATTCCTTCCACATTGTGTGTGAACAAGGCCCCATTGTTGGACGCTGCATTCTGGGGACAGCAGATCTGGAGAGCAGCAGCTGGATGAGGCCGTTATGTGCCGCCCGTCACAGCTGCCCCATGGGCCTCCAGCTACAATGCACCAGGACAAAGCAGCAAGAGGGCACAGACACTGGCACTTACCGCAAGCCTCATAATGGCCAGAATGCCAGCACTCTGCTGTGGCACCCTGCCAGCGTCCGGACCACCCGAGGGTCCCCATGTACCAGGAGGACAGAGCCAAGGACACAGACCCTGCAGCCCAGTACCCGGGCAATCATGTCACCCGCTGCCAGCGTCCGGACCACCCGAGGGTCCCCATGTACCAGAAGGACAGAGCCATGGACACAGACCCTGCAGCCCAGTACCCGGGCAACCATGTCACCCGCTGCCAGTGTCTGGACCACCCGAGGGTCCCCATGTACCAGGAGGACAGAGCCATGGACAAAGACCCTGCAGCCCAGTACCCGGGCAACCATGTCACCCGCTGCCAGTGTCTGGACCACCGGAGGGTCCCCATGTACCAGAAGGACAGAGCCATGGACACAGACCCTGCAGCCCAGTACCCGGGCAACCATGTCACCCGCTGCCAGTGTCCGGACCACCGGAGGGTCCCCATGTACCAGAAGGACAGAGCCATGGACACAGACCCTGCAGCCCAGTACCCGGACAATCATGTCACCCGCTGCCAGCGTCCGGACGAGGGTCCCCGCGTACCAGGAGGACAGAGCCATGGACAAAGACCCTGCAGCCCAGTACCCGGGCAATCATGTCACCCGCTGCCAGCATCCGGACCACCGGAGGGTCCCCATGTACCAGGAGGACAGAGCCATGGACAAAGACCCTGCAGCCCAGTACCCGGGCAATCATGTCACCCGCTGCCAGCATCCGGACCACCGGAGGGTCCCCATGTACCAGGAGGACAGAGCCAAGGACACAGACCCTGCAGCCCAGTACCCGGACAATCATGTCACCCGCTGCCAGCGTCCGGACGAGGGTCCCCGCGTACCAGGAGGACAGAGCCATGGACAAAGACCCTGCAGCCCAGTACCCGGGCAATCATGTCACCCGCTGCCAGCATCCGGACCACCGGAGGGTCCCCATGTACCAGGAGGACAGAGCCAAGGACACAGACCCTGCAGCCCAGTACCCGGGCAATCATGTCACCCGCTGCCAGCGTCCGGACCACCCGAGGGTCCCCATGTACCAGGAGGACAGAGCCATGGACAAAGACCCTGCAGCCCAGTACCCGGCAATCATGTCACCCGCTGCCAGCGTCCGGACCACCGGAGGGTCCCCATGTACCAGGAGGACAGAGCCATGGACACAGACCCTGCAGCCCAGTACCCGGGCAATCATGTCACCCGCTGCCAGCATCCGGACCACCGGAGGGTCCCCATGTACCAGGAGGACAGAGCCATGGACACAGACCCTGCAGCCCAGTACCCGGGCAATCATGTCACCCGCTGCCAGTGTCCGGACCACCGGAGGGTCCCCATGTACCAGGAGGACAGAGCCATGGACACAGACCCTGCAGCCCAGTACCCGGGCAATCATGTCACCCGCTGCCACATACACAGGACATCTGTGCTGCAGAGCGACGTCACAAACCCATCACAGTCCGCACAGTAACCCGCGCTGCCACCGCTAGGAAGATACTGATGAGGCTGCGGAGCTGCTCCTCACGGCCGCCTGCAGTAGTGCAGCCTCGGGCTTTGGGCCTGGACGGCCTCGTGGACGGACACTTTCTCCTGGCAAACAGCTGATTTCACGGGTATTACATGGTGGGCACTCACAATAACAGCTTCATGCTGGGGGTCTCGAGACAGCCAGGATCAGAGCCCCTTTTACACAAGCACTCTAATCGATCGCCCACTCTGATGGAATATTGATGAGAGATGCCACTGATTGGCTGCAGCGGTCACGTGACAACATCAGCAGCACTGACTTGACTAAAACGTCGCGGCAGCGGGAAGTGAATATAGATGGTTGTCGGATCTTCAGGATCACACTGGCGCCCATCATCCTGCCTGCCGGGGAGCAGCTCTGAGACTAGCCATCACTGAGACTGAAGTGGCCGGTAACCTAGGTAACAAGTCCTAAATTATAAAATTGCAAATCCTTCCATAATTGAGAACAGAACAGTTATTTAATAAGAGATAAAATGTAACATTAGGTGAGAATAACCCTAGAAACCTCCGGGTACCCCATGACCTGAGGGAAGGCCCAGAGACTGGCAGGGGCATCTGCACTGGGAGGTCGGGTTATGCTGCAGAGGGGCCCAGATAATTAGGAAAGTGACCGCACAGACAAGCGCTCCACAAGTCACACACCATTAGTCACTTTCCTGACAAAGATCCAAGCCCACCATGTGCAGAGGACAGGACAGAATCCCCCCGACCAACCTCAGGGCGAGGCAAAAGCCCAAAATACTCAGAACAGTCATAACTAGGACATGCCACCCCGCTGGCAGACAGTGGCGGGTATCCACAGGCCTCTCCGAGATCACACACCAGGGGGTCAGAGATACCCAGGGGTCCGGACACAGCGGGATCCTCAGTGCTGGCAGCTCCTGCGCTCCCCTCTCATGTGCCGACACGCTGCCGCTATTCTTACAGGAAACCACTAATTACAGACTCATCATCTATTAGTCACAATGAACGACTCCGCGGCCACACGGAGACAGAAAACGCCAAGAGACGACACCCCACACAGGTGACACAAGGGGGCACCAAAGAAAAAAGGGTCCCATTCACCTTCCTGCTTGAGGGGGCCGCACTGATGAATTACCAGACCCAATTATCACTGTGAATGGCGCTGCCTACCAGGAGGACTGGCACAGCGGAGGAGCTCACTGGCGCTCTGCACCGTGGAGAACGGGGCCACACACCGCCCTCGCCCCATATCCTGCAGCTACATCAGAAACATCAGCACTGACTGAACTGGCCAACCGTGGCAGACCCTCACACTGCCCCTACAGGCATGAACCCATGTCAGACCCCCTGTTCAAAATTACACTCATGCTTGACCCCCATAACGCCCCCTGTTCACCATCACACCCATATCTGACCACCATACTGCCCCTGACCATCATAAATCCCATGTATGACCCCCATGCTGACTCCCTGTTGATCATCACACCCATATCTGACCCACATACTGCCCCTGACCATCATTACACCCATATCTGACCCCCATACTAACTCCCTGTTCATCATCACACCCATATCTGACCCACATACTGCCCCCTGTTCATCATCACACCCATATCTGACCACCATACTGCCTCTGACCATCATAAATCCCATGTATGACCCCCATACTGACTCCCCGTTCATCATCACACCCATACCTGACCCCCATACTGACTCCCTGACCATCACACCCATGTATGTTCCCCATACTGCCCTCTGACAATCATCACACCCATGTATAACCCCCCTGTTCATCATTGCACCCATGTATGACCCCCATACTGCCCCCTGACCGTCATTACACCCATGCTTGACCCCCATACTGCCCCGTTCATCATCACACCCATATCTGACCCCCATACTGCCCCCTGTACATCATCACACCCATGTATGACCCCCATACTGCCCCTGACCATCATTACATCCATGTTTGACCCCCATAATGTCCCGTTCACCATCACACCCATATCTTATCTCCACAATGCCTCCTGGCCATCATTACACCCATGTTTGACCCTCATACTGCTCCTGACTATCATTACACTAAAGTCTGACCCCCATGTTGCCCCTGACCATCATTACACCAAAGTCTGACCCCCATAATGCCTCCTGACCTTTATTACACCCATGGCTGACCCTCATACTGCCCCCTGACCATCATTAAACCCATATCTGACCCCCATACTGCACCCTGGCCGTCATTACACCCATATCTGACCCCCTACTGCCCCCAGCCATCATTACACCCATTTCTGACCCCCATACTCCCTCAGCCATCATTACACCCATTTCTGACCCCCATACTCCCCCAGCCATCATTACACCCATTTCTGGCCCTCATACTGCCCCCAGCCATCATTACACCCATATCTGATCCCCATACTGCCCCCAGCCATCATTACACCCATTTCTGACCCCCATACTTCCCCCAGCCATCATTACACCCATTTCTGACCCCCATACTGCCCCCAGCCATCATTACACCCATATCTGATCCCCATACTGCCCCCAGCCATCATTACACCCATGTCTGACCCCATAGTGCCCCCAGCCACCATTACACCCCTTTCTGACCCCCATACTGCCCCACTGACTGTCATTACACCCATTTCTGACCCCCATACTGCCCCCTGACCGTCATTACACCAATTCCTGACCCCCATACTGCTCCCTGACCATCATTACACCCATGTCTGATCCCCATACTGCCCCCAACCACCATTACACCCCTTTCTGACCCCCATACTGCCCCCTGGCCGTCATTACATCCATGTCTGACCCCCATACTGCCCCCAGCCACCATTACACCCCTTTCTGACCCCCATACTGCCCCACTGACTGTCATTACACCCATTTCTGACCCCCATACTGCCCCCTGACCGTCATTACACCAATTCCTGACCCCCATACTGCTCCCTGACCATCATTACACCCATGTCTGATCCCCATACTGCCCCCAACCACCATTACACCCCTTTCTGACCCCCATACTGCCCCCTGGCCGTCATTACATCCATGTCTGACCCCCATACTGCCCCCAGCCACCATTACACCCCTTTCTGACCCCCATACTGCCCCCTGGCCGTCATTACACCCATGTCTGACCCCCATACTGCCACCAGCCACCATTACACCCCTTTCTGACCCCCATACTGCCCCCTGGCAGCCATTACACCCATTTCTGACCCCATACTGCCCCCAGCCATCATTACACCCATGTCTGACCCCCATACTGCCCCCAGCCATCATAACACCCATTTCTATCCCCCATACTGCCCCCAGCCATCATTACACCCATATCTGATCCCCATACTGCCCCCCAGCCACCATTACACCCATGTCTGACCCCCATACTGCCCCCAGCCACCATTACACCCCTTTCTGACCCCCATACTGCCCCACTGACTGTCATCACACCCATTTCTGACCCCCATACTGCCCCCTGACCGTCATTACACCAATTTCTGACCCCCATACTGCCCCCTGACCATCATTACACCCATGTCTGACCCCCATACTGCCCCCAGCCACCATTACACCCCTTTCTGACCCCCATACTGCCTCCTGGCCGTCATTACACCCATGTCTGACCCCCATACTGCCCCCAGCCACCATTACACCCCTTTCTGACCCCCATACTGCCCCCAGGCCGTCATTACACCCATTTCTGACCCCATACTGCCCCCAGCCATCATTACACCCATGTCTGACCCCCATACTGCCCCCTGACCGTCATTACACCAATTTCTGACCCCCATACTGCCCCCTGACCATCATTACACCCATGTCTGACCCCCATACTGCCCCCAGCCACCATTACATCCCTTTCTGACCCCCATACTGCCCCCTGGCCATCATTACACCCATGTCTGACCCCCATACTGCCCCCAGCCACCATTACACCCCTATCTGACCCCCATACTGCCCCCTGGCCGTCATTACACCCATGCCTGATCCCCATACTACCCCCAGCCACCATTACACCCCTTTCTGACCCTTATACTGCCCCCTGGCCGTCATTACACCCATTTTTGACCCCATACTGCCCCCAGCCATCATTACACCCATATCTGATCCCCATACTGCCCCCAGCCACCATTACACCCATGTCTGACCCCCATACTGCCCCCAGCCACCATTACACCCCTTTCTGACCCCCATACTGCCCCCTGGCCGTCATTACACCCATGTCTGACCCCCATACTGACCCCAGCCACCATTACACCCCTTTCTGACCTCCATACTGCCCCCTGGCCGTCATTACACCCCTTTCAGACCCCCATACTGCCCCTGGCCGTCATTACACCCATGTCTGACCCCCATACTGCCCCCATCCACCATTACACCCATGTCTGACCCCCATACTGCCCCCTGGCCGTCATTACACCCATGTCTGACCCCCATACTGACCCCAGCCACCATTACACCCCTTTCTGACCCCCATACTGCCCCCTGGCCGTCATTACACCCATGTCTGACCCCCATACTGCCCCCAGCCACCATTACACCCCTTTCTGACCCCCATACTGACCCCTGGCCGTCATTACACCCATTTCTGACCCCCATACTGCCCCCAGCCACCATTACACCCATGTCTGACCCCCATACTGCCCCCTGGCCGTCATTACACCCATTTTTGACCCCATACTGCCCCCAGCCACCATTACACCCCTTTCTGACCCCCATCCTGCCCCCTGGCCGTCATTACACCCATATCTGACCCCCATACTGCCCCCAGCCACCATTACACCCCTTTCTGACCCCCAAACTGCCCCATGGCCGTCACTACACCCATTTCTGACCCCCATACTGCCCTCAGCCACCATTACACCCATGTCTGACCCCCATACTGCCCCCAGCCACCATTACACCCCTTTCAGACCCCCATACTGCCCCTGGCCGTCATTACACCCATGTCTGACCCCCATACTGCCCCCATCCACCATTACACCCATGTCTGACCCCCATACTGCCCCCTGGCCGTCATTACACCCATGTCTGACCCCCATACTGACCCCAGCCACCATTACACCCCTTTCTGACCCCCATACTGCCCCCTGGCCGTCATTACACCCATGTCTGACCCCCATACTGCCCCCAGCCACCATTACACCCCTTTCTGACCCCCATACTGACCCCTGGCCGTCATTACACCCATTTCTGACCCCCATACTGCCCCCAGCCACCATTACACCCATGTCTGACCCCCATACTGCCCCCTGGCCGTCATTACACCCATTTTTGACCCCATACTGCCCCCAGCCACCATTACACCCCTTTCTGACCCCCATCCTGCCCCCTGGCCGTCATTACACCCATATCTGACCCCCATACTGCCCCCAGCCACCATTACACCCCTTTCTGACCCCCAAACTGCCCCATGGCCGTCACTACACCCATTTCTGACCCCCATACTGCCCTCAGCCACCATTACACCCATGTCTGACCCCCATACTGCCCCCAGCCATCATTACACCCATTTCTGACCCCCATACTGCCCCCTGACCATCATTACACCCATGTCTGACCCCCATACTGCCTCCAGCCACCATTACACTCCTTTCTGACCCCCATACTGCCCCCTGGCCGTCATTACACCCATGTCTGACCCCCATACTGCCCCCAGCCACCATTACACCCCTTTCTGACCCCCATACTGCCCCCTGGCCGTCATTACACCCATGTCTGACCCCCATACTGACCCCAGCCACCATTACACCCCTTTCTGACCCCCATACTGCTCCCTGGCCGTCATTACACCCCTTTCTGACCCCCATACTGCCCCCTGGCCGTCATTACACCCATGTCTGACCCCCATACTGCCCCCTGGCCGTCATTACACCCATCTCTGACCCCCATACTGCCCCCAGCCACCATTACACCCCTTTCTGACCCCCATACTGCCCCCTGGCCGTCATTACACCCCTTTCAGACCCCCATACTGCCCCCTGGCCGTCATTACACCCATTTCTGACCCCCATACTGCCCCCAGCCATCATTACACCCATTTCTGACCCCCATACTGCCCCCTCCCGTATCATTACACCCATGTCTGACCCCCATACTGCCCCCAGCCACCATTACACCCCTTTCTGACCCCCATACTGCCCCCTGGCCGTCATTACACCCCTTTCAGACCCCCATACTGCCCCCTGGCCGTCATTACACCCATGTCTGACCCCCATACTGCCCCCAGCCACCATTACACCCATGTCTGACCCCCATACTGCCCCCTGGCCGTCATTACACCCATGTCTGACCCCCATACTGCCCCCAGCCACCATTACACCCCTTTCTGACCCCCATACTGCCCCCTGGCCGTCATTACACCCCTTTCAGACCCCCATACTGCCCCCTGGCCGTCATTACACCCATTTCTGACCCCCATACTGCCCCCAGCCATCATTACACCCATTTCTGACCCCCATACTGCCCCCTCCCGTATCATTACACAGGTACAGTCCCTGGCTCCCCGCAGCAGAGATCGCGGTGTCACCGTCAGGTGCAGCCCCCCGTTACTCTATGACTGGGGGTCCATGTGCGGCTCCAGCGCTCACCTCTCCAGCTCCTCGCCCGATGCCATCCTGCCCACCGAGGACGGGGCCGCCTGCAGAGCGGGGAGCGCCAGGAAGGCTCCGGTCCCTCCCTCCATGCTGCCGGCCACTATCCCCCGGGGCCGCTCATGCCGCGCCGCCGTCTGCCGGGCATCCAGGGTCGGGCGCTCAGCGGCTCCCGGTCCGGGCGGAGGAGGCACCGACGTCTCCAGCGACACCGAGCACCGCGCGTCCACACCGGGCAGCACAGACACGGCGGCGGCCGAGCGGGATCCTGCGCTTTCCTGGCTCTGCCCCTCCGTCACATACCTGCCCACAACGCGGCAAGCCCAGGCAGGCACAGGCGGCTCCGGCAGAACCCCTCCCGCCGGGATAACGGGGGCTGCAGAGAGGAGCTCAGTGCACGGGGGGCTGCAGAGAGCTCAGTGTATGGGGGGCTGCAGAGAGGAGCTCAGTGTACGGGGGGCTGCAGAGAGAGGAGCTCAGTGCACGGGGGGCTGCAGAGAGGAGCTCAGTGCACGGGGGGCTGCAGAGAGCTCAGTGTACGGGGGGCTGCAGAGAGAGAGAGGAGCTCAGTGTACGGGGGGCTGCAGAGAGAGAGAGGAGCTCAGTGTATGGGGGGCTGCAGAGAGAGGAGCTCAGTGCACGGGGGGCTGCAGAGAGGAGCTCAGTGTACGGGGGGCTGCAGAGAGGAGCTCAGTGCACGGGGGGCTGCAGAGAGGAGCTCAGTGCACGGGGGGCTGCAGAGAGCTCAGTGTACGGGGGGCTGCAGAGAGAGGAGCTCAGTGCACGGGGGGCTGCAGAGAGAGGAGCTCAGTGTACGGGGGGCTGCAGAGAGAGGAGCTCAGTGCACGGGGGGCTGCAGAGAGCTCAGTGTACGGGGGGCTGCAGAGAGCTCAGTGTACGGGGGGCTGCAGAGAGCTCAGTGTATGGGGGGCTGCAGAGAGAGGAGCTCAGTGTACGGGGGGCTGCAGAGAGCTCAGTGTACGGGGGGCTGCAGAGAGCTCAGTGTATGGGGGGCTGCAGAGAGCTCAGTGTACGGGGGGCTGCAGAGAGAGGAGCTCAGTGCACGGGGGGCTGCAGAGAGGAGCTCAGTGTACGGGGGGCTGCAGAGAGGAGCTCAGTGTATGGGGGGCTGCAGAGAGAGGAGCTCAGTGCACGGGGGGCTGCAGAGGAGCTCAGTGTATGGGGGGCTGCAGAGAGGAGCTCAGTGTACGGGGGGCTGCAGAGAGAGGAGCTCAGTGTACGGGGGGCTGCAGAGGAGCTCAGTGTATGGGGGGATGCAGAGAGAGGAGCTCAGTGCACGGGGGGCTGCAGAGAGAGGAGCTCAGTGTATGGGGGGCTGCAGAGAGGAGCTCAGTGTACGGGGGGCTGCAGAGAGAGGAGCTCAGTGCATGGGGGGCTGCAGAGAGAGGAGCTCAGTGTATGGGGGGCTGCAGAGAGAGGAGCTCAGTGTACGGGGGGCTGCAGAGAGAGGAGCTCAGTGTACGGGGGGCTGCAGAGAGAGGAGCTCAGTGTACGGGGGGCTGCAGAGAGCTCAGTGTACGGGGGGCTGCAGAGAGAGGAGCTCAGTGTACGGGGGGCTGCAGAGAGAGAGAGGAGCTCAGTGTACAGGGGGCTGCAGAGAGAGAGAGGAGCTCAGTGTACGGGGGGCTGCAGAGAGAGAGAGGAGCTCAGTGTACGGGGGGCTGCAGAGAGAGAGAGGAGCTCAGTGTACGGGGGGCTGCAGAGAGGAGCTCAGTGTACGGGGGGCTGCAGAGAGGAGCTCAGTGCACGGGGGGCTGCAGAGAGAGGAGCTCAGTGCACGGGGGGCTGCAGAGAGGAGCTCAGTGCACGGGGGGCTGCAGAGAGAGAGAGGAGCTCAGTGTACGGGGGGCTCCAGAGAGGAGCTCAGTGTACGGGGGGGCTGCAGAGAGGAGCTCAGTGTACGGGGGCTGCAGAGAGGAGCTCAGTGCACGGGGGGCTGCAGAGAGAGAGAGGAGCTCAGTGTACGGGGGGCTGCAGAGAGAGAGAGGAGCTCAGTGTACGGGGGGCTGCAGAGAGGAGCTCAGTGTACGGGGGGCTGCAGAGAGAGGAGCTCAGTGCACGGGGGGCTGCAGAGAGGAGCTCAGTGCACGGGGGGCTGCAGAGAGAGGAGCTCAGTGCACGGGGGGCTGCAGAGAGGAGCTCAGTGCACGGGGGGCTGCAGAGAGAGAGAGGAGCTCAGTGTACGGGGGGCTCCAGAGAGGAGCTCAGTGTACGGGGGGGCTGCAGAGAGGAGCTCAGTGTACGGGGGCTGCAGAGAGGAGCTCAGTGCACGGGGGGCTGCAGAGAGAGAGGAGCTCAGTGTATGGGGGGCTGCAGAGAGGAGCTCAGTGTACGGGGGGCTGCAGAGAGGAGCTCAGTGTACGGGGGCTGCAGAGAGGAGCTCAGTGTACGGGGGGCTGCAGAGAGAGGAGCTCAGTGTATGGGGGGCTGCAGAAGAGAGAGGAGCTCAGTGTATGGGGGGCTGCAGAGAGAGAGGAGCTCAGTGCACGGGGGGCTGCAGAGAGAGAGGAGCTCAGTGTATGGGGGGCTGCAGAGAGAGAGGAGCTCAGTGTATGGGGGGCTGCAGAGAGGAGCTCAGTGTACGGGGGGCTGCAGAGAGAGGAGCTCAGTGTATGGGGGGCTGCAGAGAGAGGAGCTCAGTGTATGGGGGGCTGCAGAGAGGAGCTCAGTGTATGGGGGGCTGCAGAGAGAGGAGCTCAGTGTATGGGGGGCTGCAGAGAGAGGAGCTCAGTGTATGGGGGGCTGCAGAGAGGAGCTCAGTGCACGGGGGGGCTGCAGAGAGAGGAGCTCAGTGTATGGGGGCTGCAGAGAGAGAGGAGCTCAGTGTATGGGGGGCTGCAGAGAGAGAGAGGAGCTCAGTGCACGGGGGGCTGCAGAGAGAGAGAGGAGCTCAGTGCACGGGGGGCTGCTGAGAGAGTGGAGCTCAGTGTATGGGGGGCTGCAGAGAGGAGCTCAGTGTATGGGGGGCTGCAGAGAGAGGAGCTCAGTGTATGGGGGGCTGCAGAGAGAGGAGCTCAGTGCACGGGGGGCTGCAGAGAGAGGAGCTCAGTGTATGGGGGGCTGCAGAGAGAGGAGCTCAGTGCACGGGGGGCTGCAGAGAGGAGCTCAGTGTACGGGGGGCTGCAGAGAGAGGAGCTCAGTGCATGGGGGGCTGCAGAGAGAGGAGCTCAGTGTATGGGGGGCTGCAGAGAGAGGAGCTCAGTGTATGGGGGGCTGCAGAGAGAGGAGCTCAGTGTACGGGGGGCTGCAGAGAGCTCAGTATACGGGGGGCTGCAGAGAGAGGAGCTCAGTGTACGGGGGGCTGCAGAGAGAGGAGCTCAGTGTACGGGGGGCTGCAGAGAGCTCAGTGTACGGGGGGCTGCAGAGAGAGGAGCTCAGTGTACGGGGGGCTGCAGAGAGAGAGAGGAGCTCAGTGTACGGGGGGCTGCAGAGAGGAGCTCAGTGTACGGGGGGCTGCAGAGAGGAGCTCAGTGCACGGGGGGCTGCAGAGAGAGGAGCTCAGTGCACGGGGGGCTGCAGAGAGGAACTCAGTGCACGGGGGGCTGCAGAGAGAGAGAGGAGCTCAGTGTACGGGGGGCTCCAGAGAGGAGCTCAGTGTACGGGGGGGCTGCAGAGAGGAGCTCAGTGTACGGGGGCTGCAGAGAGGAGCTCAGTGCACGGGGGGCTGCAGAGAGAGAGGAGCTCAGTGTATGGGGGGCTGCAGAGAGGAGCTCAGTGTACGGGGGGCTGCAGAGAGGAGCTCAGTGTACGGGGGCTGCAGAGAGGAGCTCAGTGTACGGGGGGCTGCAGAGAGAGGAGCTCAGTGTATGGGGGGCTGCAGAAGAGAGAGGAGCTCAGTGTATGGGGGGCTGCAGAGAGAGAGGAGCTCAGTGCACGGGGGGCTGCAGAGAGAGAGGAGCTCAGTGTATGGGGGGCTGCAGAGAGGAGCTCAGTGTACGGGGGGCTGCAGAGAGAGGAGCTCAGTGTATGGGGGGCTGCAGAGAGAGGAGCTCAGTGTATGGGGGGCTGCAGAGAGGAGCTCAGTGCACGGGGGGGCTGCAGAGAGAGGAGCTCAGTGTATGGGGGCTGCAGAGAGAGAGGAGCTCAGTGTATGGGGGGCTGCAGAGAGAGAGAGGAGCTCAGTGCACGGGGGGCTGCAGAGAGAGAGAGGAGCTCAGTGCACGGGGGGCTGCAGAGAGAGAGTGGAGCTCAGTGTATGGGGGGCTGCAGAGAGGAGCTCAGTGTATGGGGGGCTGCAGAGAGAGGAGCTCAGTGTATGGGGGGCTGCAGAGAGAGGAGCTCAGTGCACGGGGGGCTGCAGAGAGAGGAGCTCAGTGTATGGGGGGCTGCAGAGAGAGGAGCTCAGTGCACGGGGGGCTGCAGAGAGAGGAGCTCAGTGTATGGGGGGCTGCAGAGAGAGGAGCTCAGTGTACGGGGGGCTGCAGAGAGGAGCTCAGTGTACGGGGGGCTGCAGAGAGAGGAGCTCAGTGTATGGGGGGCTGCAGAGAGGAGCTCAGTGTATGGGGGGCTGCAGAGAGAGGAGCTCAGTGTATGGGGGCTGCAGGAGAGAGGAGCTCAGTGTATGGGGGCTGCAAGAGAGAGGAGCTCAGTGTATGGGGGGCTGCAGGAGAGAGGAGCTCAGTGTATGGGGGCTGCAGGAGAGAGGAGCTCAGTGTACAGGGGGATGCAGAGAGAGGAGCTCAGTGTATGGGGGGCTGCAGGAGAGAGGAGCTCAGTGTATGGGGGCTGCAAGAGAGAGGAGCTCAGTGTACGGGGGGCTGCAGGAGAGGAGCTCAGTGTATGGGGGCTGCAGAGAGAGGAGCTCAGTGTATGGGGGGCTGCAGAGAGAGGAGCTCAGTGCATGGGGGGCTGCAGAGAGAGGAGCTCAGTGTATGGGGGGCTGCAGAGAGAGGAGCTCAGTGTATGGGGGGCTGCAGAGAGAGAGGAGCTCAGTGTATGGGGGGCTGCAGAGAGGAGCTCAGTGTATGGGGGGCTGCAGAGAGAGGAGCTCAGTGTATGGGGGCTGCAGGAGAGGAGCTCAGTGTATGGGGGCTGCAGAGAGAGGAGCTCAGTGTATGGGGGGCTGCAGAGAGAGGAGCTCAGTGTACGGGGGGCTGCAGAGAGAGGAGCTCAGTGTACGGGGGGCTGCAGAGAGAGGAGCTCAGTGTATGGGGGGCTGCAGAGAGAGAGGAGCTCAGTGTATGGGGGGCTGCAGAGAGGAGCTCAGTGTATGGGGGGCTGCAGAGAGAGGAGCTCAGTGTACGGGGGGCTGCAGAGAGAGGAGCTCAGTGTACGGGGGGCTGCAGGAGAGAGAGGAGCTCAGTGTACGGGGGGCTGCAGAGAGGAGCTCAGTGTACGGGGGGCTGCAGAGAGGAGCTCAGTGTACGGGGGGCTGCAGAGAGGAGCTCAGTGTACGGGGGGCTACAGAGAGGAGCTCAGTGTACGGGGGGCTGCAGAGAGGAGCTCAGTGTATGGGGGGCTGCAGAGAGGAGCTCAGTGTACGGGGGGCTGCAGGAGAGAGGAGCTCAGTGTATGGGGGCTGCAGAGAGGAGCTCAGTGTACGGGGGGCTGCAGAGAGGAGCTCAGTGTATGGGGGGCTGCAGAGAGAGGAGCTCAGTGCATGGGGGGCTGCAGAGAGGAGCTCAGTGCATGGGGGGCTGCAGAGAGGAGCTCAGTGCATGGGGGGCTGCAGAGAGAGGAGCTCAGTGTACGGGGGGCTGCAGAGAGAGGAGCTCAGTGTACGGGGGGCTGCAGAGAGAGGAGCTCAGTGTACGGGGGGCTGCAGAGAGGAGCTCAGTGTACGGGGGGCTACAGAGAGGAGCTCAGTGTACGGGGGGCTGCAGAGAGGAGCTCAGTGTATGGGGGGCTGCAGAGAGGAGCTCAGTGTATGGGGGGCTGCAGAGAGGAGCTCAGTGTACGGGGGGCTGCAGAGAGGAGCTCAGTGTACGGGGGGCTGCAGAGAGGAGCTCAGTGTATGGGGGGCTGCAGAGAGGAGCTCAGTGTATGGGGGGCTGCAGAGAGGAGCTCAGTGTATGGGGGGCTGCAGAGAGGAGCTCAGTGTACGGGGGGCTGCAGAGAGGAGCTCAGTGTACGGGGGGCTGCAGAGAGGAGCTCAGTGTACGGGGGGCTGCAGAGAGGAGCTCAGTGTACGGGGGGCTACAGAGAGGAGCTCAGTGTACGGGGGGCTGCAGAGAGGAGCTCAGTGTATGGGGGGCTGCAGAGAGGAGCTCAGTGTACGGGGGGCTGCAGGAGAGAGGAGCTCAGTGTATGGGGGCTGCAGAGAGGAGCTCAGTGTACGGGGGGCTGCAGAGAGGAGCTCAGTGTATGGGGGGCTGCAGAGAGAGGAGCTCAGTGCATGGGGGGCTGCAGAGAGGAGCTCAGTGCATGGGGGGCTGCAGAGAGGAGCTCAGTGCATGGGGGGCTGCAGAGAGAGGAGCTCAGTGTACGGGGGGCTGCAGAGAGAGGAGCTCAGTGTACGGGGGGCTGCAGAGAGAGGAGCTCAGTGTACGGGGGGCTGCAGAGAGGAGCTCAGTGTACGGGGGGCTACAGAGAGGAGCTCAGTGTACGGGGGGCTGCAGAGAGGAGCTCAGTGTATGGGGGGCTGCAGAGAGGAGCTCAGTGTATGGGGGGCTGCAGAGAGGAGCTCAGTGTACGGGGGGCTGCAGGAGAGAGGAGCTCAGTGTATGGGGGCTGCAGAGAGGAGCTCAGTGTACGGGGGGCTGCAGAGAGGAGCTCAGTGTACGGGGGCTGCAGAGAGGAGCTCAGTGTATGGGGGGCTGCAGAGAGAGGAGCTCAGTGTATGGGGGCTACAGAGAGAGGAGCTCAGTGCATGGGGGGCTGCAGAGAGAGGAGCTCAGTGCATGGGGGGCTGCAGAGAGAGGAGCTCAGTGTACGGGGGGCTGCAGAGAGAGGAGCTCAGTGTACGGGGGGCTGCAGAGAGAGGAGCTCAGTGTACGGGGGGCTGCAGAGAGGAGCTCAGTGTACGGGGGGCTGCAGAGAGAGGACCTCAGTGTACAGGGGGCTGCAGAGAGGAGCTCAGTGTATGGGGGGCTGCAGAGAGAGGAGCTCAGTGCATGGGGGGCTGCAGAGAGAGGAGCTCAGTGTACGGGGGGCTGCAGAGAGGAGCTCAGTGTACGGGGGGCTGCAGAGAGAGGACCTCAGTGTACAGGGGGCTGCAGAGAGGAGCTCAGTGTATGGGGGGCTGCAGAGAGGAGCTCAGTGCATGGGGGGCTGCAGAGGAGCTCAGTGTATGGGGGGCTGCAGAGAGAGGAGCTCAGTGTACGGGGGGCTGCAGGAGAGAGAGGAGCTCAGTGTACGGGGGGCTGCAGAGAGGAGCTCAGTGCACGGGGGCTGCATAGAGAGGAGCTCAGTGTATGGGGGCTGCAGAGAGGAGCTCAGTGTATGGGGGGCTGCAGAGAGGAGCTCAGTGTATGGGGGGCTGCAGAAGAGGAGCTCAGTGTATGGGGGTCTGCAGAAGAGAGGAGCTCAGTGTATGGGGGGCTGCAGAAGAGAGGAGCTCAATGTATGGGGGGCTGCAGAGAGAGGAGCTCAGTGTATGGGGGGCTGCAGAGAGAGGAGCTCAGTGTATGGGGGCTGCAGGAGAGAGAGGAGCTCAGTGTATGGGGGGCTGCAGGAGAGAGAGGAGCTCAGTGTATGGGGGGCTGCAGAAGAGGAGCTCAGTGTTTGGGGCTGCTGCAGAAGAGAGGAGCTCAGTGCATGGGGGGCTGCAGAGAGGAGCTCAGTGTATGGGGGGCTGCAGGAGAGAGAGGAGCTCAGTGCACTGGGGGCTGCAGAGAGAGGAGCTCAGTGTACGGGGGGCTGCAGGAGAGAGGAGCTCAGTGCTCAGGGGGCTGCAGGAGAGAGGAGCTCAGTGCTCATGTGGTTGTTATGGAGGAGTCCAGGCTGTGATCTGGGATCAGTCGTAGTGATCATGTGGTCGTTATGGAGGGGTCCAGGCTGTGATCTGGGATCAGTCGTAGTGATTGGATCAGGCGGTGACTCAATCATGTGGTTGTTATGGAGGGGTCCAGGCTGTGATCTGGGATCAGTCGTAGTGATCATGTGGTTGTTATGGAGGGGTCCAGGCTGTGATCTGGGATCAGTCGTAGTGATCATGTGGTTGTTATGGAGGGGTCCAGGCTGTGATCCGGGATCAGTCGTAGTGATGGGATCAGGCCATGACTCAATCATGTGGTCGTTATGGAGGGATCCAGGCCGTGATCCGTGCTGACAGTACAGATCTGCACTGACTCAGAATGACGGGGAGCGGCCGCCTCTGTACAAATTACACCTCCATTTACGTTCATTTCAGAGCAATTTACTTGTATTAAACCTAAGTGGCAATTGTCTTCCCCCCCGGCCGGGTTCAGCGGGCGGCCCAGGACATGTCGGACACCAGGGCGAGGCGGTGACACCATAATACACTACATGCAGGAGGAGCATTAACATTTCAGTGCTGATCACCCCTGTTCTCCAGAGCGCCCCCTACAGGCAGGACAGTGATGTTGCCTAGGGCAGCACTACCTGAAATCTGCAGCCTGAGCTGCTGGGTGTGGAAGGCACATACGAGTCCGGTCACCGAGGCGCTGGGGTCACCGAGGCGCTGGGGTCACCGAGGCACTGGGGTCACCGAGGCACTGGGGTCACCGAGGCACTGGGGTCACCAAGGCGCTGGGGCCACAGGATTGTCTGGGGGCGTCCTAAGCTGCTCTGCATAGATAACAAGGAGGGACGCTCAGGACCATAAAAAGCCCCGGAATAATCGGGAGGAGCGGGAATAAAATAAGAGCAAAGACTGGCAGATTTGTCTCAGGGACGAGCACCGAGATGCAGAAGAGGAGGATGAACGGCTGGGAGAAGCCCCAATATCCTCTGCTTATGAGACACCAGGAGATGGCGCTCGTGGAATCAACGACCATCTCTATGGGAAGACCACCCAGCTTTCCCAGAAACCGATACAAGTGCCAGGCAGAAAACATTATCGGGGACCCTCCATCGGTGCAGGAGGGAAGGTGGCGGGATGGATGGTGGAGGGGCCGTCTACTGATCGCTTACGGGAAAGCTGCAGTGTGCAGATAAAGGATGAGCCCCCGACATGTGAGACCACTTATCCCACCTGATGCGGCTTTCATAAAGGTAGAAATGAGAACTCAGACACCCCGCTGGCCTGCAACAACCCGCCAGCCTGCAACAACCCGCCAGCCTGCAACAACCCGCCAGCCTGCAACAACCCGCCAGCCTGCAACAACCCGCCAGCCTGCAACAACCCGCCAGCCTGCAACAACCCGCCAGCCTGCGACAACCCGCCAGCCTGCGACAACCCTCCAGCCTGCGACAACCCGCCAGCCTGCGACAACCCGCCAGCCTGCGACAACCCGCCAGCCTGCAACCCGCCAGCCTGCAACAACCCGCCAGCCTGCAACAACCCGCCAGCCTGCAACAACCCGCCAGCCTGCAACAACCCTCCAGCCTGCAACAACCCTCCAGCCTGCGACCCCACCACTGTCAGCCTGCAACAACCCACCAGCCTGCAACAACCCGCCAGCCTGCAACAACCCGCCAGCCTGCAACAACCCGCCAGCCTGCGACCCCCCGCCAGCCTGCAACAACCCTCCAGCCTGCGACCCCCCGCCAGCCTGTGACCCCACCACTGCCAGCCTGCGACCCCCGCCAGCCTGCAACAACCCTCCAGCCTGCAACAACCCGCCAGCCTGCAACAACCCGCCAGCCTGTGACCCCACCACTGCCAGCCTGCAACAACCCTCCAGCCTGCGACACCCCTCCAGCCTGTGACCCCACCACTACCAGCCTGCGACACCCCGCCAGCCTGTGACCCCACCACTGCCAGCCTGCAACAACCCTCCAGCCTGCGACCCCCCGCCAGCCTGCAACAACCCGCCAGCCTGCAACAACCCTCCAGCCTGCAACAACCCTCCAGCCTGTGACCCCACCACTACCAGCCTGCGACACCCCGCCAGCCTGTGACCCCACCACTACCAGCCTGCGACACCCCGCCAGCCTGTGACCCCACCACTACCAGCCTGCGACACCCCGCCAGCCTGTGACCCCACCACTACCAGCCTGCGACACCCCGCCAGCCTGTGACCCCACCACTACCAGCCTGCGACACCCCGCCAGCCTGTGACCCCACCACTGCCAGCCTGCAACAACCCTTCAGCCTGCGACACCCCGCCAGCCTGTGACCCCACCACTACCAGCCTGCGACACCCCGCCAGCCTGTGACCCACCACTGCCAGCCTGCAACAACCCTCCAGCCTGCGACCCCCCGCCAGCCTGCAACAACCCGCCAGCCTGCAACAACCCGCCAGCCTGCAACAACCCTCCAGCCTGCAACAACCCTCCAGCCTGCGACCCCCCGCCAGCCTGCAACAACCCTCCAGCCTGCGACCCCCCGCCAGCCTGTGACCCCACCACTGCCAGCCTGCAACAACCCTCCAGCCTGCGACACCCCGCCAGCCTGTGACCCCACCACTACCAGCCTGCGACACCCCGCCAGCCTGTGACCCCACCACTACCAGCTTGCGACACCCCGCCAGCCTGTGACCCCACCACTACCAGCCTGCGACACCCCGCCAGCCTGTGACCCCACCACTACCAGCCTGCGACACCCCGCCAGCCTGTGACCCCACCACTGCCAGCCTGCAACAACCCTTCAGCCTGCGACACCCCGCCAGCCTGTGACCCCACCACTGCCAGCCTGCAACAACCCTTCAGCCTGCGACACCTCGCCAGCCTGCGACACCCCGCCAGCCTGTGACCCCACCACTGCCAGCCTGCAACAACCCTCCAGCCTGCGACACCCCGCCAGCTTGTGATACTCCACCAGCCTGTGACACCCCGCCAGCCTGCGAAACCCCGCCACCCTGCGACAACCCGCCAGCATGCGACACCCCGCCAGCATGCGACCGCACCACTGCCAGCCTGCGACAACCAGCCAGCCTGCGACCCCACCACTGCCAGCCTGCAACCCTCCAGCCTGCGACACCTTGCCAGCCTGCGACCCCACCACTGCCAGCCTGCGACAACCCTCCAGCCTGCGACATCTCGCCAGCCTGCAACCCCACCACTGCCAGCTGCGACACCCCGCCAGCCTGCGACACCCCTCCAGCTTGCGACCCCACCACTGTCAGCCTGCAACAACCCTCCAGCCTGCGACACCCCGCCAGCCTGCGACACCCCACCAGCGTGCGACCCCACCACTGCCAGCCTGCGACAACCCTCCAGCCTGCGACATCTCGCCAGCCTGCGACCCCACCACTGCCAGCTGTGACACCCCGCCAGCCTGCGACACCCCTCCAGCTTGCGACCCCACCACTGTCAGCCTGCAACAACCCTCCAGCCTGCGACACCTCGCCAGCCTGCGACCCCACCACTGTCAGCCTGCAACAACCTGCCTGCCTGCGACCCCACCACTGCCAGCCTGCGACAACCCTCCAGCTTGCGACCCCACCACTGTCAGCCTGCAACAACCCTCCAGCCTGCGACACCTCGCCAGCCTGCGACCCCACCACTGTCAGCCTGCAACAACCTGCCAGCCTGCGACACCTCGCCAGCCTGCGACCCCACCACTGCCAGCCTGCGACAACCTGCCAGCCTGCGACACCTCGCCAGCCTGCGACCCCACCACTGCCAGCCTGCGACAACCCTCCAGCTTGCGACCCCACCACTGTCAGCCTGCGACAACCCGCCAGCCTGCGACATCCCGCCAGCCTGCGACCCCACCACTGCCAGCCTGCAACAACCTGCCAGCCTGCGACACCTCGCCAGCCTGCGACCCCACCACTGCCAGCCTGCGACAACCCTCCAGCTTGCGACCCCACCACTGTCAGCCTGCGACAACCCGCCAGCCTGCGACATCCCGCCAGCCTGCGACCCCACCACTGCCAGCCTGCAACAACCCTCCAGCCTGCGACACCACCACCAGAGCTAAACAGAGGAAGATGAACATCTCTGCACCTCGCTACAACCTGGAAGAGGCGACTCGGCTTCTCGCCACCATCTAGGGCGAGGCACGACACGTCTATAGTGGGCGCTACACGAGGACCCTACCGCTGTCCACCACTGACCATGCACAGCTGATCAGATAAGTGCAGGAAGGCGCACTGGAGGCAGGCAAGAGCACAGCGACACCGCGTCCTACACATAGTAACACCACGGATGAGACGTCTCCGCCATTCATTACAACCTGGAACAGATTTAATGAGCAAAAAAAAACGTGAAAGATGAAGAACGAGTGAAAGCAGCAGCACAGTGAGCCTGGATATACGAGGCTGCTGATTCATCCGCGAATCCATCGCACCCCACCGGACACCCACGGCCTAATGAAGCGTCAGCCCCGGCAGTCCTCCCGCGCCAAACAGCCCGTCACTATGACGATGGCAATATCTGTGTGGGCTCTGGCAACAAAACGAGGACCCGGGCAAAATGAGCCCAAGAGGTGGAAAAGTGCGGCCGAAGTCTAGGGGACATGTCAGATCAGGAAGGTTACAGCCAGCACTGGTGCAAGCAGGAGGCCCAGGAGGAACGGGATGCACCACGGTCAGCTACCTGACTGCAAAGGGGCCACGCTGTGCCCCCCGCATTACACCCACCTGACACCGGGGGAGGGGCACCGGCCAGTCTCAGGCATATCCCAATTACTAACAACTTCTACACATCACTCCCATCATCCACATCCCATCATGCATCGCTCAAATCATCCACATCCCATCATGCATCACATCATGCATCACTCAAATCATCCACATCCCATCATGCATCGCTCGAGTCATCCACATCCCATCATGTATCACTCCCATTATCCTCGTCCTTAGGTGCTCACAATCTAATCTCCCCATCACTCCCATCATTCATGCTTGTATTAATAAATGCCACATAATATCTGACATCCATCATGTTTTAGAGGTCGCACTAACATAGGCAAGAACATTTCTAAAGCCATTAAACATTGTCAAAAAACAGTTCTACTACAGGGCCCAGAGCACAGCGCAGAGATACTACAGGGCCCAGAGCACAGCGCAGAGATACTACAGGGCCCAGAGCACAGCGCAGAGATACTACAGGGCCCAGAGCACAGCGCAGAGATACTACAGGGGTGAGAGCACAGCGCAGAGATGCTACAGGGCCGAGAGCACAGCGCAGAGATGCTACAGGGCCCAGAGCACAGCGCAGAGATACTACAGGGCCCAGAGCACAGCGCAGAGATACTACAGGGCCCAGAGCACAGCGCAGAGATACTACAGGGCCCAGAGCACAGCGCAGAGATACTACAGGGCCCAGAGCACAGCGCAGAGATACTACACGGCCCAGAGCACAGCGCAGAGATACTACAGGGCCCAGAGCACAGCGCAGAGATACTACAGGGCCCAGAGCACAGCGCAGAGATACTACAGGGGTGAGAGCACAGCGCAGATACTACAGGGGTGAGAGCACAGCGCAGAGATACTACAGGGCCGAGAGCACAGCGCAGAGATACTACAGGGCCGAGAGCACAGCGCAGAGATACTACAGGGCCGAGAGCACAGCGCAGAGATACTACAGGGGTGAGAGCACAGCGCAGAGATACTACAGGCGTGAGAGCACAGCGCAGAGATACTACAGGGCCGAGAGCACAGCGCAGAGATACTACAGGGCCGAGAGCACAGCGCAGAGATACTACAGGGCCGCGAGCACAGCGCAGAGATACTACAGGGCCGCGAGCACAGCGCAGAGATACTACAGGGCCGCGAGCACAGCGCAGAGATACTACAGGGCCGAGAGCACAGCGCAGAGATACTACAGGGCCGCGAGCACAGCGCAGAGATACTACAGGGCCGAGAGCACAGCGCAGAGATACTACAGGGCCGCGAGCACAGCGCAGAGATACTACAGGGCCGCGAGCACAGCGCAGAGATACTACAGGGCCGAGAGCACAGCGCAGAGATACTACAGGGGTGAGAGCACAGCGCAGAGATACTACAGGCGTGAGAGCACAGCGCAGAGATACTACAGGGCCGAGAGCACAGCGCAGAGATACTACAGGGCCGAGAGCACAGCGCAGAGATACTACAGGGCCGCGAGCACAGCGCAGAGATACTACAGGGCCGAGAGCACAGCGCAGAGATACTACAGGGGTGAGAGCACAGCGCAGAGATACTACAGGGGTGAGAGCACAGCGCAGAGATACTACAGGGCCGAGAGCACAGCGCAGAGATACTACAGGGGTGAGAGCACAGCGCAGAGATACTACAGGGCCGAGAGCACAGCGCAGAGATACTACAGGGCCCAGAGCACAGCGCAGAGATACTACAGGGCCCAGAGCACAGCGCAGAGATACTACAGGGCCGAGAGCACAGCGCAGAGATACTACAGGGCCGAGAGCACAGCGCAGAGATACTACAGGGCCGAGAGCACAGCGCAGAGATACTACAGGGGTGAGAGCACAGCGCAGAGATACTACAGGGCCCAGAGCACAGCGCAGAGATACTACAGGGCCCAGAGCACAGCGCAGAGATACTACAGGGCCCAGAGCACAGCGCAGAGATACTACAGGGCCCAGAGCACAGCGCAGAGATACTACAGGGCCCAGAGCACAGCGCAGAGATACTACAGAACCCAGAGCACAGCGCAGAGATACTACAGGGCCCAGAGCACAGCGCAGAGATACTACAGGGCCCAGAGCACAGCGCAGAGATACTACAGGGCCCAGAGCACAGCGCAGAGATACTACAGGGCCCAGAGCACAGCGCAGAGATACTACAGGGCCCAGAGCACAGCGCAGAGATACTACAGGGCCCAGAGCACAGCGCAGAGATACTACAGGGCCCAGAGCACAGCGCAGAGATACTACAGGGCCCAGAGCACAGCGCAGAGATACTACAGGGCCCAGAGCACAGCGCAGAGATACTACAGGGCCCAGAGCACAGCGCAGAGATACTACAGGGCCCAGAGCACAGCGCAGAGATACTACAGGGCCCAGAGCACAGCGCAGAGATACTACAGGGCCCAGAGCACAGCGCAGAGATACTACAGGGCCCAGAGCACAGCGCAGAGATACTACAGGGCCCAGAGCACAGAGCAGAGATACTACAGGGCCCAGAGCACAGCGCAGAGATACTACAGGGCCCAGAGCACAGCGCAGAGATACTACAGGGCCCAGAGCACAGCGCAGAGATACTACAGGGCCCAGAGCACAGCGCAGAGATACTACAGGGCCCAGAGCACAGAGCAGAGATACTACAGGGCCCAGACCACAGCGCAGAGATACTACAGGGCCCAGAGCACAGCGCAGAGATACTACAGGGGTGAGAGCACAGCGCAGAGATACTACAGGGCCGAGAGCACAGCGCAGAGATACTACAGGGCCGAGAGCACAGCGCAGAGATACTACAGGGCCCAGAGCACAGCGCAGAGATACTACAGGGCCCAGAGCACAGCGCAGAGATACTACAGGGCCGAGAGCACAGCGCAGAGATACTATAGGGCCGAGAGCACAGCGCAGAGATACTACAGGGGTGAGAGCACAGCGCAGAGATACTACAGGGGTGAGAGCACAGCGCAGAGATACTACAGGGCCGAGAGCACAGCGCAGAGATACTACAGGGCCCAGAGCACAGCGCAGACATACTACAGGGCCGAGAGCACAGCGCAGAGATACTACAGGGGTGAGAGCACAGCGCAGAGATACTACAGGGCCGAGAGCACAGCGCAGAGATACTACAGGGCCGAGAGCACAGCGCAGAGATACTATAGGGCCAAGAAGACACCACACATGGTACAAGATCCACAAGGTGACGGGCGGCTGTGCGCCTCATACACATTCTGCTTTCATGTGTTACCATATCACGGACAGACATTGGCAATGAATTGTCTTATTGTTGCTGCATGTTAAAAAACAAAAAAACAAAATGATACTTAAAAAAAATAATAAAAAAAGCGGCTCATCGCCCGACTGCCGGCAGGGACGGTCCAGACACAATGATTTATCAGATCATCACACGCGGCGCATCTGCACGTCACCAGGATCGGAGACAGCGTCCCATGAATTAATCCATCCTGATCTGTTCCTCTGCTCCACTTGGATGAAGCCGCGGAGAACGGGCACGAGATGATGAGAATCCTAATAATTGTTGACAGGAAAACGAGGAGATGCTAAAATAATGAAAAAAAAAGGCGGATGTGACAGGAAATCGAGGGAGAGCCTTGGTTCTGGCGAGATAATAAGAAGTCAAGACGGAGATACAAATCTGTGGCGTCAGCAGCGAGAAGAAAGGTGTGAAATGGGAACGATCACGGACAGCGGATCTCCTGACCACTCAGCGGATCTCCTGACCACTCAGCGGATCTCCTGACCACTCAGGGATGCACCCGACTGATCCTACGAATCCTTGGCGATACCATGCCTGCTCTGGGGTTGCCATGGTAGCATATGTGGCACTGTTCCCTTGACCAGGGGTCACATGACACGGCCAAGCACAAATCTGCTGGATTGTTGACGATTCTATGGCAACCCCAGACCAAGCACAACATTTACACTGACTGCAGCTCTGATTGGAGGACGAAGAAAAACTAAGATGAATAAGGCTTCTTTCACACTAGCGTCGGGCTCGGCCCGTCGCAGTGCGTCGGGCCGAGGTTACCGACACTAGCGTTGTCTCCGCCGCACAACGGGTGCAGCGGATGCTGCTTTTCAGCGCATCCGCTGCCCCATTGTGAGGTGCGGGGAAGCAAGGGCAGAACGTTTTTTACGGCCGACGGTCCGCCACAACACGCATAATGTTAGTCAATGGAGAAAAAACGCATCCTGCAAACACTTTTGCAGGATGCGTTTTTTCCGCAAAACGACGCATTGTGACGGATTGCAGTTAACGCTAGTGTGAAAGTAGCCTAACGCTTCATCCTATATCACGGGGTCACATTCACTCCACTCTCCAACACACAGATCTCTGCAATATGGAGTCTCACCGACCAGCAAGTCTACAATCTCACGGAAATCAAAAAGTGCGCGAAGCCTCATGATCGTGTTAACACATGTCTACGATATTCAGGATTCCCACAGAGGGAAAAAGAACAGCTCAGCAGCGACTTTACAGGGGCTCATCACATCAACACAGAAATTATACATAAAAAGATATATGTGTGTACACAGTGACTGCACCAGCAGAATAGTGAGTGCAGCTCTGGGGTATAATACAGGATGTAACTCAGGATCAGTAATGTAATGTATGTACACAGTGACTGCACCAGCAGAATAGTGAGTGCAGCTCTGGGGTATAATACAGGATGTAACTCAGGAGAAGTAATGTATGTACACAGTGACTGCACCAGCAGAATAGTGAGTGCAGCTCTGGAGTATAATACAGGAGGTAACTCAGGATCAGTAATGTAATGTATGTACACAGTGACTGCACCAGCAGAATAGTGAGTGCAGCTCTGGGGTATAATACAGGAGGTAACTCAGGATCAGTAATGTAATGTATGTACACAGTGACTGCACCAGCAGAATAGTGAGTGCAGCTCTGGGGTATAATACAGGAGGTAACTCAGGATCAGTAATGTAATGTATGTACACAGTGACTGCACCAGCAGAATAGTGAGTGCAGCTCTGGGGTATAATACAGGAGGTAACTCAGGATCAGTAATGTAATGTATGTACACAGTGACTGCACCAGCAGAATAGTGAGTGCAGCTCTGGGGTATAATACAGGAGGTAACTCAGGATCAGTAATGTATGTACACAGTGACTGCACCAGCAGAATAGTGAGTGCAGCTCTGGAGTATAATACAGGAGGTAACTCAGGATCAGTAATGTAATGTATGTACACAGTGACTGCACCAGCAGAATAGTGAGTGCAGCTCTGGGGTATAATACAGGAGGTAACTCAGGATCAGTAATGTAATGTATGTACACAGTGACTGCACCAGCAGAATAGGGAGTGCTGCTCTGGAGTATAATACAGGAGGTAACTCAGGATCAGTAATGTAATGTATGTACACAGTGACTGCACCAGCAGAATAGTGAGTGCAGCTCTGGGGTATAATACAGGAGGTAACTCAGGATCAGTAATGTAATGTATGTACACAGTGACTGCACCAGCAGAATAGTGAGTGCTTCTCTGGAGTATAATACAGGAGGTAACTCAGGATCAGTAATGTAATGTATGTACACAGTGACTGCACCAGCAGAATAGTGAGTGCAGCTCTGGGGTATAATACAGGAGGTAACTCAGGATCAGTAATGTAATGTATGTACACAGTGACTGCACCAGCAGAATAGTGAGTGCAGCTCTGGGGTATAATACAGGATGTAACTCAGGATCAGTAATGTATGTACACAGTGACTGCACCAGCAGAATAGTGAGTGCTGCTCTGGAGTATAATACAGGAGGTAACTCAGGATCAGTAATGTAATGTATGTACACAGTGACTGCACCAGCAGAATAGTGAGTGCAGCTCTGGGGTATAATACAGGAGGTAACTCAGGATCTGTAATGTAATGTATGTACAAAGTGACTGCACCAGCAGAATAGTGAGTGCAGCTCTGGAGTATAATACAGGAGGTAACTCAGGATCAGTAATGTAATGTATGTACACAGTGACTGCACCAGCAGAATAGTGAGTGCAGCTCTGGGGTATAATACAGGAGGTAACTCAGGATCAGTAATGTAATGTATGTACACAGTGACTGCACCAGCAGAATAGTGAGTGCAGCTCTGGAGTATAATACAGGAGGTAACTCAGGATCAGTAATGTATGTACACAGTGACTGCACCAGCAGAATAGTGAGTGCAGCTCTGGGGTATAACACAGGAGGTAACTCAGGATCAGTAATGTAATGTATGTACACAGTGACTGCACCAGCAGAATAGTGAGTGCAGCTCTGGAGTTTAACACAGGAGGTAACTCAGGATCAGTAATGTATGTACACAGTGACTGCACCAGCAGAATAGTGAGTGCAGCTCTGGAGTATAACACAGGAGGTAACTCAAGATCAGTAATGTAATGTATGTACACAGTGACTGCACCAGCAGAATAGTGAGTGCTGCTCTGGAGTATAATACAGGAGGTAACTCAGGATCAGTAATGTAATGTATGTACACAGTGACTGCACCAGCAGAATAGTGAGTGCAGCTCTGGGGTATAATACAGGATGTAACTCAGGATCAGTAATGTAATGTATGTATAGTGACTGCACCAGCAGAATAGTGAGTGCAGCTCTGGGGTATAATACAGGATGTAACTCAGGATCAGTAATGTAATGTATGTACACAGTGACTGCACCAGCAGAATAGTGAGTGCAGCTCTGGAGTATAATACAGGAGGTAACTCAGGATCAGTAATGTAATGTATGTACACAGTGACTGCACCAGCAGAATAGTGAGTGCAGCTCTGGGGTATAACACAGGAGGTAACTCAGGATCAGTAATGCAATGTATGTACACAGTGACTGCACCAGCAGAATAGTGAGTGCAGCTCTGGAGTATAATACAGGAGGTAACTCAGGATCAGTAATGTAATGTATGTACACAGTGACTGCACCAGCAGAATAGTGAGTGCAGCTCTGGAGTATAATACAGGAGGTAACTCGGGATCAGTAATGTAATGTATGTACACAGTGACTGCACCAGCAGAAGAGTGAGTGCAGCTCTGGAGTATAATACAGGAGGTAACTCGGGATCAGTAATGTAATGTATGTACACAGTGACTGCACCAGCAGAATAGTGAGTGCAGCTCTAGGGTATAATACAGGATGTAACTCAGGATCAGTAATGTAATGTATGTACACAGTGACTGCACCAGCAGAATAGTGAGTGCAGCTCTGGAGTATAATACAGGATGTAACTCGGGATCAGTAATGTAATGTATGTACACAGTGACTGCACCAGCAGAAGAGTGAGTGCAGCTCTGGAGTATAATACAGGAGGTAACTCAGGATCAGTAATGTAATGTGTGTACACAGTGACTGCACCAGCAGAATAGTGAGTGCAGCTCTGGAGTATAATACAGGAGGTAACTCAGGATCAGTAATGTAATGTATGTACACAGTGACTGCACCAGCAGAATAGTGAGTGCAGCTCTGGAGTATAATACAGGATGTAACTCAGGATCAGTAATGTATGTACACAGTGACTGCACCAGCAGAATAGTGAGTGCAGCTCTGGGGTATAACACAGGAGGTAACTCAGGATCAGTAATGTAATGTATGTACACAGTGACTGCACCAGCAGAATAGTGAGTGCAGCTCTGGAGTATAACACAGGAGGTAACTCAAGATCAGTAATGTAATGTATGTACACAGTGACTGCACCAGCAGAATAGTGAGTGCTGCTCTGGAGTATAATACAGGAGGTAACTCAGGATCAGTAATGTAATGTATGTACACAGTGACTGCACCAGCAGAATAGTGAGTGCAGCTCTGGGGTATAATACAGGATGTAACTCAGGATCAGTAATGTAATGTATGTACAGTGACTGCACCAGCAGAATAGTGAGTGCAGCTCTGGAGTATAATACAGGATGTAACTCAGGATCAGTAATGTAATGTATGTGCACAGTGACTGCACCAGCAGAATAGTGAGTGCAGCTCTGGGGTATAATACAGGATGTAACTCAGGATCAGTAATGTAATGTATGTACACAGTGACTGCACCAGCAGAATAGTGAGTGCAGCTCTGGAGTATAATACAGGAGGTAACTCAGGATCAGTAATGTAATGTATGTACACAGTGACTGAACCCGCAGAATAGTGAGTGCAGCTCTGGAGTATAATACAGGAGGTAACTCAGGATCAGTAATGTAATGTATGTACAGTGACTGCACCAGCAGAATAGTGAGTGCAGCTCTGGAGTATAATACAGGAGGTAACTCAGGATCAGTAATGTATGTACACAGTGACTGCACCAGCAGAATAGTGAGTGCAGCTTTGGGGTATAATACAGGATGTAACCCAGGATCAGTAATGTAATGTATGTACACAGTGACTGTACCAGCAGAATAGTGAGTGCAGCTCTGGGGTATAATACAGGATGTAACTCAGGATCAGTAATGTATGTACACAGTGACTGCACCAGCAGAATAGTGAGTGCAGCTCTGGAGGATAATACAGGAGGTAACTCAGGATCAGTAATGTAATGTATGTACACAGTGACCGCACCAGCAGAATAGTGAGTGCAGCTCTGGATGATAATACAGGATGTAACTCAGGATCAGTAATGTAATGTATGTATGTATGTACTATATTATAATATTAATGTATGTATGTATGTACTATATTAAGAGTCACCAATCTAACCCAAGAAGAGGTGCGAAACCGGCTAAATAAGATTAAAATAGATAAATCTCCGGGTCCGGATGGCATACACCCACGAGTACTAAGAGAACTAAGTAATGTAATAGATAAACCATTATTTCTTATTTTTAGGGACTCTGTAGCGACAGGGTCTGTTCCGCAGGATTGGCGCATAGCAAATGTGGTGCCAATATTCAAAAAGGGCTCTAAAAGTGAACCTGGAAATGATAGTCCAGTAAGTCTAACCTCTATTGTTGGTAAAATATTTGAAGGGTTTCTGAGGGATGTTATTCTGGATTATCTCAATGAGAATAACTGTTTAACTCCATATCAGCATGGGTTTATGAGAAATCGCTCCTGTCAAACCAATCTAATCAGTTTTTATGAAGAGGTAAGCTATAGGCTGGACCACGGTGAGTCATTGGACGTGGTATATCTCGATTTTTCCAAAGCGTTTGATACCGTGCCGCACAAGAGGTTGGTACACAAAATGAGAATGCTTGGTCTGGGGGAAAATGTGTGTAAATGGGTTAGTAACTGGCTTAGTGATAGAAAGCAGAGGGTGGTTATAAATGGTATAGTCTCTAACTGGGTCGCTGTGACCAGTGGGGACCGCAGGGGTCGGTATTGGGACCTGTTCTCTTCAACATATTCATTAATGATCTGGTAGAAGGTTTACACAGTAAAATATCGATATTTGCAGATGATACAAAACTATGTAAAGCAGTTAATACAAGAGAAGATAGTATTCTGCTACAGATGGATCTGGATAAGTTGGAAACTTGGGCTGAAAGGTGGCAGATGAGGTTTAACAATGATAAATGTAAGGTTATACACATGGGAAGAGGGAATCAATATCACCATTACACACTGAATGGGAAACCACTGGGTAAATGTGACAGGGAGAAGGACTTGGGGATCCTAGTTAATGATAAACTTACCTGGAGCAGCCAGTGCCAGGCAGCAGCTGCCAAGGCAAACAGGATCATGGGGTGCATTAAAAGAGGTCTGGATACACATGATGAGAGCATTATACTGCCTCTGTACAAATCCCTAGTTAGACCGCACATGGAGTACTGTGTCCAGTTTTGGGCACCGGTGCTCAGGAAGGATATAATGGAACTAGAGAGAGTACAAAGGAGGGCAACAAAATTAATAAAGGGGATGGGAGAACTACAATACCCAGATAGATTAGCAAAATTAGGATTATTTAGTCTAGAAAAAAGACGACTGAGGGGCGATCTAATAACCATGTATAAGTATATAAGGGGACAATACAAATATCTCGCTGAGGATCTGTTTATACCAAGGAAGGTGACGGGCACGAGGGGGCATTCTTTGCGTCTGGAGGAGAGAAGGTTTTTCCACCAACATAGAAGAGGATTCTTTACTGTTAGGGCAGTGAGAATCTGGAATTGCTTGCCTGAGGAGGTGGTGATGGCGAACTCAGTCGAGGGGTTCAAGAGAGGCCTGGATGTCTTCCTGGAGCAGAACAATATTGTATCATACAATTATTAGGTTCTGTAGAAGGACGTAGATCTGGGGATTTATTATGATGGAATATAGGCTGAACTGGATGGACAAATGTCTTTTTTCGGCCTTACTAACTATGTTACTATGTTACTATGTTACTATGTTACACAGTGACTGCACCAGCAGAATAGTGAGTGCAGCTCTGGAGGATAATACAGGATGTAACTCAGGATCAGTAATGTAATGTATGTACACAGTGACTACACCAGCAGAATAGTGAGTGCAGCTCTGGAGTATAATACAGGATGTAACTCGGGATCAGTAATGTAATGTATGTACACAGTGACTGCACCAGCAGAAGAGTGAGTGCAGCTCTGGAGTATAATACAGGAGGTAACTCAGGATCAGTAATGTAATGTATGTACACAGTGACTGCACCAGCAGAATAGTGAGTGCAGCTCTGGAGTATAATACAGGAGGTAACTCAGGATCAGTAATGTAATGTATGTACACAGTGACTGCACCAGCAGAATAGTGAGTGCAGCTCTGGAGTATAATACAGGAGGTAACTCAGGATCAGTAATGTAATGTATGTACACAGTGACTGCACCAGCAGAATAGTGAGTGCAGCTCTGGGGTATAATACAGGATGTAACTCAGGATCAGTAATGTATGTACACAGTGACTGCACCAGCAGAATAGTGAGTGCAGCTCTGGGGTATAACACAGGAGGTAACTCAGGATCAGTAATGTAATGTATGTACACAGTGACTGTACCAGCAGAATAGTGAGTACAGCTCTGGAGTATAATACAGGAAGTAACTCAGGATCAGTAATGTAATGTATGTACACAGTGACTGCACCAGCAGAATAGTGAGTGCAGCTCTGGGGTATAATACAGGATGTAACTCAGGATCAGTAATGTAATGTACACATTGTCTGCACCAGCAGAATAGTGAGTGCAGCTCTGGGGTATAATACAGGAGGTAACTCAGGAACAGTAATGTAATGTATGTACACAGTGACTGCACCAGCAGAATAGTGAGTGCAGCTCTGGAGTATAATACAGGCTATAACTCAGGATCAGTAATGTAATGTATGTACACAGTGACTGTACCAGCAGAATAGTGAGTACAGCTCTGGAGTATAATACAGGAAGTAACTCAGGATCAGTAATGTAATGTATGTACACAGTGACTGCAACAGCAGAATAGTGAGTGCAGGTCTGCTCAGCTGCTGCTCAATGTGGTAATTGTGGGAGCATTCGCCACTGAACCTGCTGTCTGCTCCTGAGCTCCATAGAACCACTACCTCTTGCCTGGGGACCTGCTCTCTTTCTTAGGCTAGGTTCAGATTGCGTTAGAGCAATCCGTTTAGCGCTAAGCGCTAGCGGGTTGCGCTAACGCAATGTGATTTTCGGGGTCGCGTTTAACGTCCCCGCTCTCACAGATCCCTGATCTGCCAGAGCGGGGAACGGACCTCGGGCGCGCCGCGGACGCTGCAAGCAGCGTCCGCGGCGCGCTACAAAACACCGGCACATCGCTAGCGCGTGCCGAAAATGGCACGCGCTAGCGATGCGCGTTCCCACTGCCTTGAATGGGCGCGCTAACGGACGCGTTGCACGGCGTTAATTTCGCCATGCAACGCTGTCCGTTAAACGCGATCCCATAACGCAATGGGAACCCAGCCTTACCCAGAGAGGAAGTGGGTTTCCTGGTATGAGCGATGGAGCCAAGTCCCAGGCTTCTGCTTCCCGGACCAGGCTGGCGGGGGGCAGAAGGAACCAGCAACCAGCCTGCACATCAGAAGATTCGGGGGTGAGACGCTTCACCAGGAGTCGCAGCAATGTGGCTCCTATTCCCCCCAGGTCTTCAGAGACCCAGATGAGCCGCAAGGCTTCCATCATGCAGGAGACGCCTGCTAGCGTGCAAGATAGCGGTCCTTCCGGAGGAAATCTGAGCGCTCACGGAGGTGAAGCCGACCTCACTGAGGAGGGTTGGGCGCTGCAGAGACCCCGGGAGTCTGTGTCCACCTATGCCTCCCGGGTCATGAGCCACCTCCATGAGTATGAAGAGGCGAGTAAGAAACTGAGAAGGCTCCGGGAGGAGCTGCGCTGCACAAGTGCTAAAGCTGCAAGTGCCTCCAAACCCAGGAAGACGTAAGGAGACTAAAACATAAAATAAATTAATTGGAGGTAAGAAAAGCCTTCATAAGAGAGAAGAGTGGTCCTTTCAAGAAAAAAAAACTAATGAATGAGGACAGATTTAGCGAAATGGTTGATAACAGAGAGCAAAGGCAGATGGGGCTGCAGCCTGAGAGCCAGGTGGATGCGGAGGACACACAAAACCAGGGGTGAGGTCGCCTACAGTGCTGTGGAGACTCAGCCCCTTGTGCCTGATGATGCGGTGGTCAAAACGTCACCCCCTGATGACATATGTCCAGCAGGAGTAAATGTGGTGGTGGGTATGGATGAGGAAAATTCTTTGTCTAGTGGTGTGGTTGCTGGTTTGGTGAGGGTGTTATGGAGGTGGGTAATAGTGATACTGTTGGTGTTGATGTGGTCAATGGTCTAGTTGCCCCCCCCCCCCCCCCCAATGGTGGCAGCACCAGTAAAGAGTTATGCCACTGTCACCTCTGGGGAAAATAGGGTGTACTCCTAGTCTCCGGGCTCTGGGGATGGCATGTTGCAGCGGCGTCTTTTGGAGGCTCTAAAGAAGGGGGAGAGATCACTAATGGTAGAGGGTTGAGAGGTTGATCTATCCTTCTGGATAGAGAGGCATGGCCTCGGGGCTTTCCGAGAGCAAAGAGGGGGGATACAGTGTGGACCCTCCCAATAGCCGGGCCGGGTAGTGTGCGTAGGAATGTGGTCCGTCTTCAGTGGAGGGGCAGTGATGCGCGTCCTCCAAGGTCTAAAGTTGTGGAGTTCCTGCTGAGGATGGGCTTCAAGGCGATTGACATCTACACCTTGATACATCCCTATTCCACACCTGAGTTTGATGTCAGCTTTGTTCGGCCGGAGGGGCTTGAGCTCTTCTGGTCGAACTAGGAGTTGGCAAAAAATGAGCCCGGCTGGCAAGATTTTGCCATTCAGGTGGTGTCTCGCCAAAACCAAGTCAAGAAAGTGACCGTGATGACTTGTAACGATATCAAGACGTGGCTTGGCCGCTATGGAGACGTGGTAGAAGTGCCAAAGAAAAACTGCGAAAAGTTAGGTATAGGGGCCTGGACGTTTATGGTAAAACTTAAGCGTTCAGGTGGTACAGTTGCCCACATTCCATCAACTGCCTTCCTGGGTAGGGATTATATCCTTGTCTTCTACAAGGGGCAACCAAAGTTCTGTCACAGATGCGGCGACCCCACACAAGTGCAAACTGCACAGCGCAAAAATGTGCATTGTGTGGGGATATCGGCGATCTTGCTGCATCTTGTGTGGAGATTAGGTGCCACCTGTGTGGTGCGTTAGGTCACCCATACAGCCGTTGCCCTTGCTCCTTCGCTAATGCAGTCGTGTGACTCCGATGGGTGAAAGCCGTGAGGTTGATTATGCTGGGGAAGGGACTAGCAGGGGTGAGGGAGCTGAATGGCCAGGGAGGAAAAGCAATAAAAAGTTGCCTGCCCAGCTGAGACATCTAGACAAGCGCAGACAGGAAAGGGAGCCGAGCGACGCCCCGGGCTACTGGGGCAGCCCCTGTCCTGAGCGCCAGTCCTGCTGCTGGGGCCCCGAGGGATGATGAGTTGGATGAGGAGGTCAGAAGAATCCACAGGGAGGTAAGCACCACTTCCTCACAGTCCTTCCATTATGAAAATAAGCATGAGGATAACAAGCAGTAGCTAGAGGACAAGCGTAAGCTCGACACCAAAAAGAAGAGAAAGAAGGGAGGATTCCCCTGCTCTGACCAAGGTACCTAAGGAATGAAAAACTGACTCCACTCTGGTTGGTCTTTCTAACCAGTTCGAAGCCCTTGAGAAGATCTCTTCCTCTGAGGAGGGAGCGGAGGAGGAGGTTCCAGCTTCGGCTGGGCTCACACAGGATCACAAGGATGATATAAAAGAAAAAAACATGTGGGAATGGACACCTCTGTGTTGTTAAAGAGGGGGAAGGAGTCCTCCTCTGAGGCAGAGGATAAGGGGAGTTGGAAGAAGAAAGCCATCTAACTCAATCGCCAATGATGGCGGTACCCACTCCGTTGACGCTGGCATCCATGAATGTCGTCAGCATAAAGTCAAATACAGCTAGATTTGTGGCCTTTGATTTTCTTAGCCAGGTTCAGGCTGACATTTTGTTTTTGCAAGAGACCAGGCAGCCAAACATGGCAGATGTGTTTAAACCTAAGAGAGTGCCCTCTTATTGGTCTCTTGCGGCCGAGCCGTATAGCGGAGTGGCGGTCCTTTTTACCACATCGGTGGAATGCCGACGGGTTATTGAGTTAGAAATGGGGAGGTGCCTGATCTTAGATGTCCTCATGAAGGGACAAGAGCTCCGGCTCATTAACATCTATGGTCCCCAATCTAAGTGGGACAGGAAGTGTCTCTTTATGAGGATCAAGCCCTACCTTTTTACAAGTCGACAGGTTTTCTTTGGAGGGGACTTAAACACTGTCAAGAGGCCTCGAGATAGAGGAGGTTCCAGAGACAAGCTGACTTACGATTGCATCGCCCCTTAATAGTATAGCTAGTGAGGCTCGCCTGGTGGATATCCACATTCGACACACACCAGACCAGGAGGGTTTCACCTATCATACAGGGATCCAAGAAGTATCGTTTCTCCTTGCGGAGAGTGACATGTTAAGCATGTCGAGGTGAGGAGACTTAAAGCCGCAATGCTCCTCTGGGAAATATGCAAATTGTCTCTTCAGAGAGGAAGAGGACTAGAACTCTGCTACTTCCAATAGGTGGCACTAATCTTAACAGTCAATGTCGACCCTTTAACGAGCCTTGTCACATGACTGAGGATAATAGTCAAACCAGAATCTCAATTTGCATGCAGACACACCTATCATACAGGTAACTGTAGGCATAAAATAGACAGGTATTATTTAAAGGAGGAAGCTGTCTCTTCAGCAGTGTCTGTTGTTGAGGTGGAGTTCTCCGACCACTGTTCTGGATGGGAAGAGGCTTTTGGAGGCTCAATTCGTCTCTCTTGGAAGAAGCGGAGATAAGACAGTCCTTTGAGGATTTTCTTCAGAGCCAGGTACCATTACTGGATCTTTGTTTTAGTAAATCAGAGTGATGGGGATATTCAAGGAAGAAGTGTCAAGATTCTTCGGTCAGCCCTCGAGCCTCAGGAGTCTGAGCAGGTACCGCCTGTATTAGGGTCTGAGGAGGAAACTCAAGCGTCTTGTCTCAACTGAAGGTAGCCGCGAAGAGATCTCCACAGTGAAATCTTTATCGTACTGACATCTCACAAGTAGACATGCATATTTGGTTTTTGAGAGGGATTACGGGAAGTACCTCTCACCCGACCTTTACAGAAACTGCAAGATGTCAGTGAATAGTAAAGTGGTTACAGGACTGGTCGACACTACGGGGTCCCTGAGGCGATCCAGATCAGGGATCCTAGAGGTTGTCAGATCCTTCTACTCGCACCTCTTGGGGAAGAGGGATCTTGATTGGGATGAGATGTTGGCTTTCCTGGCTGAAGCAGTCCCCGAAGCAGGGGTAGACCCCTCTCTTGACAGAGATGATCAGGGAAGAGAAGTTAAGTTGGCGATTGAAGGGCTTGCCCCAAATAAATCGCCCGGTCCAGATGGCTTAACATCTGAATTCTATAAGACCTTTAAGGACGTTTTGGTTCCCCTCTTGACTGAGGTATTCAATGAGTGTCTTTCCTCGGGCACTCTGCCGAAGTCAATGAGGAGGTCTGCTCTGATCATCTTGTCAAAGGGTAAGGACCCATCTTGCATTGAGAATTGGCATCCCATAGCACTTCTCAATGTAGACAGGAAGGTTCTGACAAAGGTGCTGTTTAATCGGCTGGTGAAATTTGCACCCTGACGCCTTTCGGAGGCCCAGCATTTCTCTATTCCAGACCTAAGCACATTTAGTGCTGTGTCTGTGTCCGAGAGGCAGTGGAGCAGGGTAGGGCTGGTCACTGGAAGGGATACATGCTGCCACTGGACCAGACAAAAGCATTGGATCGGGTTAATCACAAGTACCTCTCCTCCATCCTTCAGAGATATGGCTGTCATGATCCCAATGGCAGGGGATCACAAAAAGGACAAGCACAGATACAAACAAGCTCTAGGGCGATGGAACCTGAGCTGACCGCGACCCTGAACCTAACACACAAATAAAAGTAGCCGGGGAACGTGCCTACGATGATCCTAGACGTCTCGCTCCAGCCGAAGATCTAACTTCCCCTATCAGAAGAAACACAGACCTCTCTTGCCTCCAGAGAAATACCCCACAGCAAATAGCAGCCCCCCACATATAATGACGGTGAAATGAGAGGAAAGCACATACGTAGTATGAAAACAGTTTCAGCAAAATGAGGCCCGCTAAAGCTAGATAGCAGAGGATACAAAAGTGAACTGCGCGGTCAGCGAAAAACCCTTCAAAAAACCATCCTGAAATTACTTGAACTCATGTGCCAACTCATGGTACATGAAAAGCAATTTCAGCCCACTAGAGCAACCAGCAGCAGAGAATCACATATCTGCAGGCTGGACTAAAAACCAAATTAAGCAAAACACAAAACAGGAAAAACCAAACTTAGCTTGTCCAGAAGGTTCTAGGAGCAGGGAGCAGAGGTAACAAGACACACTGGATACATTGATAACCGGCGAGGAAATGCCAGCAAAGCCAGGTTAAATAGGAAACTCCCATATGCTGATGGAACAGGTGGAACCCAGAAACCCAGGAAAGACAAGTCACCCAGTACCATCAGTAACCACCAGAGGGAGCCCAAAAACAGAACTTACAACAGTACCCCCCCCTTGAGGAGGGGTCACCGAACCCTCACAAGAACCACCAGGGCGACCAGGATGAGCCCTATGAAAAGCGCGAACCACATCATCAGCATGAACATCCGAGGCAACCACCCAAGAATTATCCTCCTGACCATAACCCTTCCACTTGACCAAATACTGGAGTTTCCGTCTGGAAACACGAGAATCCAAGATCTTCTCCACAACATACTCCAATTCTCCCTCCACCAGCACTGGAGCAGGAGGCTCAAGAGAAGGAACAACAGGTACCTCATACTTCCGCAACAACGACCGATGAAACACATTATGAATAGCAAACGATGCCGGGAGATCCAAACGAAACGACACAGGGTTAAGAATTTCCAAGATCCTATAGGGACCGATGAACCGAGGCTTGAACTTAGGAGAAGAGACCTTCATAGGAACAAAACGAGAAGACAACCACACCAAGTCACCAACAAGAAGTCGAGGACCCACGCGGCGACGGCGATTAGCAAACTGCTGAGCCTTCTCCTGGGACAACTTCAAATTGTCCACCACATGACTCCAAATCCGATGCAACCTATCCACCACCATGTCCACTCCAGGACAATCAGAAGGTTCCACCTGACCAGAGGAAAAACGAGGATGAAACCCCGAATTACAAAAGAAAGGAGAAACCAAGGTAGCAGAACTAGCCCGATTATTAAGCGCAAACTCGGCCAGCGGCAAAAAGGTAACCCAGTCATCCTGATCAGCAGAAACAAAACACCTTAAATAAGTTTCCAAGGTCTGATTAGTTCGTTCAGTCTGGCCATTCGTCTGAGGATGGAATGCAGACGAAAAGGACAAATCAATGCCCATCTTAGCACAGAAAGTCCGCCAAAATCTAGACACAAACTGGGATCCCCTGTCAGAAACGATGTTCTCAGGAATCCCATGCAAACGAACCACATTCTGAAAAAACAGAGGGACCAACTCAGAGGAGGAAGGCAACTTAGGCAAGGGTACCAGATGAACCATTTTAGAAAAGCGATCACACACAACCCAGATGACGGACATTTTTTGAGAGACAGGGAGATCCGAAATAAAGTCCATGGAAATGTGCGTCCAAGGCCTCTTCGGGATAGGCAAAGGTGACAACAATCCACTGGCCCGAGAACAGCAAGGCTTAGCCCGAGCACAAACCTCACAAGACTGCACAAAAGAACGCACATCCCTCGACAAGGAAGGCCACCAAAAAGACCTGGCCACCAAGTCTCTAGTACCAAATATTCCAGGATGACCTGCCAACGCAGAAGAATGGACCTCGGAGATGACTCTACTGGTCCAATTATCCGGAACAAACAGTCTCTCAGGCGGACAACGATCAGGTTTAGCCACCTGAAACTCCTGCAAAGCACGTCGCAAGTCTGGGGAGACAGCAGACAAAATCACCCCATCCCTAAGGATACCAGAGGGCTCAGAATTTCCAAGGGAGTCAGGCACAAAACTCCTAGAAAGAGCATCCGCCTTCACATTCTTTGAACCTGGCAGGTATGAAACCACAAAATTGAAACGAGAGAAAAACAGTGACCAACGAGCCTGTCTAGGATTCAGACGCCTGGCAGACTCAAGGTAAATCAAATTTTTGTGATCAGTCAAGACCACCACACGATGTCTAGCACCCTCTAGCCAATGACGCCACTCCTCAAATGCCCACTTCATGGCCAAAAGTTCCCGATTACCAACATCATAATTCCGCTCAGCCGGCGAAAACTTTCTAGAAAAAAACGCGCATGGCTTCATCACTGAGCCATCGGAGCTTCTCTGTGACAAAACCGCCCCCGCTCCAATCTCGGAAGCATCAACCTCAACCTGAAAAGGGAGCGAAACATCTGGCTGACACAACACAGGAGCAGAAGAAAACCGGCGTTTAAGTTCCTGAAAGGCCTCCACAGCCGCAGGAGACCAATCAGCAACATCAGCACCCTTCTTAGTCAAATCCGTCAAAGGCTTAACAACACTAGAAAAATTAGTTATAGAACGACGATAGAAATTAGCAAAGCCCAAGAACTTCTGTAGACTCTTAAGAGATGTAGGCTGCGTCCAGTCACAAATAGCCTGAACCTTGACGGGATCCATCTCAATAGTAGAAGGGGAAAAAATATACCCCAAGAAAGAAATCTTCTGGACTCCAAAGAGACACTTTGAGCCTTTTACAAACAAGGAATTGGCCCGCAGCACCTGAAACACCTTCCTGACCTGCTGAACATGAGACTCCCAGTCATCAGAAAAAACCAAAATATCATCCAAATACACAATCATAAATTTATCCAGATATTCATGGAAAATATCGTGCATAAAGGACTGGAAGACTGAAGGAGCATTAGAAAGTCCAAAAGGCATTACCAAATACTCAAAATGGCCCTTAGGCGTATTAAATGCGGTTTTCCACTCATCACCTTGCTTTATTCGTATAAGATTATACGCACCCCGAAGATCAATCTTAGTGAACCATTTAGCCCCCTTAATGCGAGCAAACAAACCAGTCAACAATGGCAAAGGATACTGATATTTACGGTAATCTTATTCAAAAGACGATAATCTATACAAGGCCTCAAGGAACCATCTTTCTTGGCCACGAAAAAAAAACCTTCTCCCAAAGGGGACAAAGATGGACGGATATGTCCCTTTTCCAAGGACTCCTTAACATAATCCCGCATAGCAGTATGCTCTGGCACTGACAGATTGAACAAACGACCTTTAGGAAATTTACTGCCCGGAATTAAATTTATAGCACAATCGCAATCCCTGTGAGGAGGAAGCGAACTGAGCTTAGGCTCCTCAAAAACATCCCGATAGTCAGACAAAAACACAGGAATCTCAGAAGGAGTAGATGAAGCGATAGAAATCGGAGGTGCATCATCATGAACCCCCTGACAACCCCAGCTTAACACAGACACTGATTTCCAGTCAAGGACTGGATTATGAGTTTGTAACCATGGCAGACCAAGTACTAGAACATCATGCAAATTATACAGTACCAGGAAGCGAATCACCTCCTGATGAACGGGAGTCATACGCATGGTCACTTGTGTCCAGTACTGAGGTTTATTCATAGCCAAAGGTGTAGAGTCAATTCCCTTCAAAGGAATAGGGACTTCCAGAGGCTCCAGACTAAACCCACAGCGATTGGCAAATGACCAATCCATAAGACTCAGGGCAGCGCCTGAATCCACATAGGCATCGACGGAAATGGATGATAATGAACAAATCAGAGTCACAGACAGAATGAACTTAGACTGTAAAGTACTAATGGCAACAGACTTATCAACCTTTTTTGTGCGTTTAGAGCATGCTGATATAACATGAGCTGAATCACCACAATAAAAGCACAACCCTTTTTTCCGCCTATACTTTTGCCGTTCACTTCTGGACTGAATTCTATCACATTGCATTATCTCAGGTGACGGTTCAGACGACACCGCCAAATGATGCACAGGTTTGCGCTCCCGTAAACGCCGATCAATCTGAACAGCCATAGTCATAGACTCATTCAGACCAGCAGGCGCAGGGAACCCCACCATAACATCTTTAATGGCCTCAGAAAGGCCATCTCTAAACTTTGCAGCCAGAGCGCAGTCATTCCACTGAGTAAGTACCGACCACTTCCGAAATTTTTGACAATAAATTTCTGCTTCATCTTGCCCCTGAGAGAGGGCCAACAAAGCTTTTTCAGCCTGAATCTCTTGGTTAGGTTCCTCATAGAGCAAACCCAATGCCAGAAAAAACGCATCTGCATTAAGCAACGCAGGGTCCCCTGGTGCCAATGCAAATGCCCAATCCTGAGGGTCACCCCGCAGGAAAGATATAATTATCTTGACTTGCTGAGCAGGGTCTCCAGAGGAGCGAGATTTCAAAGAAAGAAACAACTTGCAATTGTTCCTAAAATTCAGAAAACGAGATCTATCTCCAGAAAAAAACTCTGGGACAGGAATTCTAGGTTCAGACATAGGAGCATGTACAACAAAATCCTGTATATTTTGAACCTTAGTGGCAAGATTATTCAGGCTGGAAGCCAAACTCTGGACGTCCATGATAAACAGCTGAGATCAGAGCCATTCAAAGATTAAGAGGAGGAGGAAGTAGCCAGGCTGCAATAAGGCTAGGCAGCAAACTCTGAGGGGGAAAAAAAAAAAAAAAACTTCCTCAGACTACTTATCCTCCTACTTCAGCCAATACAATTAACACTTTGTGGGCCGGTTATACTGTCATGATCCCAATGGCAGGGGATCACAAAAAGGACAAGCACAGATACAAACAAGCTCTAGGGCGATGGAACCTGAGCTGACCGCGACCCTGAACCTAACACACAAATAAAAGTAGCCGGGGAACGTGCCTACGATGATCCTAGACGTCTCGCTCCAGCCGAAGATCTAACTTCCCCTATCAGAAGAAACACAGACCTCTCTTGCCTCCAGAGAAATACCCCACAGCAAATAGCAGCCCCCCACATATAATGACGGTGAAATGAGAGGAAAGCACATACGTAGTATGAAAACAGTTTCAGCAAAATGAGGCCCGCTAAAGCTAGATAGCAGAGGATACAAAAGTGAACTGCGCGGTCAGCGAAAAACCCTTCAAAAAACCATCCTGAAATTACTTGAACTCATGTGCCAACTCATGGTACATGAAAAGCAATTTCAGCCCACTAGAGCAACCAGCAGCAGAGAATCACATATCTGCAGGCTGGACTAAAAACCAAATTAAGCAAAACACAAAACAGGAAAAACCAAACTTAGCTTGTCCAGAAGGTTCTAGGAGCAGGGAGCAGAGGTAACAAGACACACTGGATACATTGATAACCGGCGAGGAAATGCCAGCAAAGCCAGGTTAAATAGGAAACTCCCATATGCTGATGGAACAGGTGGAACCCAGAAACCCAGGAAAGACAAGTCACCCAGTACCATCAGTAACCACCAGAGGGAGCCCAAAAACAGAACTCACAACATATGGCCTGCCCGGGGGGGTTTGTTGATTGGCTTAAGACCTTGTACGGTGGGGCAGAGTTTCCCGCTTGTGAATGGTTGGATTGGCAGCTCTTTTGAGGTTGGGTCTGGTGTTTGCCAGGATCGTTTTTGAGCCCGCTGCTGTACATGTTTGCGAGTGACCCACTTCTTAGGAGGATGGAACGTAGACCATTGGGTTGGATCGGGATGGACCATGCAGCATTGGAAGCCACTCTGGAGGGTGGTGGTGTACACCGATGATGTCACTGTTTTTGTTTCCTCTCGTGAGGAGACAGGGTGGCAATGTCAGAGGTAGATGCTACTCAGAGACATCCGGGTCCAAGATCAACCAGGATAAGCGTGAGATTCTCTGGCTGGGAGGAGGAGATCCTGGTTTTGATCTCCCGGACACCCTTCCAGGACCCAAAGTCTCTGCAAAAGTCCTTGGCATCAAATTTGGCCAAAGAGATTAAACCAAACAAAATTTGGACAGCAGGCTAGAGATCGCCACTCAGAAGGTGAACCAATGGAAGGGTTGGTCTTTGATCCTAAGGGAAAGAGTAAACCTCATCAAAACGTACCTGCTCCCGTTACGGATTTATTTGGGCAGTGTGTGCATCTTGCCGGAATCTCTCTGGACTCGGGTCTACAGTTTGTTCTTCCAACTGTTATGGGGGAATAGACTGAACCTGGTCAAGAGGGAGGTTACTTACCGTACGAGGAGACTAGGAGGGTTGGGTATGGTCAACCCTGTGGTATTCCTTGTGGATACCTTCATTAAGATCAATATTGCAAACCTCTGGAAAGAGAGGGCTCCTCCGTGGGTATTCTCTTGTAGGGGATGGTTTCAGCCTTTCTTCCAGGAATGGGAGACAGGAGGGCAAGTGAAGGATCTTCGCACACCGCATGGACATCTTCCGGCTTACGCTACCTTGTTTCTGAAGGTAATTCATCGGTGGGGTCTGGGGATGTGGGAGATCAGGACTCTTCCAAGGAAACTCCTTGATAATAGGATTCTGTTGACCAATTTTCAGAGGCCTCTGGCGTTCAGGGATTGCCCAAGTTGGGATCTTGGAGTGGGTTTGCGTTTTTTTAATTCTATCACGATACCCTTGAAGTTTTAGAACTTGGCTTGGCGCTGACCCATGGGAAACTGTGTGTGAGGGACAATCTGAAGTGTAGTAGATCTGAGGACAGGAAAGGTCCCCGGGAGCATTGTATTACCGTGCTGGAAAGCATGGACCACTTCCCATTTCATTGTCCCTTCAACACAGAGGTGTACAACAGGGTGGGCGCCTTCATTGGCTGGTCTCGGCTGGCCGGTCTCTCCTATGCGGAATGGGAGACTGGGCGCACGGAGGGCCGCTCTCCTCTGGAGAGCTTTTCTTTTAGGGTGCCCTAGTCTGGTCATCTCCTTTCCTGGTGAATAGTGAGCACAGCTCTGCGGTATAGTACAGGAGGTAACTAAGAATGAGAATATTATAAGAATTATGAATACATTTTGTAACATTGAGATGAAAGGTGACTGTAACCACACGTCTCTCCTACACTAACGTGAAGCATTAGAAGGACAGGCAGGACTTGTGCTCTAATTGATGATGAAATGCAGAATGTTGCTTCATGAGCTGTAACTCTATGGTGCGTATGAATTGTTGCTTATTTCCCAGCAGATGTCTAATTAGTTACATTGTCGCTTTATGCAAATGCTCAGACAAGTGCAGATGTGTGATGGTCGCTTCCTGGATTTGGGACGCTTTGCTCATGATGCTACTCAGCTTTTTATTTTTTATTTTCTGGGAAAAACAAAAATGCAGAGAATAAAAAAAAAAGAAAAAAAATCAGTTTGCAGTAACATTGCGCTAAAACAGGAACCACGGCATGAAAGACGTGGTTAGAGATCGGTAATGTACGCTCTGTCCAGAGCGTCTCGGTGATGTCCTCCCGTCATGCGATTACACCTCCATCATCTGTGGTGGCCTCGGTGCTATTGCCGCTCCTCACATGACTGCATAGACGGGCACGGCTCCCATTTTGTGGACTGATGAAGCTCATATGAACCCACTGAGGATGCAGCCGCTGCTGTAAGAGCGGATATGACCAAGAAACATAGGAAGTTTTCAGAACAACAGCGAGATTCCGCTTCTCTGCCGCAATCATGGCTGTGCGGAGCATCACAGCCCATGGAGAGCACCGCTTACACGGCTCGGGGCAACACGGCAGACAGAGAGCGCAGCCTACACGGCACAGGGCGAAACGGTGCATGGAGAGCGCAGCTTACACGGCAAGAGGCAACATGGCAGACTGAGCGCAGTTTACCCGGCGCACGGAGAGCGCAGCTTACACGGCACAAGGAAACAGTGCACAGAGAGCAGCTTACACGGTACTGGGCGACACGGCGCACAGAGCGCAGCTTATACAGTACGGGGCGACACGACGCACAGAGAGCGCAGCTTACACAGTACGGGGCGACACGGTGCACAGAGAGCGCAGCTTACACAGTACGGGGCGACACGGCACAGAGAGAGCAGCTTACACGGCACAGGCAATACGGCAGACAGAGCGCAGCTTACACGGCACGGGGCGAAACGGTGTATGGAGAGCACAGCTTACACGGCACGGTGCAACATGGCAAACGGAGAGCGCAGCTTACACGGCGCACGGAGAGCACAGCTTACACGGCACAGGGAAACACGGCAGACTGAGCGCAGCTTACATGGCATGGTACAACACGGCACACGGAGAGCACAGCTTACACGGCACGAGGAAACAGTGCACAGAGAGCAGCTTACATGGTACGGGGCGACACGGCGCACGGAGAGCGCAGCTTACACAGTACTGGGCGACAGCGCACAGAGCGCAGCTTACACAGTACGGGGCGACAGCGCACAGAGCGCAGATTACACAGTACGGGGCGACAGCGCACAGAGCGCAGCTTACACAGTACGGGGCGACACGGAGCACAGAGCGCAGCTTACATGGTACGGGGCGACAGTGCACAGAGCACAGCTTACATGGCACACGGAAAGCGCAGCTTACACAGTAGGGGGCGACACGGCGCACAGAGCACAGCTTACATGGTACATAGAGAGCGCAGCTTACACGGTACAAGGCGACACGGGGCATGGAGAGCGCAGCTTACACGGCACGGGGTGACAGCGCACAGAGAGTGCAGCTTACACGGCACGGGGTGACACGGTGCACAGAGAGTGCAGCTTACACGGCACGGGGTGACACGGTGCACAGAGAGTGCAGATTACACGGCACGGGGTGACACGGCGCACAGAGAGTGCAGCTTACACGGCACGGGGTGACACGGTGCACAGAGAGTGCAGCTTACACGGCACGGGGTGACACGGTGCACAGAGAGTGCAGATTACACGGCACGGGGTGACACGGCACGGGGTGACACGGTGCACAGAGAGTGCAGATTACACGGCACAGGGCGACACGGCGCACAGAGAGTGCAGCTTACACGGCACGGGGTGACACGGTGCACAGAGAGTGCAGATTACACGGCACGGGGCGACACGGCACGGGGTGACACGGCGCACAGAGAGTGCAGCTTACACGGCACGGGGCGACACGGTGCACAGAGAGTGCAGCTTACACGGCACAGGGTGACACGGTGCACAGAGAGTGCAGCTTACACGGCACGGGGCGACACGGTGCACAGAGAGTGCAGCTTACACGGCACGGGGTGACACGGTGCACAGAGAGTGCAGCTTACACGGCACGGGGTGACACGGTGCACAGAGAGTGCAGCTTACACGGCACGGGGTGACACGGTGCACAGAGAGTGCAGATTACACGGCACAGGGCGACACGGCGCACAGAGAGTGCAGCTTACACGGCACGGGGCGACACGGCGCACAGAGAGTGCAGCTTACACGGCACGGGGTGACACGGTGCACAGAGAGTGCAGCTTACACGGCACGGGGTGACACGGTGCACAGAGAGTGCAGATTACACGGCACGGGGTGACAGTGCACAGAGAGTGCAGCTTACACGGCACTGGGTGACACGGCGCACAGAGAGTGCAGCTTACACGGCACGGGGTGACACGGTGCACAGAGAGTGCAGCTTACACGGCACGGGGCGACAGTGCACAGAGAGTGCAGCTTACACGGCACAGGGTGACACGGTGCACAGAGAGTGCAGCTTACACGGCACGGGGTGACACGGCGCACAGAGAGTGCAGCTTACACGGCACAGGGTGACACGGTGCACAGAGAGTGCAGCTTACACGGCACGGGGTGACACGGTGCACAGAGAGTGCAGCTTACACGGCACGGGGTGACACGGTGCACAGAGAGTGCAGCTTACACGGCACGGGGTGACACGGCGCACAGAGAGTGCAGCTTACACGGCACGGGGTGACACGGTGCACAGAGAGTGCAGATTACACGGCACGGGGTGACACGGTGCACAGAGAGTGCAGCTTACACGGCACGGGGTGACACGGTGCACAGAGAGTGCAGCTTACACGGCACGGGGTGACACGGTGCACAGAGAGTGCAGCTTACACGGCACGGGGTGACACGGCGCACAGAGAGTGCAGCTTACACGGCACGGGGTGACACGGTGCACAGAGAGTGCAGCTTACACGGCACGGGGTGACACGGTGCACAGAGAGTGCAGCTTACACGGCACGGGGTGACACGGTGCACAGAGAGTGCAGCTTACACGGCACGGGGTGACACGGTGCACAGAGAGTGCAGCTTACACGGCACGGGGTGACACGGTGCACAGAGAGTGCAGCTTACACGGCACGGGGTGACACGGTGCACAGAGAGTGCAGCTTACACGGCACGGGGTGACACGGTGCACAGAGAGTGCAGCTTACACGGCACGGGGTGACACGGCGCACAGAGAGTGCAGCTTACACGGCACGGGGTGACACGGTGCACAGAGAGTGCAGCTTACACGGCACGGGGTGACACGGTGCACAGAGAGTGCAGCTTACACGGCATGGGGTGACACGGTGCACAGAGAGTGCAGCTTACACGGCACGGGGTGACACGGTGCACAGAGAGTGCAGCTTACACGGCACGGGGTGACACGGTGCACAGAGAGTGCAGATTACACGGCACGGGGTGACACGGTGCACAGAGAGTGCAGATTACACGGCACGGGGTGACACGGCGCACAGAGAGTGCAGATTACACGGCACGGGGTGACACGGTGCACAGAGAGTGCAGATTACACGGCACGGGGTGACACGGTGCACAGAGAGTGCAGCTTACACGGCACGGGGTGACACGGTGCACAGAGAGTGCAGCTTACACTGTGCAGAATGACAACACGATGTCAAGCATGAAATGGAGATTAATTCATGGAGGGAGGAGCGGGAACAGGGGCTGGAGTCTAATCAGGCCAAGGACCCTCCATGGGGACTGCCGACATTACTGTGTAGTGAAAGAACTACAATGCTGCCACACAGGTTAGCACAGGTTGATCAAGCCCGCGATGTTCTGCAGGTAACAGAGTATGGAGGACATCACAACTGCAGAAAGGGCAGAAATGCCAAGCAAGGCAGCAGCACCCACGGCGGGAAAATACCAAAGATATGGCGCCACAAGAGGCCCAGACTGCCCTGCACCACGGTCCCTGACAGGACAATCTATAGAAAGAACTCCAAGAAAACCAGCCACTAGGTGGCTCCCTTCTGTGTACATCACTGTTCACTGCCTGGTATCAAGTGTGATCTGACAGCAGGAATTGAGGGCTGGACCCCATCCCAATATAGGAGGTGGGGGCGGGGCCTTGTCTGAATATAGGATGTGGGGGCGGGGCCTTGTCCCAATATAGGATGTGGGGGTGAGATCTTGTTCCAATATAGGAGGTGGGGGTGGGGCCTTGTCTGAATATAGGATGTGGGGGCGGGGCCTTGTCCCAATATAGGATGTGGGGGCGGGGCCTTGTCCCAATATAGGATGTGGGGGCGGTGCCTTGTCTGAATATAGGAGGTGGGGGCGGGGCCTTGTCCCAATATAGGAGGTGGGGGCGGGGCCTTGTCTGAATATAGGATGTGGGGGCGGGGCCTTGTCTGAATATAGGAGGTGGGGGCGGGGCCTTGTCCCAATATAGGATGTGGGGGCGGTGCCTTGTCTGAATATAGGAGGTGGGGGCGGGGCCTTGTCTGAATATAGGAGGTGGGGGCGGGGCCTTGTCCCAATATAGGAGGTGGGGGCGGGGCCTTGTCTGAATATAGGATGTGGGGGCGGGGCCTTGTCCCAATATAGGATGTGGGGGTGAGATCTTGTTCCAATATAGGAGGTGGGGGTGGGGCCTTGTCTGAATATAGGATGTGGGGGCGGGGCCTTGTCCCAATATAGGATGTGGGGGTGAGATCTTGTTCCAATATAGGAGGTGGGGGCGGGGCCTTGTCTGAATATAGGATGTGGGGGCGGGGCCTTGTCCCAATATAGGATGTGGGGGTGAGATCTTGTTCCAATATACGAGGTGGGGGTGGGGCCTTGTCTGAATATAGGATGTGGGGGTGGAGCCATGTCACACTATAGTAAGTGAGGGTGGGGCCTTGTCCAAATATAGTAAGTGAGGGTGAAGCCTTGTCCAAATATAGTAAGTGAGGGTGAAGCCTTGTCCAAATATAGTAAGTGAGGGTGGGGCCTTGTCCAAATATAGTAAGTGAGGGTGGGGCCTTGTCCAAATATAGTAAGTGAGGGTGGGGCCTTGTCCAAATATAGTAAGTGAGGGTGAAGCCTTGTCCAAATATAGTAAGTGAGGGTGGGGCCTTGTCCAAATATAGTAAGTGAGGGTGAAGCCTTGTCCAAATATAGTAAGTGAGGGTGGGGCCTTGTCCAAATATAGTAAGTGAGGGTGGGGCCTTGTCTGAATATAGGATGTGGGGGTGGGGCCTTGTCCAAATATAGTAAGTGAGGGTGGGGCCTTGTCCAAATATAGTAAGTGAGGGTGGGGCCTTGTCCAAATATAGTAAGTGAGGGTGGGGCCTTGTCCAAATATAGTAAGTGAGGGTGAAGCCTTGTCCAAATATAGTAAGTGAGGGTGGGGCCTTGTCCAAATATAGTAAGTGAGGGTGAAGCCTTGTCCAAATATAGTAAGTGAGGGTGGGGCCTTGTCCAAATATAGTAAGTGAGGGTGGGGCCTTGTCTGAATATAGGATGTGGGGGTGGGGCCTTGTCCAAATATAGTAAGTGAGGGTGGGGCCTTGTCCAAATATAGTAAGTGAGGGTGGGGCCTTGTCCAAATATAGGATTTGGGGGCAGGGCTTTGTGTCTCCGCTCTGCGGTCTGTCGATCAGCATACAGTCACAGAACAGAGGTGGATATTCATTCCATGCAAGGCAGTTGTACAAAAAAAAAAAAAAAAATGAATATTGAAAAGTAAGTTCCAGCTTCTATAGTGCTGGCAGAATGATGATGAAATCAAATGACCGAATAGCACCAAATTATAAATAGCTCCTATAAGACAACTTTTAATACAATAATAAAATTTGCATAATAGCACAGTATAGTTTTACCCCAACAAAAAAACAAAAAGTCTGTGTTTATTAGTATGGGTGGGGGAAGGAGAAGAGAAAACAATCCCTAGTATGTTCCTATTGCCTTTCTGCCTAGCAGCGGAGGTTGGCCCCCTCAATCCTGCACACTCAGATGGCGATCCCCTCTCCCTAAATGACCCTATAAAGATACACAGGGCGCAAAAAGACCAATGAGGTACCACATATTGGTAATCAGGTGCTTCCGAGATACCATAATATCAGAGAGGGAGGATGGTAGAGGCAAAACCAAACAGACACAATAAGGCCTGTCCCACACGTCCAGATAATTCCGGTACCGGAGTTATCCGTGTCCGTGTCCTCACGTGGCACATCAGTGTGGCACACGTGCGGCAGCCGTGTGCCGTCCGTGTGCCGACTGGGTACCACATGCACAGTGCAGGAGACAGCACTACAGTAAGCGCTGTCCCCTGCTTTGGGTGCTGAATCCAGAATTCATTCCTTCTTCCCAGCAGCGTTCGCTGGAGCGAAGGAATGAAAAATCTTTTTTTTTTTTTGTTAAAATAAAGTTCCCAGTAATCTCCCCCCTCGCTCCCCCTGTGCGCCCGCCTGCTGGCATTAAAATACTTACCAAGCTCCCTCGATGCTTCTTCTCAGCGTCGCAGCTCTTCCTGTATGAGCCGTCACGTGGTGCTGCTTATTACAGTGATGAATATGTGGCTCCAGCCCTATGAGAGGTGGAGCCGCATATTCATCACTGTAATAAGCGGCACCACGTGACCGCTCATACAGGACAAGCAGCGACGCTGAGAGGAAGCATCGAGGGAGCTGGGTAAAAATGTCACTGTTCTGAAATAATCATGTAAATGAAGCCTAGCCCAGAGCGGCATTGTGTTCACACCATGGACTGGAGCAGCTTTGCAGGGTCAGACACAGCCATTACACAGGACAAAGCAGGCACACACCCAAGAGATTTTTTTTTTTGTTAAACACATCCAATTGTGTCACGGTACTTATTTTTATTCTAAGATCAATTAAAATCTACTTCATTTGTGGGACAACCCCCTTAAGGGTCAATGCAGTGGATAGGCTCTGTGTGGATAGGTATACACTGAAAGAGAACCCCTCATATACAAATCAAAACAACCAAGATAAAGAAGGGAAATAGAATCCTCCGCATACGCATATATACCAATAGAGAAACATTCGGAGGTGAAGTTTCCAATATAAACATCATTTATTAGTTAAAATAACAGTACAAAATACATCTATATATATAATTGTCTAAGGGTTTTTCCGTCTGTCTGTCTGTCCTGGAAATCCTGCGTCTCTGATTGGTTGAGGCCACCAGGCCTCGACCAATCAGAGACCGGCACAGCATCGACATAGAAATCCCGCGTCTCTGATTGGTCGAGGCCGCCAGGCCTCGACCAATCAGCAACGGGCACAGCGACGATGATGTCATAAAGGACGTAGACATCTCACGTTTCTGATTCAGCGACGGGCACAGTATCGACGTAGATGTCATAATGGTTGCCATGGCGACGATGATGTCATAAAGGTTGCCTCGACCAATCAGCGATGGGCACAGTCTGCCGCGAATTCTGGAATCATCATTGTCCATATACTATGGGGACATGCATATTCTAGAATACCCGATGCGTTAGAATCGGGCCACAGTCTAGTTGAATATAATAAACAACAGGAAAAAGAGTACAGCTGTGTGAAAAAGTATTCACCCCTTCCTGATTTCCTATTCTTTTGCATGTTTCTCACTCTTAAATGTTTCCGTTCACCAAACAAATGTAAATATTAGACAAAGACAAGTAATCACAAAATGCAGTTTATAAATGAAGGTCTTTATTATTAAGAGAAAAAGAAATCCAAACCTATAGGGCCCTGTGTGAAAAAAAAGTGATTGCCCCCTAAACCTAATAACTGGTTGGGCCCTTAGCAGCAACAACTGCAATCCAGCGTCTGTGATAACCGGCAATGAGTCTTCACAACGCTCTGGGGGGATTGCGGTCGCTCATCTTTACAGAATTGTTGTAATTCAGCCCCATTGGAGAGTCTCCGAGAATGAACCGCCATTTTAAGGTCAGGACAGCATCTCAATTGGATTATGGTCGGGACATTGACTAGGCCACTCCAAAGTCTTAAGTTTGCTTTTCTTAATCTATTCAGAGGTGGACTTGCTTGTGTGTTTTGGATCATTGTCCTGCGGGTTAGTGTGGCCTCTTGGATGAGTCGTTGCTGCGCTCTTGGGGTAATTTTGGTTGTCCGGCCACTCCTGGGAAGGTTCACCACTGTTTTATGTTTTTGTCATTTGTAGATAATAGCTATCACTGTTGTTCACTAGAGTTCCAAACTTTTAGAAATGGCTTCATAACCTTGTACAGACTAATACATTTTTTTTTTTTACTTTGCTGCTCATTTGTTCCACAATTTCTTTGCATGAATGTCTAGCTTTTTAGGATTTTTTGGTCTACTTCACTTTCTCAAGAAGGTCCTATTTAAGGGATTTCTTGATTGTGAACAGGTGTGGCAGTAATTAGGCCTGGGTGTGGCTAGAGAAACAGATCTCCGCTTCCCAAAGATGTGATAGACCACAGTTAATGTATGTATTAAAGGGAGAGATGGGGGTGTCACAATTCCCACCGTGCTGACACCAATAGGTCACGGATCGTGGGCGACCTTTGGCCAGCACACGGCTATCACATGTGCAGGGGGCTTATCTTAGTTATCCCTCCACTGCTACATTGTGATTAAAACACAAACAATGCTATTGACCTATCAATTTACCGCAAGGGTTTATTTTAGTTATCCCACTGCTGCTACAATATCACAAACTGCAGGGATTTATGCATATCCCTCTTTCCAGTTCTGCTTCGAAACTTGCAGCTCTCCGGTGCCCGCCTTACCCTCAGGTCAGTCAGGGACCCACACCTCCTGACGAAGCCAAGGCGGTGAAACGCGCGTCGAGGCTCTCCACATCCTGCTGCACGCCCGCACTCCTCTGCCATGACAGCCCAAGGTAATGGTTATGAGCCAGTTTTGGCATAACGTCTATCACCTTCCTTGTATACTATTGTACAATATCACATCCACTTAGGACCTGGGATGTTCAGCGCCATAAAGTGTCAGCTCATATACTCAGTACTATATGGGAGCGATTATTTTTCGCTGTTTTGTCCATTCATGGCATTGGTGCATATGTTGTAGTGGGGTCTGCAACAGCGATATATGTGTTATCTTCTAGCGCCTTTTATACCATCTGAGGCGCCCATCTTTTAGCTGCTATTTCACCATTTATTGCTGCTGTCTCTTATGTGTATTTAATCTTTTGTGATGTTTTCCTAAATAAGATTACGGATTTATAGCTCTCCCCTGTTCGGTATGGATTATTGTGCATTGTCACTTTAATGAATTATGACCTTCTATCTAATGGTATAATTCTGTACCTTATCTTACCCGTTGTTGTGTTCGGTTCATATGGTCTCAGCTCCTTAGGGGGGGGATGTCCTTTGGTGGCTCGAAGGACTCCTTTGTAGGTTGTATCAGTCAGGGACCTACGCCTCGGATAATTAGTTGCCAGACGGGGCGCTTCCCTGTGGACTGGCTAGCAGGCACGCTGCAGCGAGGGAATTATAAATGCTCAGGCCTCAGCCAGACAATAGCTTATAAACCCCGTTCCGTCGCTGCCAGCTCACCTGCCTAGCCCAGAACACACTTCGCTGCCACCAGCTCAGATTTCTCAAAGAGAAAGGTTCGAGCCAACCCAAATTAGTAGCGTAATTACTTCAGGTACGTGAAAAATTTGCATAGAACATGAATACGAACTAGTAGTTTTATAGTTTAATCCAAAAGATTAGGCAGTGTTTATAAAAGATTTAGAAAGATTTTACAATGTGAGACAAAATATGTACAAGGCAATCACAAAATAAACAGGGATTAAAACAGAAATTAAGTTACATGCGCTCAGATCATCCTATATAACCATGCTGGTAGGCGGAGCCAAATATCCCAGTGCATCAGAGGTCTTTCTGTAGTGAAATCCCAGGCAAGAAAGAAGGCTGGGTTGAGTGCAGTAACTTATACCTGCGGGCTTGTGACATCACTAAAGGGGCTGGTTTGTCTGCTCCCTCCCCTCTCCTCAAAGTTACAGATTGTACCAGCAATACTTACAATTCTCATAGCTTGGCTCGCGAATCTAGCAGAGTCACAACACATGTATCATTCATCTGATATTGAAATTAGCTTTCTATTGATATCAAATTCATACAAGTTGTTCCACACGGTTTCGGAGAAATCCGCACTTTGTACTTGTTGTGTTTAGCTGCTAGCGCTTACAGTGGTTGACAGATCTACCGATGGAAATTCGCAATATGGACTTCTTATTTTTCTAGCCTAAGTCGGTGGCCCAATATTTCACTATAATAGAAAAGATAGAGAGAGAGACTATACTAGTTCCAGCTGGTACTAGATGGGAGGATTGTCTACTGCAGCTTCAGAGGTCGTAAAAATTCTTGTGGGGAGAGGGAATGAGAGGTTTAGGGTTCACCCACAGACACATATATCACAAGGCAGAAGCACAGAGAGAAAGGGGGTCAGAGCCCACAGCATGTGTGCTAACAGGAAAAATGAAAAATCCTACTCAATTTTATACATTATCGTGACAGGGGGGTGCACGCACTTTTTATTTATTTATTTTATTTTTTTTACACAGGGCCCTGTAGGTTTGGATTTTTTTCCCTTAAATAAAACCTTCATTTCTAAAATGCATTGTGTGATTACTTGTATTATCTTTGTCTAATATTTACATTTGTTTGGAGATCTGAGACATTTCACCCCTTGACTGTGGATACGCTTTTTAACGGCGCTGAGAAAAAAGGGTAAAGCTACCTGACATAAGCCCAATCAGTAGATTTCCTCCACATATGGGGTATCGGCATACTCAAGAAAAATTGCACAATAAATTTTGGGGTCTATTTTCTCCTGTTACCTTTGCAAAAAAAATGGGGTCTGAAGTAAAATTTGTGGAGAAAAAAAAAAAGGTAAAATGTACAAGAATAGGGAGGGAGCAAACACTGTCACACAACTGTATACAGTCACCAAATGGGGGCAGAAAACTGGAATCTAAAACTTATGACGCTAGATCTTCATGCAGGTCTGCAAGGTCCAAAATTTAAAAGCAAAACAAATGATGGGGAGTACAGGCTGGTATATATCCAGCGTGCAGGAGCGTGTTCACACTGGCCAGACAGAACCGGAGACACAAATACAGCTGGAAGTATAGGCAATAGTGCACTGCAATACCGGCAGTAAGGCTTTAAAGGGAACCTGTCACCCCCAAAATAAATCGAAGGTGAGCTAAGCCCACCGGCATCAGGGCTTATCTCCAGCATTCTGTAATGCATTCTGTAATGCTGCAGATAAACCCCCGATGTTACCTGAAAGAGGTTAGATTATACTCACCCAGGGGCGGTCCGGTCTGATGGGCGGTCCGGTCCGGGCGTCCCATCTTCTTACGATCACGGCCTCTTCTCGTCTTCACGCTGCGGCTCCAGGGCAGGTGTACTTTGTCTGCCCTGTTAATATTCTAATCCCTTTAATATTAGAGGCCAGGACCTCGTAGGGTGCGAGGGATTTTATGGTTTTTGATCAGACACAATGTTTACTACGTGTTCTTTTTACGCACCATTGCTTTTACTTACAGCAGGGAATATGTTCAGGTTGTTTCGGTCTTACGTAGGGTCCAAAATGAGCAGAACCACATCTATGCTGCACATAGCGGCCCTCCGATAATGAGAACTGCCCTTACGGGGCCACAGGTGATGGCCACTAGGCTACAAAGCTCTATCTAATGGCCGCCAGACCGGACTGGGGGCTTGTAAACAGCAGAGAGCGATGTGAGAGATTAGGTCACAACATCATGTAATATTCATACACTCAGCCCCATTACAGCACGAGGCCGAGCAAGACAGCGTCCGCGGGGGCACCCTGCCCAAAAACAGGGGGTCCATGTACTGCACAATATATACCTTATATAACAACATGTATACCCAGCATATAAATACCGTGTGATGAGAGAACAAGATAACGCTGTGTATAAGGTGAAGCATACGCCCTGTATCCGGCTCTATATAAGGTGAAGCATACGCCCTGTATCCCTCTGTATATAAGGTGAAGTATACGCCCTGTATCCCTCTGTATATAAGGTGAAACATACGCCCTGTATCCCTCTGTATATAAGGTGAAGTATACGCCCTGTATCCCTCTGTATATAAGGTGAAGTATACGCCCTGTATCCCTCTGTATATAAGGTGAAACATACGCCCTGTATCCGGCTGTATATAAGGTGAAGCATACGCCCTGTATCCCTCTGTATATAAGGTGAAGCATACGCCCTGTATCCCTCTGTATATAAGGTGAAGCATACGCCCTGTATCCGGCTGTATATAAGGTGAAGCATACGCCCTGTATCCGGCTGTATATAAGGTGAAGCATACGCCCTGTATCCCTCTGTATATAAGGTGAAGCATACGCCCTGTATCCCTCTGTATATAAGGTGAAGCATACGCCCTGTATCCCTCTGTATATAAGGTGAAGCATACGCCCTGTATCCCTCTGTATATAAGGTGAAACATACGCCCTGTATCCGGCTGTATATAAGGTGAAGCATACGCCCTGTATCCCTCTGTATATAAGGTGAAACATACGCCCTGTATCCCTCTGTATATAAGGTGAAGTATACGCCCTGTATCCCTCTGTATATAAGGTGAAACATACGCCCTGTATCCCTCTGTATATAAGATGAAGCATACGCCCTGTATCCGGCTGTATATAAGGTGAAGCATACGCCCTGTATTCCTCTGTATATAAGGTGAAGTATACGCCCTGTATCCCTCTGTATATAAGGTGAAACATACGCCCTGTATCCTTCTGTATATAAGGTGAAGCATACGCCCTGTATCCGGCTGTATATAAGGTGAAGCATACGCCCTGTATCCGGCTGTATATAAGGTGAAGCATACGCCCTGTATCCCTCTGTATATAAGGTGAAGTATACGCCCTGTATCCCTCTGTATATAAGATGAAGCATACGCCCTGTATCCGGCTGTATATAAGGTGAAGCATACGCCCTGTATCCCTCTGTATATAAGGTGAAGTATACGCCCTGTATCCCTCTGTATATAAGGTGAAACATACGCCCTGTATCCCTCTGTATATAAGGTGAAGCATACGCCCTGTATCCCTCTGTATATAAGATGAAGCATACGCCCTGTATCCGGCTGTATATAAGGTGAAGTATACGCCCTGTATCTGTGGCACCCCTAGGGGTATTTGCCACAAAAATAGTTACTGACAATAAATACAAATACTGAGATAGCAAGACTGCACTACCACCTCCGGCCAGAAGGGGGAGCTCCAGAGACTCCCCTTGATCCATTCTGGTCTGAGAGAAGAAATGGCAGTTGGGCTAAGGAGCTGATAGTGAGAGGTCATACAGTTGAATCTCTAACAGCCCTGTGACTGTTACCAGGCCTAAATCACTGGCCTGAGGAGAAGAGGGATAGAGAAAAAGGACATTGTGAGAACCGGGTAGCATTAATCACTACCCAGAACAGGCGCAAAGACGGATACCGGATCCGTGGCTGTATTCATTACATATAATACAGCAACCGGAAAAACGTGAGGTGATATCAGCTTCACTAGGGCCGGACGCAGCAACAGACACAGAGTTCAGCGGTACTCCCAGAGGGGGTAAACCGATAAAAGGACTCGGGTTGCCCGTCGAACCAGGACCCGGAGGGGACAGATTGGGCCGGCAGCCAGTTCACATACAGCAGCAGGGCCACACAGAAATTGCGCACAATAAGAGGCGAAGACCCCGGCAGGGTCAAAGTAACTCAGAGTTCCCATACAGACTCCGGTGACAGGACTGGTTGTAAATCCTTTTATGTTAAAGTAAACTGGTTAAACGTTTCAGTGCCTCAGTCTTTCATTTGGACAATAGCCATCTATCCAGGATCGGGATCGTCACCGCTGGGAGAACCTGCTGCTGATCAAGTAAGTGCCTGTCCCCTCATGATACCCCTTACACTGTGCATTGCCTGAGGCCACAGCACCGGGTCAAGCCACCCGTGACATCCCCCTCAAGAGACAGACTCCATTGGTCCGGTGCTGGGTATCCCGGTCTCCTGGGCGTCACAATTGGCGTCACGAACAGGATTCAGCCAGCCCGTATACCGGGTATTGTGTGCCATGATTGGAGTCCAAAATTGTGAAAACTTGGATGAAAAATCTTGAAAATTGACTTTATTAAAGAAAAATCCATTCTCCATTGAAAACTATTGAAAGTGACTTTTCCCCATTGGTTATAATGGAGTAAAGATCGCCGCCATCCCCTGAGGTAATCACTTCATAACCGTTAGGCACGAGACTGTTAATTGAGCTACGCCATCACCTGAGCCCCAGTCTAACTGAAAAACTTCAGAATCCGCCATTACAGAGCGCGGTGGGTGGGAGCAGCAGGGGGCGTGTCATTGTGGGCGGCACCAAGCTGAGCGCTCTGACGTCAGATCAAGGGGAAAACCGATCCTGCTGCACAGCGGAACGAATCTACACTATCCCGACGGAAGCGGAGGACCGGAAGGGTCCGGATTAACTAAGGGGGCACAGTATGTCGCAGCACGGAGACGCCGCAGCACCCGGCAACGTTAATGCAGCTGAAAGACAGAGTGTCGATAGAGAGTCCGGTAGCGCAGCGGTGCAAGGAGTGGTGCCCATCATGCCGGTGCTGATGCCATATACCCCGGGTGGCCCATGGCTTCCAATGTATGAAGGTGAGCCTAATACCCTTGACGATTTCAGAGAAAAGATGCTGGCCCATTTTGACATGTTCCCTGTCGGTGAAGTTCAGCGTGTTAGTCTCCTGATGATGCAGTTAAGTGGCCATGCTAAGCGAGAAGTCACAGCATGGGCAGCTGATCTAAAAGGCACTGTTGAACGCATATTTGCTGGATTAAAAGCTACATTTGAAACCACTGCCAGCAGCAAAGCTAAAATACGATTCTTTAGTTGCAAACAAAAAGCTAATGAGGGCGTGAAATTGCCTTAAACCTGCAGGAAGCCCTTAAATCACTTACACTGGCTGAACCCATTTTTAACACCGGAGCGGATAAACTGCTAAGAGATCAATTTATTGAGGGACTCTACACCCCTTCTCACCGGGGGCATGTGAGCATGCTTGTTTTTAAGAACCCTGAATTGACATTTGCCCAATTAAAGGAGAGCGCTATACGTCTCCAGCTGGCAGAGGCACCTCGGGATCAGGATCCTGCGCAACCCATGGCAGAGGCACCTCAACAACAGGGAGTGCCAGTGACATCAGCTATGTCTGGGGCCATTGCTAAGCCCCTGGGGCCCAGTACTAATGAGGCTCTTCAACAAAAGCTTGACTCTAACTGATGTTGTTGCTTCAATGGCTAAAACCATGCAGGAGATGAGAGGACCCAAGATGGAGTTGGCAAACCGTAGAGAAGATGTTCCATGGATGAGACCCCGGAGATACCCGACATGGAGAGGACGACCCCGCGACCGCTACCAACCGGATGGACAGCCCATTTGCCGCCGTTGCCAGCAGCCGGGCCACTTTGCACGAGATTGTGATTTAAACGGGAATCCCCTGGGAATGCGGGCCGCTTCGCAGGAATGAACTTTCAAGGCCCAACACCCTGGCACGACAGGTACATCGGAGGACGACCCATTATCCCGATCGTGCTGGACGGAATTCCCCTCAACGCTTTGCTGGACACAGGTTCCCAGATTTCATCTATACCGTATATCCTTTATAAGAGGTACTGGGCTGATGCAGATATTGATAAAGGGCCCTCTGATGTTGAACTAGATATATGGGCCAGTAATGGTAAGTTGGTACCGAAACTAGGATTCAGGGAGATGAACATAAAGATTGGTAAAGTAGAATTGAAGAAGCAGGGTATAATTGTTGTTGATGTTGACCGGCGGAACTGTGAACCAACTGTATTGATAGGAATGAATGTGTTAGAGAACTGCTTTTCCGAAGTCATTTCTGTCTTACAGCAAATTGCTGAAACTGCCCAATCCTGCCAGCAGAGAGTTCTCCGGAGGGAAATAAAAGTATTGATGTTAAGGCAACAGGTAGAAGTTGCAGGTGGAGAAATCGGCAGTGTGAGGGTAAGTGATCCAACGTCTATTGTAATCCCACCAAAAACAGAAATGCTGGTATGGTGTAGAGCAGCCATTGGTACTAAGGGACGAGATTATCAAGCCATAATAGAACCAGTGTACACCGACAGCAGGCCCACTATACTCACAGCACGAGGGATAGTCGAGGTACACCGGGGACGAGTGCCGGTACGACTTTTGAACTGTGGAGAGGAAGGTGTCACTTTGCCAAGGTATGCTACAGTGGCAAAGCTATATACTGTTGACAACAATGCCATCACAACCATTGAGCCCTTAGAACCAACCTGTCAGGTGGAAGGCAATGGCTCAGGTGGAGAAATGGAGGATTGGTGCCAACAGCTACACGTGGGCATAAATTCAACACCTACCCATCAAAAACAAGGGGTGTATAGGCTAGTGATGGAATATGAACAAGTCTTCAGTAAACACCCATTGGACTTCGGACGGATAGAAGGGGTAGAACACACAATCCCCACCGGTGACCATCCCCCAATAAAAGAAAGATATAGACCCATACCGCCCGCTCACTATCAATGTGCAAAAGATATGCTGAGGGAGATGAAACAGGCCGGGGTAATAAGAGACAGCTGTAGCCCCTGGGCGGCCCCTCTGGTGATTGTCAAAAAAAAAGACGGAACCATGAGAATGTGCGTAGACTACCGGCAGATTAATAACATCACCCATAAAGACGCCTACCCCTTGCCTAGGATAGAAGAGTCCTTGACTGCTTTGAAATCTGCTAATTATTTTTCCACCTTAGACTTAACAAGCGGGTATTGGCAAGTCCCTGTGGCTGAGAGAGATAAGGAAAAGACGGCATTCACCACACCAATGGGTCTAAGTGAATTTAATCGCATGCCGTTCGGACTCTGCAACGCATCCTGTACCTTCCAGCGGCTGATGGAATGCTGCCTCGGACACAAGAACTTCGAGACCGTCCTCCTGTACCTAGATGATGTGATCGTCTACTCAAAGACTTACGAACAACACTTAATAGACCTGGCAGAAGTGTTCGAAGCCTTATCCAGGTATGGCATGAAAATCAAGCCATCCAAATGTCACCTTCTCAAGCCAAAGGTACAGTACCTGGGACACATCGTGAGTTCGGAGGGAGTAGCACCGGATCCCGAGAAAATAACCGCCATAAGGGATTGGCCGAGACCTACCAGCGCAAAAGAAGTGAGGCAATTCCTGGGATTGGTGGGTTACTATCGCAGATTTATAAAAGGATTTACCAAGTTGGCAGCACCCTTGCAAGACACCTTGGTAGGGCAGACGAAGAAACCTTCAAACCGAAACCCTCCTTTCCAGTGGAACGACGAAAGGGAAGACTCCTTTGAACAACTAAAGAAGGCACTAACCGGAGAAGAGGTTCTGGCATACCCAGATTACCATCAACCTTTCATCCTCTACACCGATGCCAGTAATGTGGGACTAGGAGCGGTGCTGTCACAAAAGCAAGAAGGTCGGGAGAAAGTCATCGCCTTTGCAAGTAGAAAGCTCCGGCCTACTGAAAGAAATCCAGAAAATTATAGCTCCTTCAAATTGGAACTACTGGCAGTAGTTTGGGCTGTGACTGAACGTTTCAAACACTATCTGGCCGCTGCAGAATTTATTGTCTATACTGACAACAATCCGTTGACCCACCTGGACACAGCCAAATTAGGTGCGTTAGAACAGCGATGGATAGCCCGGTTATCTAATTACAACTTCAAGATCAAGTATCGAGCAGGTCGCAAGAATGGAAATGCTGATGCCCTATCCCGGATGCCACACTTGAGAGATGTAGAAGAAGAAATGGGGGAGCTTGAAGAAATTGAACTACCAGCCTTCCATCATCCCAAGGCAAAACATCATCAGTCAAGTACCTATCAGAAACAACAAGAGGTGAATTTTAATCTGTTAGCACACCATAGATGGGCTGACACCCAAGACAGCAATCCGGCTGTGAAGTTGGTGAAGGAACTGTTAACTGAGCAAAGTGCATATCCCGATGAGGATGCCCCAGAAGAGACACATCAACTCTGGAAAGAGAGAGGAAAAATGTTCCTGTATCAAGGGAAGCTCTGTAGAAGGTACACCAATCCGAAAACACATGAATTGGTTTGGCAGATTATCGTGCCTAAACAAGATGTGAAGATGGTCCTCGAAGCTTACCATAATGGTGCTGGTCACTTCGGTTGGAAAAAGTTAGAAGTACTTCTAAGAGAAAGATTTTATTGGGTCGGGATGAGAAAATCAATCGAACAGTGGTGCAGAAATTGTGGCCCGTGCAACCTCAGAAGAAACGATCAAAAGAACCAAAGAGCACCACTGCAGCCCATAATCACCAAACAACCACTTGAACTTGTAGCCATAGACCACGTGAAGTTAATACCAAGCCGGTCCGGCTATGTCTATGCCTTGACCATCGTGGACCATTATTCACGCTTCTTGGTAGTAGTACCCGTAAAAGATCTGACAGCAAAAACAGCAGCCAAAGCATTCCAAACGTACTTTTGTAGACTCCATGGATATCCGGAACAGGTTCTCACCGACCAAGGTACAGCCTTTGAATCAGAGATCTTCAGAGAATTCTGTAATATGTATGGTTGCAAAAAGATCCGGACGTCGGCCTATCATCCACAAACAAACGGCTTATGCGAGAAGATGAACCATATTGTAATAGACCTACTAAAGACTTTACCTGAGACAGAAAGGAATCAATGGCCAGAGAAATTGCCTGACTTGGTGGATCTGTATAATCATGTCCCGGTGAGCTCCACCAACTGCACCCCAGCTTACCTTATGCGTGCAAGACCCGGCCAATTACCAATCGATCTAGAAATGGGAATTCTGAAACCAGACGCAGAAGTTCAAGACTCCAATTGGGATATCATACGGCAAAAGCAGTATCGCCAAGTGCAAGAGAGTGTGGAAAGAAGCCTTCAGCAAACTAGAGAAAGACAAGAGTGAACTTTCAACCAGAATGCTCTAGCGACCCCATTAAGACCGGGTGACCAAGTGCTCAAGAGAAATCGTCGAACCAATAAACTGGACAATCAGTGGGAAGCCGTACCCTACACAGTTTTACCAACAAGAGTGGATAATCCTAAAATGTGTCTCATTAGCAAAAACGGAGGCTTAACATCTGTACTAGTGTCAAGAGACAATCTTAAATTATGTCCGGAAGCATTGAAAGAGCCAGACGTTGTCCAGCCAGAACCAGAAGTTATTCAACCCATACAGGTTCAACCAGTAAAGGAAAAAGAAGAGGAAGTGTATCACACCTGTATAGGAGACTTTCCCAAAACCCTACTAACATACCATGGTGCAGTAGTGGTTCCCATGGTGGCCTTTTACCCAACACCGAACCCAATACCAGAAGTCCCAAGACAGGAAGAGGCTGACCCCGTACTACAGGAGGTTCCAGGCCAGGAAGAACAGATTCCTGGTCAGAGTAATCCCATTCACGGTGGACTTGCCAACTCCATAGTCGTGGAATTATCTTTAGCAGAGCGGGCAGATACTACATCCGCAGTAGACAGTAGTACACCACATGAAGAGACACCGCTATTACGTAGATCACAGCGTAATACCCAGGGTCAATTACCGGCCAGGTATGCAGATTACCAACTATAAAGCTCATAATGTGAATTGTATATATGTTATGCCGTATATAGTTAAACAGAAAGTGTAGTATAGTCATTGTTATCAGTCTGCAATGTTTAAGCCCAGTACCTACAGAGACTTGTCTGTATGAACTTATTGCATATTCTTGAACTTTTTATCAGCCCGGAGGCACTAAATCAAAGCTCCGGAAAGACTGCTTTTTGAACTTTGCTTTTTGCTCTTTTTGAACTTTCTTTAGACTTTATATTGGCAACTCCGTTGGAAAAATGGAACTAAATTCCTGGACACAAAGTGCAGTGCCTTTCCTAGTACCTTCAAGGATAGGACTGTATTAATGGACGCTATTTGAAGTGACTTTTTACAGAACTCTATTTTTGTTTCTTTGAGTGATTTTTGTAACTTTTCATTTTTAAGACTCTGTACATATTAATTGTTATTTCAAAATGTTATTGTCCCACAGTCCCGGAGTACTGTTCTTAACTAAGGGGGAATGTGGCACCCCTAGGGGTATTTGCCACAAAAATAGTTACTGACAATAAATACAAATACTGAGCTAGCAAAACTGCACTACCACCTCCGGCCAGAAGGGGGAGCTCCAGAGACTCCCCTTGATCCATTCTGGTCTGAGAGAAGAAATGGCAGTTGGGCCAAGGAGCTGAAAGTGAGAGGTCATACAGTTGAATCTCTAACAGCCCTGTGACTGTTACCAGGCCTAAATCACCGGCCTGAGGAGAAGAGGGATAGAGAAAAGGGACATTGTGAGAACCGGGTAGCATTAATCACTACCCAGAACAGGCGCAAAGACGGATACCGGATCCGTGGCTGTATTCATTACATATAATACAGCAACCGGAAAAACGTGAGGCGATATCAGCTTCACTAGGGCCGGACGCAGCAACAGACACAGAGTTCAGCGGTACTCCCGGAGGGGGTAAGCCGATAATAAGACTCGGGTTGCCCGTCGAACCAGGACCCGGAGGGGACAGATTGGGCTGGCAGCCAGTTCACATACAGCAGCAGGGCCACACAGAAATTGCGCACAATAAGAGGCGAAGACCCCGGCAGGGTCAAAGTAACTCAGAGTTCCCATACAGACTCCGGTGACAGGACTGGTTGTAAATCCTTTTATGTTAAAGTAAACTGGTTAAACGTTTCAGTGCCTCAGCCTTTCATTTGGACAATAGCCATCTATCCAGGATCGGGATCGTCACCGCTGGGAGAACCTGCTGCTGATCAAGTAAGTGCCTGTCCCCTCACGATACCCCTTACACTGTGCATTGCCTGAGGCCACAGCACCGGGTCAAGCCACCCGTGACATCCCCCTCAAGAGACAGACTCCATTGGTCCGGTGCTGGGTATCCCGGTCTCCTGGGCGTCACATATCCCTCTGTATATAAGGTGAAACATACGCCCTGTATCCCTCTGTATATAAGGTGAAGCATACGCCCTGTATCCCTCTGTATATAAGGTGAAACATACGCCCTGTATCCCTCTGTATATAAGGTGAAGCATACGCCCTGTATCCCTCTGTATATAAGGTGAAGCATACGCCCTGTATCCGGCTGTATATAAGGTGAAGCATACGCCCTGTATCCCTCTGTATATAAGGTGAAGCATACGCCCTGTATCCCTCTGTATATAAGGTGAAGCATACGCCCTGTATCCCTCTGTATATAAGGTGAAGTATGCGCCCTGTATCCCTCTGTATATAAGGTGAAGCATACGCCCTGTATCCCTCTGTATATAAGATGAAGCATACGCCCTGTATCCGGCTGTATATAAGGTGAAGCATACACCCTGTATCCGGCTGTATATAAGGTGAAACATACGCCCTGTATCCCTCTGTATATAAGGTGAAGCATACGCCCTGTATCCCTCTGTATATAAGGTGAAACATACGCCCTGTATCCGGCTGTATATAAGGTGAAGCATACGCCCTGTATCCCTCTGTATATAAGGTGAAACATATGCCCTGTATCCCTCTGTATATAAGGTGAAGCATACGCCCTGTATCCCTCTGTATATAAGATGAAGCATACGCCCTGTATCCGGCTGTATATAAGGTGAAGCATACGCCCTGTATCCCTCTGTATATAAGGTGAAGTATACGCCCTGTATCCCTCTGTATATAAGGTGAAACATACGCCCTGTATCCCTCTGTATATAAGGTGAAACATACGCCCTGTATCCCTCTGTATATAAGGTGAAACATACGCCCTGTATCCCTCTGTATATAAGGTGAAACATACGCCCTGTATCCCTCTGTATATAAGGTGAAGCATACGCCCTGTATCCCTCTGTATATAAGATGAAGCATACGCCCTGTATCCCTCTGTATATAAGATGAAGCATACGCCCTGTATCCCTCTGTATATAAGGTGAAACATACGCCCTGTATCCCTCTGTATATAAGGTGAAGCATACGCCCTGTATCCGGCTGTATACAAGGTGAAGCATACGCCCTGTATCCCTCTGTATATAAGGTGAAACATACGCACCTGGATCCCTCTGTATATAAGGTGAAGTATACGCCCTGTATCTGGCTGTATATAAGGTGAAGCATACGGCCTGTATCCCTCTGTATATAAGGTGAAGCATACGCCCTGTATCTGGCTGTATATAAGGTGAAGTATACGCCCTGTATCCGGCTGTATATAAAGTGAAGCATACGCCCTGTATCCCTCTGTATATAAGGTGAAGCATACGCCCTGTATCTGGCTGTATATAAGGTGAAGCATACGCCCTGTATCCCGCTATATATAAGGTGAAGTATACGCCCTGTATCCCGCTGTATATAAGGTGAAGCATACGCCCTGTATCCGGCTGTATATAAGGTGAAACATACGCCCTGTATCCCTCTGTATATAAGGTGAAGCATACGCCCTGTATCCCTCTGTATATAAGGTGAAGCATACGCCCTGTATTCCTCTGTATATAAGGTGAAGCATACGCCCTGTATCCCTCTGTATATAAGGTGAAGCATACGCCCTGTATCCCTCTGTATATAAGGTGAAGCATACGCCCTGTATCCCTCTGTATATAAGGTGAAGCATACGCCTTGTATCCTGCTTACAATCTTTGAGATATATCACTCCCATCATCCACAATCTGCAGTTTCTCAAAAATAGGTTTTATAAAAGGTCAAATCCGTTTGTACCTTTTACATGAAAGAAACAAAAGCTTCCCGGGAGCGCCGTCCTAGAAACTCCTGTAAGCAGCTGTGTGAATGCGGATCAGAGGCGGACGGGTAAGAAAGATCCAATTAAGACAGTTCCTGTGGGAGACGCTAAATGAGAGCAGAAATGGCTTCCGGCACTTTCCTATCCACTGACTAATTTAACGCTGAACCTGAAAGACAAAATCCGGGAGTCAGAGGTGACCGAGAGCCTTCACCTATGACAGAGATGAGAACATGCGGAGAAGATCCCAGAGGATCCTAATAGATCCCACAAATTACCCTGTGAGCAGCATATTTGTATTTGTACATTCCCAGTGGAGCATTGCACGGCCTAGAAGTCTCCTTACACCGACCGCCATGTCACTCTCCACAGACCCTTAGACTCCTGTCAGAGGCATCTCATACAGCCCAATCACATCTTCTGCTGTGCACTGATGAGGGGCAGTGCCCCAGAAACATGTCTGTAAATGGAGATTCTGGTTTGGCTTTTATCCTAAGTCATGCGACATGGCTTGTTAAAGGGCCGATATTCAGGTTGCGCTAGAGGTCCAGTCCTCTCCTCCTCCAGGCTCCTCTGTCGGCCTCCTCCTCCTCCAGGCTCCTCTGTCGGCCTCCTCCTCCTCCAGGCTCCTCTGTCGGCCTCCTCCTCCTCCAGGCTCCTCTGTCGGCCTCCTCCTCCTCCAGGCTCCTCTGTCGTCTTCCTCCTCCTCCAGGCTCCTCTGTCGTCTTCGTCCTCCTCCTCCTCCAGGCTCCTCTGTCGTCGTCCTCCTCCTCCAGGCTCCTCTGTCGTCGTCCTCCTCCTCCTCCAGGCTCCTCTGTCGTCGTCGTCCTCCTGCTCCCGGACACGGATCCCGACGCTCCCGGACACGGCGACCGACGCTCCCGGACACGGCGACCGACGCTCCCGGACACGGCGACCGACGCTCCTGGACACGGATCCTGGACACGGATCCCGACGCTCCCGGACACGGATCCCGACGCTCCCGGACACGGATCCCGACGCTCCCGGACACGGATCCCGACGCTCCCGGACACGGATCCCGACGCTCCCGGACACGGCGACCGACGCTCCCGGACACGGATCCCGACGCTCCCGGACACGGATCCCGACGCTCCCGGACACGGCGACCGACGGATCCTCTTTCACGTTCGCACAGTCTGGCTCACTCTTTCTTGCACTAGGACAATGAGGTCTCATTGCTGTGTGTCAGATGTGAAGCTGAAAAGCAAACATGTAAATGAGGGTCCAGGCTGGTAGAAGCGGGGGGCACCACTGTCAATAGCTCATTATCCGGCCAGGGCCCCTCATTCTCAATACCATCATTGTGGCTGGAGACACAGCCGGCGCTCCGCACACTGGGACAACACTACTCCAATGTGAAGCCGGCCATGGAGCGATCCGGGGGGCTTATGAGAATTACGGGGGGTTATTGTCTCTCTCACATTGCTGAACATTTACTAGTTTCCTTCTGAGAGGGATTTCTCAGGCTCTTCACATCTGAAGGCTGGTCAGACTCATTATTATACATCTCTGCGCTGTTGTCACGGGATTGTATAGTAACACAATGCAGAGTGCTGGCTGAGCCTTGTAGTTCGGATGCCCGAGAGCCGCCCTCGTATTATATACTGATGACTCCTGTAATGTAAGAGACTTATTAATTATTCACAGCCGTCATCAATTCCCAGCCCAGGGGTCAGCAGTGTACGTACCCAAACCTCTGCTGGGAAAGGCAGGAGGGACACGCACACGTAGGGCAAGGTCATGTACCAGGGGCTGATGGCCAGGTGCCCACCGCCGACACCCCAAATGCCCACGACCTTCCACTTTAACAAGTCGGATCACAAGCTGCACAATGTTCTCTATCGTACAGGAGCCAATCTTCAATATCGGATAGGAAACTTTCACAAAGTATTATACAGATATTTTGATACGGATTGGCACAGTAAGTATCACAGCTTCATCAGGTCTAACATTATTCAGCTTTCTGTCTGGACAGGATGTAAGATATGGGAAAATGATATCTAACTGATATCAGATGATGGAATTCCCTATCAGATACAGTTTGGCCCAAAATCCTTGCTCCCAAACTCAGCCGCCACCTTTGGCATTCCCCCCCAGGCCAAAAGGGAAGTCAAATACACATCAAACATTGGGACCTCATATCCAGGGAAGGCACTTGTCTTGGACAGTGCAGACCAATGGGTTTTTTTTAATTAGCTCAAACAAAAAGGCCTTTGAAACTCTCCCCGGGGGGCCAAAAGGCATAGGCCCTGTGTCCCCCAGGACCAAGTCCAGCAATTATCACAGGGGAGTGAACTCTTGTGCAGTTACCGGCCCACTGGCTTCCTTTGATGGACTCAGGCTGACATATTGGCACCGCAGATTCCACGCTCAACAGCACAAGGCCCTGAGATATTGAATCTAGAAAATTGGCTACAATAAAAGAATGCAATATCTATGAACCTAGCCGAGCACATACCGGTAATCGGAATCTGCATTTCTTTCCCCACAAGCCCATACCATGCAGCCACATCTAGAACTCTGCGTTATTGAGTTATAAAGCATAGCTACCAGAAATTAAATACGGTAGCTGTATTTGGTCTCCCTGAACAAATAAAATCCAGCAGAACCCAGTAACGCCGCCACCGACCCACTTAGAGCTTTGGGTGGAAAGTTATGGATATCCATAGGGGTTGGCACAGCGTGTGGGAGGGAGCATAATAATAGGCAGCTCCTCATTTTGGACTCAAGTTTCCTACTGGCAGAAGGCCCGTTAGCTGATGCAGTCAGAGAATTACGTAACAAAGATTTGGACCTGTAATTCATCAGCGCCTCCCTGTGGTCACATGCTACATAACACTGTAATTGTAATGTATCTGTATCCTACCCTTGTACTACACTCCAGATTGTAAACTTGTATATGGTTCTAGCATATATATACCTCTATCTTTCTAGTGCGCCTTTCGGCGATTAAATACAAAATTAGTCTTGGGCTGCTCTTTTTTCTCGATTCACGAATCCGCACGCTCGGCTGGATATTATACGCTACCCGGGGTTGGTTTCTGACCCGATACAAGCCTGTTGTCGGATGGGGCTGATATCTAACAAGGAACTGGTGGCAGCATACCGTACTGTGTTAGCGAAGAACTGTGACAGTGACAGCTGGGAGGCTTATATATGTATCCCCAGCCTGGACTGGTGATATATATCCCCCCTCACTGGGAGCACCTCAGTAACTCGTACCTATAAGGGAAGCTTCTCCGGTGACTATTTGCCGTCGGTGCGGTCCCCTGACTGACCTGGGGTAAGTGGTGGCGCCAGAGAGCCGATCCTTGCTGGGTCATTCTCTCCCCTCCCCAGTGAGGTCGACACACCCCATCCCCTGTACGATCCATCACACTGGACCTTTTAAGTATAGTGGCATGTAAAAGTTTGGGCACCCCTGGTCACATTTACTGTTACAGTTAAGCAAGCTGAGGATGAAATGCTGTAACGCTAGGACTTATAGAGATGATTTGATGCCACTGTACACGGTGATGAATACATGACCAGGATGCATCACGTGATGGCCGGGGCGAGCAGCCGCCGGGACATCCGCTAAGATCAATGAGTGAAATGGATCCACGAGAGCAGAAATCAATATCACACATTATCCTGGAACCTCACTGATAAAACACAGGAGATTTCCCCTGATTCCAGGACTCCGTGATGGTAATTACAGGCAATTATCGGGGTCTCCACTGGGGGTTCCCCTCATTAGCAATGAGGATAGAAGGCAGCAGAGCAGATGGAGAGTCCACTCATCAATTCCCAATAAAATGGCAATAGTTAGGAGGAAAAAAAATACCGGGTAGTTCACAAGACCCCCACATAAGACAAGCCACGGGACTGGAGGACGAGCCAGCAAATTTAGGGCAGAGAGACTACCCGCACTGCATGAGGCCTAGCCATATTATGCCCTGCGCATCCCCAATGTCACCCAGAACGTACACGAGCTCGCCCCACAGCAGCCCCAGCGTCACCGACGCCATGCCGCAGAGACAGACCGGGGCCAGGGGGCCGCAGAGACAGACCGGGGCCACAGAGACAGACCGGGGCCACAGAGACAGACCGGGGCCACAGAGACAGACCGGGGCCACAGAGACAGACCGGGGCCACAGAGACAGACCGGGGCCACAGAGACAGACCGGGGCCACAGAGACAGACCGGGGCCACAGAGACAGACCGGGGCCACAGAGACAGACCGGGGCCACAGAGACAGACCGGGGCCACAGAGACAGACCGGGGCCACAGAGACAGACCGGGGCCACAGAGACAGACCGGGGCCACAGAGACAGACCGGGGCCACAGAGACAGACCGGGGCCACAGAGACAGACCGGGGCCACAGAGACAGACCGGGGCCACAGAGACAGACCGGGGCCACAGAGACAGACCGGGGCCACAGAGACAGACCGGGGCCACAGAGACAGACCGGGGCCACAGAGACAGACCGGGGCCACAGAGACAGACCGGGGCCACAGAGACAGACCGGGGCCACAGAGACAGACCGGGGCCACAGAGACAGACCGGGGCCAGGGGGCCGCAGAGACAGACCGGGGCCAGGGGGCCGCAGAGACAGACCGGGGCCACAGAGACAGACCGGGGCCACAGAGACAGACCGGGGCCACAGAGACAGACCGGGGCCACAGAGACAGACCGGGGCCACAGAGACAGACCGGGGCCACAGAGACAGACCGGGGCCACAGAGACAGACCGGGGCCACAGAGACAGACCGGGGCCACAGAGACAGACCGGGGCCACAGAGACAGACCGGGGCCACAGAGACAGACCGGGGCCACAGAGACAGACCGGGGCCACAGAGACAGACCGGGGCCACAGAGACAGACCGGGGCCACAGAGACAGACCGGGGCCACAGAGACAGACCGGGGCCACAGAGACAGACCGGGGCCACAGAGACAGACCGGGGCCACAGAGACAGACCGGGGCCACAGAGACAGACCGGGGCCACAGAGACAGACCGGGGCCACAGAGACAGACCGGGGCCACAGAGACAGACCGGGGCCACAGAGACAGACCGGGGCCACAGAGACAGACCGGGGCCGGGGGGCCGCAGAGACAGACCGGGGCCGGGGGGCCGCAGAGACAGACCGGGGCCGCAGAGACAGACCGGGGCCGGGGGGCCGCAGAGACAGACCGGGGCCGGGGGGCCGCAGAGACAGACCGGGGCCGGGGGGCCGCAGAGACAGACCGGGGCCGGGGGGCCGCAGAGACAGACAGGGGCCGGGGGGCCGCAGAGACAGACAGGGGCCGGGGGGCCGCAGAGACAGACCGGGTCTGGGGGGCCGCAGAGACAGACCGGGGCTGGGGGGCCGCAGAGATAGACCGGGGCTGGGGGGCCGCAGAGACAGACCGGGGCCGGAGACAGACCAGGGCTGGGGGGCCGCAGAGACAGACCGGGGCCACAGAGACAGACCGGGGCTGGGGAGCCGCAGAGACAGACCAGGGCTGGGGGGCCGCAGAGACAGACCGGGGCCACAGAGACAGACCGGGGCTGGGGGGCCGCAGAGATAGACCGGGGCTGGGGGGCCGCAGAGACAGACCGGGGCCGGAGACAGACCAGGGCTGGGGGGCCGCAGAGACAGACCGGGGCCACAGAGACAGACCGGGGCTGGGGGGCCGCAGAGATAGACCGGGGCTGGGGGGCCGCAGAGACAGACCGGGGCCGGAGACAGACCAGGGCTGGGGGGCCGCAGAGACAGACCGGGGCCACAGAGACAGACCGGGGCTGGGGAGCCGCAGAGACAGACCAGGGCTGGGGGGCCGCAGAGACAGACCGGGGCCACAGAGACAGACCGGGGCTGGGGAGCCGCAGAGACAGACCGGGGCTGGGGGGCCGCAGAGACAGACCAGGGCTGGGGGGCCGCAGAGACAGACCGGGGCCGGAGAGACAGACCGGGGCTGGGGGGCCGCAGAGACAGACCGGGGCCGGGGGGCCGCAGAGACAGACCGGGGCCGGAGAGACAGACCGGGGCTGGGGGGCCGCAGAGACAGACCGGGGCTGGGGGGCCGCAGAGACAGACCGGGGCTGGGGGGCGTCCGCCGCTATAGTGGGGGCTTTTCAGCGACTGATCCCACTCGTCTCTCACCGGCACAGTTCACACAGTCACACACAGCGCTGCCATAAACGACGCCATCGTATATCAGAATGTGGGGAGCACTGCCGACTATAAACCTGATCAGCCAAGAGGTTCTGCGGAGGATACGGCAGGGGCTTCTGGGGAATCTTCCCACCAGTCTGAGACACTTCTGACTATTAACAGTCAATGCAAGTAAATGAGCGGTCAACAAACTGCGGCTCCGAGGTGAGAAAGGCGCAGCGGCTCTGCAGCAATTACTACATGATGCTCTGCAAGGAGAAAATATCACATCAGCAAAAGCGGAGGCTGGAGGGCTGCCAGGAAGAAGCCGCCATCCTCCCTCCACGGCCCTGCGGGGGTCCACAAAATATCCCCAGAGGATCAGAAGCTGGAACATCACACACAGCCCCCCGAGCAGAGGATCCATCAGGGCTACCAGCAGCAGCAGACCAGAGCGTCCCCTCCAGGATGGAGGCTGAACCTCAGCAGAGACGCCCTGGACCTGGCACACTGGGGTCACAGATCCGTCCGTGTGATTGCTGTGCAGGGCGGCCATGATGGGGCAGATGTCGCCGCTCCTCCTCCTCGTCCACCATTACCATCACGTCATTAACCTAACCAATCTGTTCACGAAGGAGGAAAAGCATGACGGCGACACTGCCAGGAGGACTAAAGAAAAGCATGACGGCGACACTGCCAGGAGGACTAAAGAAAAGCATGAGGGCGACACTGCCAGGAGGACTAAAGAAAAGCATGACGGCGACACTGCCACTACCAGGAGGACTAAAGAAAAGCATGACGGCGACACTGCCAGGAGGACTAAAGAAAAGCATGAGGGCGACACTGCCAGGAGGACTAAAGAAAAGCATGACGGCGACACTGACACTACCAGGAGGACTAAAGAAAAGCATGACGGCGACACTGCCACTGCCAGGAGGACTAAAGAAAAGCATGACGGCGACACTGCCACTACCAGGAGGACTAAAGAAAAGCATGACGGCGACACTGCCACTGCCAGGAGGACTAAAGAAAAGCATGACGGAGACACTGCCACTACCAGGAGGACTAAAGAAAAGCATGACGGCGACATTGCCACTACCAGGAGGACTAAAGAAAAGCATGACGGAGACACTGCCACTACCAGGAGGACTAAAGAAAAGCATGACGGCGACACTGCCAGGAGGACTAAAGAAAAGCATGACGGAGACACTGCCACTACCAGGAGGACTAAAGAAAAGCATGACGGCGACACTGCCACTACCAGGAGGACTAAAGAAAAGCATGACGGCGACACTGCCACTGCCAGGAGGACTAAAGAAAAGCATGACGGCGACACTGCCACTGCCAGGAGGACTAAAGAAAAGCATGACGGCGACACTGCCACTACCAGGAGGACTAAAGAAAAGCATGACGGCGACACTGACACTGCCAGGAGGACTAAAGAAAAGCATGACGGCGACACTGCCACTGACAGGAGGACTAAAGAAAAGCATGACGGCGACACTGACACTGCTAGGAGGACTAAAGAAAAGCATGACGGCGACACTGACACTGCCAGGAGGACTAAAGAAAAACATGACGGCGACACTGCCACTACCAGGAGGACTAAAGAAAAGCATGACGGCGACACTGCCACTGACAGGAGGACTAAAGAAAAGCATGACGGCGACACTGACACTGCCAAGAGGACTAAAGAAAAGCATGACGGCGACACTGCTAGGAGGACTAAAGAAAAACATGACGGCGACACTGCCACTGACAGGAGGACTAAAGAAAAGCATGACGGCGACACTGACACTGCTAGGAGGACTAAAGAAAAGCATGATAGCGACACTGCCACTGCCAGGAGGACTAAAGAAAAGCGTGAAGGAGACACTGCCACTGCCAGGAGGACTAAAGAAATGCATGACGGCGACACTGGCACTGCCAGGAGGACTAAAGAAAAGCATGATGGCGACACTGCCACTGCCAGGAGGACTAAAGAAAAGCATGACGGCGATACTGCCACTGCCAGGAGGACTAAAGAAAAGCATGACGGAGACACTGCCAGGAGGACTAAAGAAAAGCATGACGGCGACACTGACACTGCCAGGAGGACTAAAGAAAAGCATGACTGCGATACTGCCACTGCCAGGAGGACTAAAGAAAAGCATGGCGGCGACACTGACACTACCAGGAGGACTAAAGAAAAGCATGACAGCAACACTGACACTGCCAGGAGGACTGAAGAAAAGCATGACGGCAACACTGCCATTGCCAGGAGGACTAAAGAAAAGCATGATAGCGACACTGCCACTGCCAGGAGGACTAAAGAAAAGCGTGAAGGAGACACTGCCACTGCCAGGAGGACTAAAGAAATGCATGACGGCGACACTGGCACTGCCAGGAGGACTAAAGAAAAGCATGATGGCGACACTGCCACTGCCAGGAGGACTAAAGAAAAGCATGACGGCGATACTGCCACTGCCAGGAGGACTAAAGAAAAGCATGACGGAGACACTGCCAGGAGGACTAAAGAAAAGCATGACGGCGACACTGACACTGCCAGGAGGACTAAAGAAAAGCATGACTGCGATACTGCCACTGCCAGGAGGACTAAAGAAAAAGCATGACGGCGACACTGCCAGGAGGACTAAAGAAAAGCATTATGGCGACACTGCCACTGCCAGGAGGACTAAAGAAAAGCATGACAGAGACACTGCCACTGCCAGGAGGACTAAAGAAAAGCATGACGGCGACACTGCCAGGAGAACTAAAGAAAAGCATGACGGAGACACTGCCACTGCCAGGAGGACTAAAGAAAAGCATGACGGCGACACTGCCAGGAGGACTAAAGAAAAGCATGACGGAGACACTGCCAGGAGGACTAAAGAAAAGCATGACGGCGACACTGACACTGCCAGGAGGACTAAAGAAAAGCATGACGGCGACACTGCCAGGAGGACTAAAGAAAATCATGACGGAGACACTGCCAGGAGGACTAAAGAAAAGCATGACGGCGACACTGCCACTGCCAGGAGGACTAAAGAAAAGCATGACGGAGACACTGCCAGGAGGACTAAAGAAAAGCATGACAGCGACACTGTCACTGCCAGGAGGACTAAAGAAAAGCATGACAGCGACACTGTCACTGCCAGGAGGATTAAAGAAAAGCATGACGGCGACACTGCCACTGCCAGGAGGACTAAAGAAAAGCATGACGGAGACACTGCCAGGAGGACTAAAGAAAAGCATGAAGGCGACACGGTCACTGCCAGGAGGACTAAAGAAAAGCATGATAGCGACACTGGCACTGCCAGGAGGACTAAAGAAAAGCATGATGGCGACACTGCCACTGCCAGGAGGACTAAAGAAAAGCATGACGGCGACACTGCCAGGAGGACTAAAGAAAAGCATGACAGCAACACAGACACTGCCAGGAGGACTAAAGAAAAGCATGACGGTGACACTGCGACTGCTAGGAGGACTAAAGAAAAGCATGACGGCAACACTGCCAGGAGGACTAAAGAAAAGCATGACAGCAACACGGACACTGCCAGGAGGACTAAAGAAAAGCATGACGGAGACACTGCCAGGAGGACTAAAGAAAAGCATGACGGCGACACTGCCACTGCCAGGAGGACTAAAGAAAAGCATGACGGCGACACTGCCAGGAGGACTAAAGAAAAGCATGACGGAGACACTGCCACTGCCAGGAGGACTAAAGAAAAGCATGACGGTGACACTGCGACTGCTAGGAGGACTAAAGAAAAGCATGACGGCGACACTGCCAGGAGGACTAAAGAAAAGCATGACGGCGACACTGCCACTGCCAGGAGGACTAAAGAAAAGCATGACGGCGACACTGTCACTGCCAGGAGGACTAAAGAAAAGCATGACGGTGACACTGCGACTGCTAGGAGGACTAAAGAAAAGCATGACGGCGACACTGCCAGGAGGACTAAAGAAAAGCATGACAGCAACACGGACACTGCCAGGAGGACTAAAGAAAAGCATGACGGAGACACTGCCAAGAGGACTAAAGAAAAGCATGACGGCGACACTGCCACTGCCAGGAGGACTAAAGAAAAGCATGACGGCGACACTGCCAGGAGGACTAAAGAAAAGCATGACGGCGACACTGACACTGCCAGGAGGACTAAAGAAAAGCATGACGGCGATACTGCCACTGCCAGGAGGACTAAAGAAAAGCATGACGGAGACACTGCCAGGAGGACTAAAGAAAAGCATGACGGCGACACTGTCACTGCCAGGAGGACTAAAGAAAAGCATGATAGCGACACTGCCACTGCCAGGAGGACTAAAGAAAAGCATGACGGCGACATTGCCACTGCCAGGAGGACTAAAGAAAAGCATGACGGAGACACTGCCAGGAGGACTAAAGAAAAGCATGATAGCGACACTGACACTGCCAGTAGGACTAAAGAAAAGCATGACGGAGACACTGCCAGGAGGACTAAAGAAAAGCATGATAGCGACACTGCCACTGCCAGGAGGACTAAAGAAAAGCATGATAGCGGCACTGCCACTGCCAGGAGGACTAAAGAAACACAAGAAGGAGACACTGCCACTGCCAGGAGGACTAAAGAAACACATGACGGAGACACTGCCACTGCCAGGAGGACTAAAGAAACACATGACGGAGACACTGCCACTGCCAGGAGGACTAAAGAAACACATGACGGAGACACTGCCACTGCCAGGAGGACTAAAGAAAAGCATGGCGGCGACACTGCCAGGAGGACTAAAGAAAAGCATGACAGCGACACTGCCAGGAGGACTAAAGAAAAGCATGACAGCGACACTGCCACTACCAGGAGGACTAAAGAAAAGCATGACGGCGACACTGCCAGGAGGACGGAAGAAAAGCATGACGGCGACACTGCCACTACCAGGAGGACTAAAGAAAAGCATGACGGAGACACTGCCACTGCCAGGAGGACTAAAGAAAAGCATGACAGCGACACTGCCACTGCCAGGAGGACTAAAGAAAAGCATGACGGCGACACTGCCAGGAGGACTGAAGAAAAGCATGACGGAGACACTGCCACTGCCAGGAGGACTAAAGAAAAGCATGACGGCGACACTGCCAGGAGGACTGAAGAAAAGCATGACGGAGACACTGCCACTGCCAGGAGGACTAAAGAAAAGCATGACAGCAACACGGACACTGCCAGGAGGACTAAAGAAAAGCATGACGGCGACACTGCCACTGCCAGGAGGACTAAAGAAAAGCATGACGGCGACACTGCCACTGCCAGGAGGACTAAAGAAATACATGGCGCATACACGACCAATGTATAATGTGTCACATACATGACTTCCAGATGTTTGACTGAGGCCTCATCCGCATCATGACACCCCAAGTTGTGTGCAGCTCCAGACCCCTGTACACAGCTGAGAAGAAAGAATCTGGGAGGTGAATGGAAAAAATAATAATAACTTGATTATTCACATTCCTCCCTCGCTCAGCTGAGACAAGTGTGCATGGGGGGCTAGGGGAGACGCAGCAGTGTATGGCCAGCACCAGAAATCCCACACAGGAAGGCTTTGAGGACAGAGAAGGTAAAGAGCCAGATATGATGAGATTGTCTGCAGACGTCCGCCTCAAAAGAAGTGTGACAGACCAGCCGGACCGTCAGCTGCTCTGACTCCATGTCTGTCAGGACCGCAGAGGTGGTCGGCAGCAGAGGACGGAGGGAGCAAAGGTAGAGACCTCCAGCACCAAGAAACCCTGGGGCTGTGATAGGAGGAGGAAGAAAAGGCAGGAGGAAGGGGAGAAAGGAGCGTGGGAACGGCAGGGTCTGAGAGGAGAAGCAGGGTCCGGGAGTATCCGGTCCGGGTCACTCTGCGGAGGAGCGAAGGACACGCCGGCGCTGGGAGAAGCGCTGCCCCTGCGCCCCTTCACTTCCCCGCTCCCCACTGAGAAGCGTTTTCTAATAAATTCTTAATTTTTGGTTTAATTAAAAAATACTGTGTCACCCGCTGAGACCACGATCCTCCGGCTGTGCAGATCTCAGCAGGTATTGCGCAGCAGGTCATCAGTGCCCACCAGTGACAAGCAGGAGCCAGAGGTGCGGGAAATCCCAGCCCACCAGGGCCAGACGCCCACCAGGGCACATCCCAATAGCAGATCAGCCACCCCACTGCCCAGATCTCAGGAGCAGGCAGCGTGCCTAACGCTCTGCGCCCGCCTGCCCCTGCGCCCGCCTGCCCCTGCGCCCGCCGCCTCTGTCCAGAGTGCTGCATTCAGCTGCTGCCATCACGCTTTATTATGGGGTCTCTGAATGCTTTTCAGTGAGAGGAGCCCAGAAGAGAAAGCCGATACGAGGAGGGGGGCGCGACACAATGGGGTCTGCAGAGAAGAAAATGCTGGGAACAGGCAGCAGTGAAAGATTCCCACAAACCGCTCACAAAACAAGAGGAGGCAACCAAAGAAAGCAAGAAGATTCCCAACCGCAGCACGGCAGGACTGGGAGAGCCGCCGAAAGAGGCCGAACCCGCAGCTCTGGATGTGACTAGAGTACAAAACATGATGCCACAAACTGGAGGACACTGAGCAAGGGGTAAGAATGGCGCGGAGCAGAACATCGAGGTCTTGGCACCAGAGCCGGACCCCACATATAACATCCACAGCCTCCATGTATAAGGTCCACGGCCTGCGACATACGGCCCCGCACTAAGGTCACAGCCTCTCCACTACCTGCTGGCGTCTCATCTGTAGGTCCACAGTGTCACAGAGCCCGGGCCCACCACAGAGCACAAACCACGGGGACGGATCAGGAGTTACCTCTGCTCAGAAACAACCACCACAGACCACGCAGCATCGCCAGCTCGTAGATCCATAGTGTCACAGAGCCCGGGGCCACGGGGACATCACAGGACACAAACCACGGGGACGGATCAGGAGTTACCTCTGCTCAGAAACAACCACCACAGACCACGCAGCATCGCCAGCTCGTAGATCCATAGTGTCACAGAGCCTGGGGCCACGGGGACATCACAGGACACAAACCACGGGGACGGATCAGGAGTTACCTCTGCTCAGAAACAACCACCCCAGACCACGCAGCATCGCCGGCTGGTAGCTCCATAGTGTCACAGAGCCCGGGGCCACGGGGACATCACAGGACACAAACCACGGGGACGGATCAGGAGTTACCTCTGCTCAGAAACAACCACCACAGACCACGCAGCATCGCCAGCTCGTAGATCCATAGTGTCACAGAGCCTGGGGCCACGGGGACATCACAGGACACAAACCACGGGGACGGATCAGGAGTTACCTCTGCTCAGAAACAACCACCCCAGACCACGCAGCATCGCCGGCTCGTAGATCCATAGTGTCACAGAGCCCGGGGCCACCACAGAGCACAAACCACGGGGACGGATCAGGAGTTACCTCTGCTCAGAAACAACCACCCCAGACCACGCAGCATCGCCGGCTCGTAGATCCATAGTGTCACAGAGCCTGGGGCCACGGGGACATCACAGGACACAAACCACGGGGACGGATCAGGAGTTACCTCTGCTCAGAAACAACCACCCCAGACCACGCAGCATCGCCGGCTCGTAGATCCATAGTGTCACAGAGCCCGGGGCCACCACAGAGCACAAACCACGGGGACGGATCAGGAGTTACCTCTGCTCAGAAACAACCACCCCAGACCACGCAGCATCGCCGGCTCGTAGATCCATAGTGTCACAGAGCCCGGGGCCACCACAGAGCACAAACCACGGGGACGGATCAGGAGTTACCTCTGCTCAGAAACAACCACCACAGACCACGCAGCATCACCGGCTCGTAGATCCATAGTGTCACAGAGCCCGGGGCCACCACAGAGCACAAACCACGGGGACGGATCAGGAGTTACCTCTGCTCAGAAACAACCACCACAGACCACGCAGCATCGCCGGCTCGTAGATCCATAGTGTCACAGAGCCTGGGGCCACGGGGACATCACAGGACACAAACCACGGGGACGGATCAGGAGTTACCTCTGCTCAGAAACAACCACCACAGACCACTCAGCATCGCCGGCTCGTAGATCCATAGTGTCACAGAGCCCGGGGCCACCACAGGACACAAACCACGGGGACGGATCAGGAGTGACCACTGCTCAGAAACAACCACCACAGACCACGCAGCATCGCCAGCTCATAGATCCATAGTGTCACAGAGCCCGGGCCCACCACAGAGCACAAACCACGGGGACGGATCAGGAGTGACCACTGCTCAGAAACAACCACCACAGACCACGCAGCATCGCCAGCTCATAGATCCATAGTGTCACAGAGCCCGGGCCCACCACAGAGCACAAACCACGGGGACGGATCAGGAGTTACCTCTGCTCAGAAACAACCACCCCAGACCACGCAGCATCGCCGGCTGGTAGCTCCATAGTGTCACAGAGCCTGGGGCCACGGGGACATCACAGGACACAAACCACGGGGACGGATCAGGAGTTACCTCTGCTCAGAAACAACCACCACAGACCACGCAGCATCGCCGGCTCGTAGATCCATAGTGTCACAGAGCCCGGGGCCACCACAGAGCACAAACCACGGGGACGGATCAGGAGTTACCTCTGCTCAGAAACAACCACCCCAGACCACGCAGCATCGCCGGCTCGTAGATCCATAGTGTCACAGAGCCCGGGGCCACCACAGAGCACAAACCACGGGGACGGATCAGGAGTTACCTCTGCTCAGAAACAACCACCACAGACCACGCAGCATCGCCAGCTCGTAGATCCATAGTGTCACAGAGCCCGGGGCCACCACAGAGCACAAACCACGGGGACGGATCAGGAGTTACCTCTGCTCAGAAACAACCACCACAGACCACGCAGCATCACCGGCTCGTAGATCCATAGTGTCACAGAGCCCGGGGCCACCACAGGACACAAACCACGGGGACGGATCAGGAGTGACCACTGCTCAGAAACAACCACCACAGACCACGCAGCATCACCGGCTCGTAGATCCATAGTGTCACAGAGCCCGGGGCCACCACAGAGCACAAACCACGGGGACGGATCAGGAGTTACCTCTGCTCAGAAACAACCACCACAGACCACGCAGCATCACCGGCTCGTAGATCCATAGTGTCACAGAGCCCGGGGCCACCACAGAGCACAAACCACGGGGACGGATCAGGAGTTACCTCTGCTCAGAAACAACCACCACAGACCACGCAGCATCGCCGGCTCGTAGATCCATAGTGTCACAGAGCCCGGGGCCACCACAGGACACAAACCACGGGGACGGATCAGGAGTGACCACTGCTCAGAAACAACCACCACAGACCACGCAGCATCGCCAGCTCATAGATCCATAGTGTCACAGAGCCCGGGCCCACCACAGAGCACAAACCACGGGGACGGATCAGGAGTTACCTCTGCTCAGAAACAACCACCACAGACCACGCAGCATCGCCGGCTCGTAGATCCATAGTGTCACAGAGCCTGGGGACATCACAGGACATAAGCCACGGGGGACGGGTCAGGAGTTACCACTGCTCAGAAACAACCACCACCGTCAGACCACGCAGCATCGCCGGCTCGTAGCTCCACAGTGTCACAGAGCCTGGGGCCACGGGGACATCACAGGACATAAGCCACGGGGGACGGGTCAGGAGTTACCACTGCTCAGAAACAACCACCACAGACCACGTGCCATCGCCGGCTCGTAGATCCATAGTGTCACAGAGCCCTGTCACAGGTGATGCACCTGTAACCAGGAAATCCACGCCTGACACTTCCATATTCTTCCAGCCTCACATTGTACACGCTGCTAGAAAACCAGCTCTGGCAGCAGAGAGGTCCTGCACAGCCACCAAAAGTGTCCCCACACCACGCCTCCACACAGAGCCCCCCACACAGCACCCAAAAGTGTCCCCACACCGCGCCTCCACACAGAGCCCCCCACACAGCACCCAAAAGTGTCCCCACACCGCGCCTCCACACAGAGCCCCCCCACACAGCACCCAAAAGTGTCCCCACACCGCGCCTCCACACAGAGCCCCCCACACCGCACCTCCACACAGCACCCAAAAGTGTCCCCATACCGCGCCTCCACACATAGCCCCCCCACACCGCACCTCCACACAGCACCCAAAAGTGTCCCCATACCGCGCCTCCACACAGCACCCAAAAGTGTCCCCATACCGCGCCTCCACACAGAGCCCCCCCACACCGCACCTCCACACAGCACCCAAAAGTGTCCCCACACCGCGCCTCCACACATAGCCCCCCCACACCGCACCTCCACACAGCACCCAAAAGTGTCCCCACACCACGCCTCCACACAGCACCCAAAAGTGTCCCCACACCGCACCTCCACACAGAGCCCCCCCACACCGCACCTCCACACAGCACCCAAAAGTGTCCCCACACTGCGCCTCCACACAGAGCCCCCCCACACCGCACCTCCACACAGCACCCAAAAGTGTCCCCACACCGCGCCTCCACACATAGCCCCCCCACACCGCACCTCCACACAGCACCCAAAAGTGTCCCCACACCACGCCTCCACACAGCACCCAAAAGTGTCCCCACACCGCACCTCCACACATAGCCCCCCCACACCACGCCTCCACACAGCACCCAAAAGTGTCCCCACACCACGCCTCCACACAGCACCCAAAAGTGTCCCCATACCGCGCCTCCACACAGAGCCCCCCCACACCGCACCTCCACACAGCACCCAAAAGTGTCCCCACACCGCGCCTCCACACAGCACCCAAAAGTGTCCCCACACCGCACCTCCACACAGCACCCAAAAGTGTCCCCACACCGCGCCTCCACACAGAACCCCCCCCACACCGCACCTCCACACAGCACCCAAAAGTGTCCCCACACAGCACCCAAAAGTGTCCCCACACCGCGCCTCCACACAGCACCCAAAAGTGTCCCCACACCGCACCTCCACACAGCACCCAAAAGTGTCCCCACACCGCGCCTCCACACAGAACCCCCCCCACACCGCACCTCCACACAGCACCCAAAAGTGTCCCCACACCGCGCCTCCACACAGCACCCAAAAGTGTCCCCACACCGCGCCTCCACACAGCACCCAAAAGTGTCCCCACACCGCACCTCCACACAGCACCCAAAAGTGTCCCCACACCGCGCCTCCACACAGAACCCCCCCCACACCGCACCTCCACACAGCACCCAAAAGTGTCCCCACACCGCGCCTCCACACAGAGCCCCCCACACCGCACCTCCACACAGCACCCAAAAGTGTCCCCACACAGCACCCAAAAGTGTCCCCACACCGCGCCTCCACACAGAGCCCCCCACACCGCACCTCCACACAGCACCCAAAAGTGTCCCCACACAGCACCCAAAAGTGTCCCCACACCGCACCTCCACACAGAGCCCCCCCACACCGCACCTCCACACAGCACCCAAAAGTGTCCCCACACCGCACCTCCACACAGCACCCAAAAGTGTCCCCACACCACGCCTCCACACAGCACCCAAAAGTGTCCCCACACCGCACCTCCACACAGCACCCAAAAGTGTCCCCACACCACGCCTCCACAGAGCCCCCCACACCGCACCTCACCGTCCCCCCAGTGTCCCCACACCACACCTCCACACAGAGCCCCCCCACACCGCACCTCCACACAGCACCCAAAAGTGTCCCCACACCACGCCTCCACACAGAGCCCCGCACACCGCACCTCACCGTCCCCCCAGTGTCCCCACACCGCACCTCCACACAGCACCCAAAATTGTCCCCACACCGCACCTCCATACAGTGCCCCCACACAACGCCCCTCACCGTCCCCCCAGTGTCCCATCACAGCATCCTACATAGCGCCCTACACCGCCCCCATTCCCCACAGACAAGCCCATAATCCGTGGCCTCCACCACGTCACAGCTGGACCAGAAGGCAAACAATGGCCGAGCCACGGACCTGCTGCACGTTCTTAGGGGAAGGAGAAAGCAAACGCTCCGCACCTCTGTGTACCGTCAGTGCCGCACCTCTGCTCCACAGGAAGGGAGCCTCCGCCACTACAGCCTCCGCCACTACAGCCTCCGACACTACAGCCTCCAGCCTCCGCCACTACAGCCTCCGCCACTACAGCCTCCAGCCTCCGCCACTACAGCCTCCAGCCTCCGCCACTACAGCCTCCAGCCTCCGCCACTACAGCCTCCGCCACTACAGCCTCCAGCCTCCGCCACTACAGCCTCCGCCACTACAGCCTCCGCCACTACAGCCTCCGCCACTACAGCCTCCGCCACTACAGCCTCCGCCACTACTCCCACTGACAGACAGATGTAGCAGACCTGCAGTCCCATGTAACATCACACAATGCAGTAGATACTACCCGCAGTCCCATGTAACACCACAGTGTAATAGATACTACCCGCAGTCCCATGTAAGAGCACAGATAGTGTAGTAGATACTACCCGTAGTCCCATGTAACACCACAAGGTAATAGATACTGCCAGCAGTCCCATGTAATACCACAATGTAATAGATACTACCAGCAGTCCCATGTAACAGCACAGTGTAATAGATACAACCCGCAGTCCCATGTAACACCACAATGTAATAGATACTACCAGCAGTCCCATGTAACAGCACACAGTGTAATAGATACAACCCGCAGTCCCATGTAAGAGCACAGATAGTGTAGTAGATACAACCCGCAGTCCCATGTAACATCACACAATGCAGTAGATACTACCCGCAGTCCCATGTAACACCACAATGTAATAGATACTGCCAGCAGTCCCATGTAACAGCACACAGTGTAATAGATACAACCCGCAGTCCCATGTAACACCACAATGTAATATATACTACCAGCAGTCCCATGTAACACCACAATGTAATATATACTACCAGCAGTCCCATGTAACAGCACACAGTGTAATAGATACAACCCGCAGTCCCATGTAAGAGCACAGATAGCACGCCTCTTCCATACAGACCCCGGTTCTGGCCCCTGTGACTCGCCCTTGTAGGGCCCAGACCGGGGCCCATCGTTCACCTGCGGCCGCCCCGCTCCTCACCTGGCCCCGCAGTCACCGCCTCATCTCCGCTCCCTCAGGTCACACGATGACGGAGCCCGCGGCTCGGAGGAAGGAGGGTCCGGGCCAAATCCGCCCCCGGGAGCGGCCACAATCCGGGACACTCCCACAGCAGCACCGGAGCGGGGAAGAGGCAGCACCGGGCACCGGAGGCTTCACTGCGGCCACAATCCCCGCCCCCTACAGCGTCACCTGCGGGGGCCGAGGCGGTAACCTAGCAACAAGGATAAAGACCACCCCCGGCATATAGTGTACCACCACCCCCATCATCACCCCTGTATATAATGTACCACCACCTCCATCATCACCCCTGTATATAATGTACCACCACCCCCATCATCACCCCTGTATATAATGTACCACCACCCCCATCATCACCCCTGTATGTAATGTACCACCACCCCCATCATCACCCCTGTATGTAATGTACCACCACCCCCATCATCACCCCTGTATATAATGTACCACCACCCCCATCATCACCCCTGTATATAATGTACCACCACCTCCATCATCACCCCTGTATATAATGTACAACCACCCCCATCATCACCCCTGTATATAATGTACAACCACCTCCATCATCACCCCTGTATATAATGTACCACCACCCCCATCATCACCCCTGTATATAATGTACCACCACCCCCATCATCACCCCTGTATATAATGTACAACCACCCCCATCATCACCCCTGTATATAATGTACCACCACCTCCATCATCACCCCGGTATATAATGTACCACCACCCCCATCATCACCCCTGTATATAATGTACCACCACCCCCATCATCACCCCTGTATATAATGTACCACCACCCCCATCATCACCCCTGTATATAATGTACCACCACCCCCATCATCACCCCCGTATATAATGTACCACCACCCCCATCATCACCCCTGTATATAATGTACCACCACCCCCATCATCACCCCCGTATGTAATGTACCACCACCCCCATCATCACCCCTGTATATAATGTACAACCACCTCCATCATCACCCCTGTATATAATGTACCACCACCCCCATCATCACCCCCGTATGTAATGTACCACCACCTCCATCATCACCCCCGTATATAATGTACCACCACCCCCATCATCACCCCTGTATATAATGTACCACCACCCCCATCATCACCCCCGTATGTAATGTACCACCACCCCCATCATCACCCCTGTATATAATGTACCACCACCCCCATCATCACCCCTGTATATAATGTACCACCACCCCCATCATCACCCCCGTATGTAATGTACCACCACCTCCATCATCACCCCTGTATATAATGTACCACCACCTCCATCATCACCCCTGTATATAATGTACCACCACCCCCATCATCACCCCTGTATATAATGTACCACCACCCCCATCATCACCCCCGGTATATAATGTACCACCACCTCCATCATCACCCCTGTATATAATGTACCACCACCCCCATCATCACCCCTGTATATAATGTACCACCACCCCCATCATCACCCCCGGTATATAATGTACCACCACCTCCATCATCACCCCTGTATATAATGTACAACCACCCCCATCATCACCCCCGGTATATAATGTACCACCACCTCCATCATCACCCCTGTATATAATGTACCACCACCCCCATCATCACCCCTGTATATAATGTACAACCACCCCCATCATCACCCCTGTATATAATGTACCACCACCCCCATCATCACCCCCGGCATATAATGTACCACCACCCCCATCATCACCCCTGTATATAATGTACAACCACCCCCATCATCACCCCCGGCATATAATGTACCACCACCCCCATCATCACCCCTGTATATAATGTACAACCACCCCCATCATCAACCCCTGTATATAATGTACCACCACCCCCATCATCACCCCTGTATATAATGTACCACCACCCCCATCATCACCCCCAGTATATAATGTACCACCACCCCCATCATCACCCCTGTATATAATGTACAACCACCTCCCATCATCACCCCTGTATATAATGTACCACCACCCCCATCATCACCCCTGTATATAATGTACCACCACCCCCATCATCACCCCTGTATATAATGTACCACCACCCCCATCATCACCCCGGTATATAATGTACCACCACCCCCATCATCACCCCTGTATATAATGTACAACCACCTCCATCATCACCCCTGTATATAATGTACCACCACCCCCATCATCACCCCTGTATATAATGTACCACCACCCCCATCATCACCCCCGGTATATAATGTACCACCACCTCCATCATCACCCCTGTATATAATGTACAACCACCTCCATCATCACCCCTGTATATAATGTACAACCACTCCATCATCACCCCTGTATATAATGTACCACCACCCCCATCATCACCCCTGTATATAATGTACCACCACCCCCATCATCACCCCTGTATATAATGTACCACCACCCCCATCATCACCCCTGTATATAATGTACCAACCACCCCATCATCACCCCTGTATATAATGTACCACCACCCCCATCATCACCCCTGTATATAATGTACCACCACCCCCATCATCACCCCTGTATATAATGTACCACCACCCCATCATCACCCCTGTATATAATGTACCACCACCCCCATCATCACCCCCGGTATATAATGTACCACCACCCCCATCATCACCCCTGTATATAATGTACCAACCACCTCCATCATCACCCCTGTATATAATGTACCACCACCCCCATCATCACCCCTGTATATAATGTACCACCACCCCCATCATCACCCCCGGTATATAATGTACCACCACCCCCATCATCACCCCTGTATATAATGTACAACCACCCCATCATCACCCCTGTATATAATGTACCACCACCCCCATCATCACCCCTGTATATAATGTACCACCACCCCCATCATCACCCCTGTATATAATGTACCACCACCCCCCATCATCACCCCCGGTATATAATGTACCACCACCCCCATCATCACCCCTGTATATAATGTACCACCACCCCCATCATCACCCCTGTATATAATGTACCACCACCCCCATCATCACCCCCGGTATATAATGTACCACCACCCCCATCATCACCCCTGTATATAATGTACACCACCCCCATCATCACCCCTGTATATAATGTACCACCACCCCCATCATCACCCCTGTATATAATGTACCACCACCCCCATCATCACCCCTGTATATAATGTACCACCACCCCCATCATCACCCCTGTATATAATGTACCACCACCCCCATCATCACCCCCGGTATATAATGTACCACCACCCCCATCATCACCCCTGTATATAATGTACAACCACCTCCATCATCACCCCTGTATATAATGTACCACCACCCCCATCATCACCCCTGTATATAATGTACCACCACCCCATCATCACCCCGGTATATAATGTACCACCACCCCCATCATCACCCCTGTATATAATGTACAACCACCTCCATCATCACCCCTGTATATAATGTACCACCACCCCCATCATCACCCCTGTATATAATGTACCACCACCCCCATCATCACCCCTGTATATAATGTACCAACCACCCCCATCATCACCCCTGTATATAATGTACCACCACCCCCATCATCACCCCTGTATATAATGTACAACCACCTCCATCATCACCCCTGTATATAATGTACCACCACCCCATCATCACCCCTGTATATAATGTACCACCACCCCCATCATCACCCCTGTATATAATGTACCACCACCCCCATCATCACCCCGGTATATAATGTACCACCACCCCCATCATCACCCCTGTATATAATGTACAACCACCCCATCATCACCCCTGTATATAATGTACCACCACCCCCATCATCACCCCCGGTATATAATGTACCACCACCCCCATCATCACCCCTGTATATAATGTACAACCACCCCCATCATCACCCCCTGTATATAATGTACCACCACCCCCATCATCACCCCTGTATATAATGTACAACCACCTCCATCATCACCCCTGTATATAATGTACCACCACCCCCCATCATCACCCCTGTATATAATGTACCACCACCCCCATCATCACCCCCGGTATATAATGTACCACCACCCCCATCATCACCCCTGTATATAATGTACAACCACCTCCATCATCACCCCTGTATATAATGTACCACCACCCCCATCATCACCCCTGTATATAATGTACCACCACCCCCATCATCACCCCTGTATATAATGTACCACCACCCCATCATCACCCCGGTATATAATGTACCACCACCCCCATCATCACCCCTGTATATAATGTACCACCACCCCCATCATCACCCCCGGTATATAATGTACCACCACCCCCATCATCACCCCCTGTATATAATGTACCACCACCCCCATCATCACCCCTGTATATAATGTACCTACCACCCCATCATCACCCCTGTATATAATGTACCACCACCCCCATCATCACCCCTGTATATAATGTACCACCACCCTCCATCATCACCCCTGTATATAATGTACCACCACCTCCCATCATCACCCCTGTATATAATGTACCACCACCCCATCATCACCCCCGGTATATAATGTACCACCACCCCTCATCACCCCCGGTATATAATGTACCACCACCCCCATCATCACCCCTGTATATAATGTACAACCACCCCCATCATCACCCCTGTATATAATGTACAATCACCCCCATCATCACCCCTGTATATAATGTACCACCACCCCATCATCACCCCGGTATATAATGTACCACCACCCCCATCATCACCCCTGTATATAATGTACAACCACCCCCATCATCACCCCTGTATATAATGTACAATCCACCCCCATCATCACCCCTGTATATAATGTACCACCACCCCCATCATCACCCCTGTATATAATGTACAACCACCCCCATCATCACCCCTGTATATAATGTACAATCACCCCATCATCACCCCTGTATATAATGTACAACCACCCCATCATCACCCCTGTATATAATGTACAACCACCCCCATCATCACCCCTGTATATAATGTACCACCACCCCCATCATCACCCCTGTATATAATGTACCACCACCCCCATCATCACCCCTGTATATAATGTACCACCACCCCCATCATCACCCCTGTATATAATGTACAACCACCCCCATCATCACCCCTGTATATAATGTACAACCACCTCCATCATCACCCCTGTATATAATGTACCACCACCCCCATCATCACCCCTGTATATAATGTACAACCACCCCCATCATCACCCCTGTATATAATGTACCACCACCCCCATCATCACCCCTGTATATAATGTACAACCACCCCCATCATCACCCCTGTATATAATGTACAACCACCTCCATCATCACCCCTGTATATAATGTACCACCACCCCCATCATCACCCCTGTATATAATGTACAACCACCCCCATCATCACCCCTGTATATAATGTACCACCACCTCCATCATCACCCCTGTATATAATGTACCACCACCCCCATCATCACCCCTGTATATAATGTACCACCACCTCCATCATCACCCCTGTATATAATGTACCACCACCCCCATCATCACCCCTGTATATAATGTACCACCACCCCATCATCACCCCTGTATATAATGTACCACCACCCCCATCATCACCCCCGGTATATAATGTACCACCACCCCCATCATCACCCCTGTATATAATGTACCAACCACCTCCATCATCACCCCCTGTATATAATGTACCACCACCCCCATCAACACCCCTGTATATAATGTACCACCACCCCCATCATCACCCCCGGTATATAATGTACAACCACCTCCATCATCACCCCTGTATATAATGTACCACCACCCCCATCATCACCCCTGTATATAATGTACAACCACCCCCATCATCACCCCCGGTATATAATGTACCACCACCCCCATCATCACCCCCTGTATATAATGTACCACCACCCCCATCATCACCCCGGTATATAATGTACCACCACCCCCATCATCACCCCCGGTATATAATGTACCACCAACCCCGTCATCACCCCTGTATATAATGTACCACCACCCCCATCATCACCCCCGGTATATAATGTACAACCACCTCCATCAACACCCCTGTATATAATGTACCACCACCCCCATCATCACCCCCGGTATATAATGTACAACCACCTCCATCATCACCCCTGTATATAATGTACCACCACCCCCATCATCACCCCTGTATATAATGTACAACCACCCCCATCATCACCCCCGGTATATAATGTACCACCACCCCCATCATCACCCCCTGTATATAATGTACCACCACCCCCATCATCACCCCCGGAATATAATGTACCACCACCCCCATCATCACCCCCGGTATATAATGTACCACCACCCCGTCATCACCCCTGTATATAATGTACCACCACCCCATCATCACCCCCGGTATATAATGTACAACCACCCCCATCATCACCCCTGTATATAATGTACCACCACCTCCATCATCACCCCGGTATATAATGTACCAACCACCCCCCATCATCACCCCTGTATATAATGTACCACCACCCCATCATCACCCCCGGTATATAATGTACAACCACCTCCATCATCACCCCTGTATATAATGTACCACCACCCCCATCATCACCCCTGTATATAATGTACCACCACCCCCATCATCACCCCCGGTATATAATGTACCACCACCCCCATCATCACCCCCGGTATATAATGTACCCACCACCCCCATCATCACCCCCGGTATATAATGTACACCACCTCCATCATCACCCCGGTATATAATGTACCACCACCCCCATCATCACCCCTGTATATAATGTACCACCACCCCCCATCATCACCCCCGGTATATAATGTACAACCACCTCCATCATCACCCCTGTATATAATGTACCACCACCCCCATCATCACCCCTGTATATAATGTACCACCACCCCCATCATCACCCCCTGTATATAATGTACCACCACCCCCATCATCACCCCTGTATATAATGTACAACCACCCCCATCATCACCCCTGTATATAATGTACAACCACCCCATCATCACCCCTGTATATAATGTACCACCACCCCCATCATCACCCCTGTATATAATGTACCACCACCTCCATCATCACCCCCTGTATATAATGTACCACCACCCCCATCATCACCCCTGTATATAATGTACCACCACCCCCATCATCACCCCCGTATATAATGTACAACCACCCCCATCATCACCCCTGTATATAATGTACCACCACCCCCATCATCACCCCTGTATATAATGTACCACCACCCCCATCATCACCCCTGTATATAATGTACAACCACCCCCATCATCACCCCTGTATATAATGTACCACCACCCCCATCATCACCCCTGTATATAATGTACAACCACCCCCATCATCACCCCTGTATATAATGTACCACCACCCCCATCATCACCCCCTGTATATAATGTACCACCACCCCCATCATCACCCCTGTATATAATGTACCAACCACCCCCATCATCACCCCTGTATATAATGTACCACCACCCCCATCATCACCCCTGTATATAATGTACAACCACCCCCATCATCACCCCTGTATATAATGTACCACCACCCCCATCATCACCCCCTGTATATAATGTACAACCACCCCCATCATCACCCCTGTATATAATGTACAACCACCCCCATCATCACCCTTGTATATAATGTACAACCACCCCCATCATCACCCCTGTATATAATGTACCACCACCCCCATCATCACCCCTGTATATAATGTACAACCACCCCCATCATCACCCCTGTATATAATGTACCACCACCCCCATCATCACCCCTGTATATAATGTACAACCACCCCCATCATCACCCCTGTATATAATGTACAACCACCCCCATCATCACCCCTGTATATAATGTACAACCACCCCCATCATCACCCCTGTATATAATGTACCACCACCCCCATCATCACCCCCTGCTATATAATGTACCACCACCCCCATCATCACCCCTGTATATAATGTACCACCACCTCCATCATCACCCCTGTATATAATGTACCACCACCCCCATCATCACCCCTGTATATAATGTACAACCACCCCCATCATCACCCCTGTATATAATGTACAACCACCCCCATCATCACCCCTGTATATAATGTACCACCACCCCCATCATCACCCCCTGTATATAATGTACCACCACCCCCATCATCACCCCTGTATATAATGTACAACCACCCCCATCATCACCCCTGTATATAATGTACCACCACCCCCATCATCACCCCCGGCATATAATGTACCACCACCTCCATCATCACCCCTGTATATAATGTACCACCACCCCCATCATCACCCCTGTATATAATGTACCACCACCCCCATCATCACCCCTGTATATAATGTACAACCACCCCCATCATCACCCCTGTATATAATGTACAACCACCCCCATCATCACCCCTGTATATAATGTACCACCACCCCCATCATCACCCCTGTATATAATGTACCACCACCTCCATCATCACCCCGGTATATAATGTACCACCACCTCCATCATCACCCCTGTATATAATGTACAACCACCCCCATCATCACCCCCTGTATATAATGTACCACCACCCTCCATCATCACCCCCGGTATATAATGTACCACCACCTCCATCATCACCCCTGTATATAATGTACAACCACCCCCATCATCACCCCTGTATATAATGTACCACCACCCTCCATCATCACCCCTGTATATAATGTACAACCACCCCCATCATCACCCCTGTATATAATGTACAACCACCCCCATCATCACCCCTGTATATAATGTACCACCACCCCCATCATCACCCCTGTATATAATGTACCACCACCCCCATCATCACCCCTGTATATAATGTACCACCACCCCCATCATCACCCCTGTATATAATGTACCACCACCTCCATCATCACCCCGGTATATAATGTACCACCACCCCCATCATCACCCCTGTATATAATGTACCACCACCCCCATCATCACCCCTGTATATAATGTACCACCACCTCCATCATCACCCCTGTATATAATGTACCACCACCCCCATCATCACCCCTGTATATAATGTACAACCACCTCCATCATCACCCCTGTATATAATGTACCACCACCCCCATCATCACCCCTGTATATAATGTACCACCACCTCCATCATCACCCCTGTATATAATGTACCACCACCCCCATCATCACCCCTGTATATAATGTACCACCACCCCCATCATCACCCCCTGTATATAATGTACCACCACCCCCATCATCACCCCTGTATATAATGTACCACCACCTCCATCATCACCCCTGTATATAATGTACCACCACCCCCATCATCACCCCTGTATATAATGTACCACCACCTCCATCATCACCCC